>NW_026521087.1:2540632-2863132 GCF_001660625.3 Ictalurus punctatus
AGATTTTTTAAAATACTTGAAATCAGTTTGATACTTGAAATCAGAGTTTCAAGTAAAAGAAAAAGCATGGGCCTCTGTGAATTCTCCATTTTTTGCTTAACTAGAAAGATACCAACTTTAGACAATTTACAAGAGCACTCAAAGATTAAAAAGAAAATAGCCAATTGAGGAAGCAATTTACCATTCACCACTTAATAATCAGACTTTAACTGTGCACATCAAATTATATGAAGTGCATCATATAACAAATATATCATTCATTGTGCCAAAATAAAGGCACAGCTTAGAGAGATTTCTCATTACCTTCTTTGACATAGATCAGAAAGTCCTCTCTTTGACCCTTTAAACTCTGAGCTGTCCACTTGGTGTATCACTAAATGATTATTTAGTTTATTTAAAAGGCAAATGTTCTTCAAATGCAAATAAGTTTGACTCAAACTACAGTCCTCAGCAAAGTTTTAAAAATTATGAAGCAAAAACCTTCCATTTACATTTTATACATACATAAATATATACATATATAATATAGGTATAGGTTTTATCCAGCGAGATAATTGATTTATGAATCAATCAATGTCTGATTCATAAAAACTGTTGTACAAATGTGTGACGCAAAATCAAAAATGTCAGGCTAAAACTGATGTGATGGATCATCCAGCATTCCCTTTAGTCATCTGATGATGCATTTATTATAGATTCTCCTTCAAACATTGTTTAATTGACTTTCAGAGTTAAGAGCTTTTCATTTTTGGCAATGAGACACAGAATCATTACTGTGACAAAACATTAATAACTTCTCCATTTGAACTGTTAAAATGTGCAGATTCATTGTATTTCAATATGAAACTGTTCTCAAAAAATAATATTAGACACCAGGATAATATTCATTAATAATAGCACCTAATATTCATTAGCATTGAATTTATTAAAACACTGTGCTATTCTATCACACACCTTTGAATCATGTTAATTTAAATACTATAGTTATAGTACCTGTCAGTGCCAACATCCCCCAAGATTTCATAATGTAATGGGTTTACATTAATACTACATGAATTGATCACGCTCACTTTATATAATTCAATCTTGTAATTAGAAACTTGTGTAAATTAAGCTTAGCATAATCAGTGAAATCATGTTTTGATGAGAAATTTAATATTTCTTTGTAAACTATAAATCACATTTTTTCTCAAATCTAGTCTACAGCATGTTCCATGTTTTGTTGAAACATTGTAATTGTAAAGCGACACTGGTTATGAGTAAGGAGCTATATAAATTACATAAATTACACATATTATTATTATCATTATTATTATTATTATTATTATTATTATTATTATCATTATTGTTGTTGTTGTTGTTGTTGTGGTTATTATTATTATTATTATTATTATTATTATTATTATTATTATTATTATTATTATTAATAATAATAATAATAATAATAATAATAATAATAATGTATTTATTTATTTATTATATATTTTAACTGTTGAAGCATATGTAATTAAATGGTGATTTCAGTGGTGGTCACACTGTATACACTGCCTTGAATCCAATTTCAGGTGTTTTGGAGTTCTTAATGATCTGTTTTAGGAAAAATTGTATTTTTAATACATTTTGCATTAGGCTACTCAAAGCAGCTGGAGTGCCGATCTTATTTGCTTTTGCAGGATGTGTTTGAAAAAGAACTTAACTAATTCATGTGGCAGCTGCGCAATGCATAAAATCATGCAGATACAGGTAAGTATTTCAGTAAGCTTCAGTTAATATTCACACAAACATCAGAATCTCAGTGATCTCAGTGATGATGGTATGAATGTTGGTGCCAGACGAGCTGGTTTGAGAATTTTAGAGGCTGATCTGGGATTTTCACAGACAGCAATCTCTTGAGTTTACACAGAATGGTGGAGAAAAACAAACACCTTGTTGATGAGAGAGGACAGAGGAGAATGGACAGACTGGTTCGAGCTGACAGGAAGGTTATGGTTAGAAGTGAATGAATGTGCTGCTCCTCTCTGCCCCTCACTGAACAGAGTAGCCGCAGAGAGAGGCGTGTCCCCGGGGGAAAGCAGGACCTCACACTCACCGGGCAGTACTGGCCATTCTCTTCTACAGAAAGTAGCTAAGGTTTGTCTAAAAAGTCGCTAGATATGACGCTAGGAGCTTTTTTGAAAATGTTGAAGGAGGGTCTGCAGTGGGGAGTCCTATTTTGAGTGAAAGGATTGTATTCATGTTCTATAGAAAATAAACCCTTTAAAGTTATTTAGTGATTTCGTATTTATTGACTTTTTATCATTCAAGCAATTTTAAGCCTTTATCTCTGTAATGTTCTTCCCTATTTGTGGATATTCTCGAGTGAAATAGACGAGGCCACCTAGGGAACACATGAAGTTATGTAGGAGCAGTGATGAGAATGAAATGACTAATAAGATTAGAAAGACATTAATAATGTTACTATTAGCAGTACATTTGTGTACTGTATTATGATAACTATACTGCTATGTACATGATATAATGTTAATGTGTTAATATGTTTTAAATGTGTTTGTGTGCTGTCCTTATACTGTGTTTAGGTCAGTCTCCCGGCGTGCGCGCACAGACATATATAGTCAAATCGGAGGAGTGAGTCATAAGATCTGTTATGACGTCACGTTCAGAGTTCTATAAGTTTCCTGATGGTACGCTTGACGGTTGTTCCCTTTATGACTCCGCGAATGTCGAGGTTTTTAAACGTTGTGGTATCTGAGCAGGCGTCTGTATTCATTTGAACGGAGTAGTATTTAATCATTGGTCTATCTAACCTTTTCATGTGGTTAGTTTCTTTGTTTGTTCATCTGTGTTTAAGAATGGACATTGAAATAATATATCCAGATATGTGTACAGCTGCTGTGTGACAATGTAAACTTAAAAAAAAAAAAAAAAAACATTTCCATGTCTAGAGAAGAGGGTGCGTTCTTTAAAAATTAAATCATAATGATGATGCTGTTAAACAGTTCAGAAGCTCCGTGTATTGAACTCGATACGTGAAAACTAGACAATGCACAGTAATAACGCTGATGAGCTGCGTCAGTGTAAAATAGCCCAAACCTACCTTCTGTTTCAGGCGGCATTGTGCTGGATGGAGCTCGACTGCCCTCGTGTGTCCAAACTCAGGAACGGCAGTTTCCCTGAAGAGGTATTCGGTTCCAAGTTTGTGGTAGTTAGCCAAGAAATATTACATGATTACTATTACTCTCTCTCCCCTTATTTAAACCCGTTAACGACAATTATTGTATACATTACCTTTATTTTTGTAATCTTCTTCCCTATTTGTGGATATTCTCGAGTGAAATAGATGAGGCCACGTAGGGAACACATGAAGTTACCTAGGAGCAGAGTCTAAAATATCTTTTTGAGGGACCTCAAACTATTATCATTTGCTATACTATTAATCATTACGTTAAGTACATCTTATTCGTATATGGAAAGTACTTAATGAAGATAATATACTTTATTTTTTTATGTAACCATTCAAGTATTTGTTGAAATGCTTTTGTTACCAGATCTCTTTTACCAGACTTTTAATTCTGTTCTCCGTATTTGCAGCGTTTTCAGGCTTTTACTTTCAGTATTTGCAGGCCTCAGCTCCATGGATCAGAAAGCTGTCTGATCCATGTCTATTACCCTATCTCAGTACCCCTCCCCCTCTGCAGAATAAACAGGTAGACAGTGAACGTGAAAGTCAGAATCTTCATTTAATACACCATTTCAGGAGTAAAAACACAGTGAGTATCTACATCTAAAGCTATAATATATAAACACTATATGTACACTAGATGCAGAAGAGTTTCGTGGGTTTGTACTGAAGTTTGAATGTACACAGGTTGTTTTATGACTTGATACCGTGACTATTTCCTGTAAGTGAACTCTGTGCTGATACAGGGTTTGATTTAACACACCGATGTTGGAGTGAAGTAAACGTGTGTCCTGCTGTAATATGAAGAAGGAGACATGACCTCCAACATGAGTGTGTCTGGAAAACAGGACTTAAAGATAGACGAGAGGTGAGTTACTTTTCCATTCACCAGCAATAAACACACACCGTCTCATGGAACAGATCTGTATCTCTAAACACTCACTAGTTAACAGAGGAACTAGACTTTGGTTTAAGGTGTTTAATAGCAGTGAATATATCACTGATCTGATATAAGTACAGTTTAGAGAAATCATTCACTGAGAGAAGAGTAAAAAGGACTGTGTAATGTGGAGGTTAAGAGCAGTGTAGCTTTGAGTCAGTGAACTCTACAGGCTTTAAGACCCAGCTGAGTCAGTTATCTGTGACTGGGACTGCTGACATCAGTGTAATTCCTGAGGTATGAGGCGTGTCTCCTGTTTGAATAAGTGTGCAGACTGGAGCTGAATTAAAAAGATGGAATTATTGGTGTTTAATGATGAACACATTGTGTAACAGTGCTGAGACAGCAGAGTATTAATTATTGCTGATATTTCTGTTTAATTCTAGAATGATGGAGGGAAAGAGATCAGACTCACCAGAACCCAGCTGTGTGTCCATGAAGAGTGACTGGTCAATGGATCATCCATTTGACTTCAGAGACAGAGCCAATTCTCCTGATGTGAGGTCAGAACAGTGAGGTGTTTTACAGCAGTGTTCCACCTGATCAAACTCACTGGTCTCATTCTGAAGCCCTTCATGATCTTTATCAGGTGTTGAAGCAGTAAAACACTAAACTGTGCAGTGCTGCAGCTCTCAGACTGGCAGTGAGGAAAACTGCTTTAAAAGTTCAGTTCAGCCTGCAGTCCCTGAGCTGGAGGGTCTGTGGTGCTACACAACAACATTTACACCTGGACATTAATGACTAGATCACTATTTTATTCATAAACATGTTAGTGTCAGTGAGAAATCCTGAAATCAGTGTATTGTGTTAAGAGGATAGTGTTATATATCTGTCTCTGTATGTATTAGTGTGTGTTGTGCAGCTATGAATACATATAGTCTATATCACATCATGTGTTTTATTTCTTCACAGACCACAACAGAAGACATCAAACCTCAGCAGAAATCAGCTGGACTCCATATTCAAGGTGTGTGTCTTTTTAATGTGTGTAACTTGTGTGTGAGCAGGTTGCAGGTTTTTTTTATTTAAGATCATGACAATTTACTGATTTATTGATGTGCAGCAGCATTATGGGTAATCAGACAGAATTTCAGCTGTAACTGTGGTAATAGAAAAAGACTTTTATTCTTTTCATAAAATAAAAGCATCTCTCAGTGTGTAACATTATAATATTTAGATGTGTTCCTGTGTGTTTCTAACCAGGAGCTGGAACACAAAGTCATCACTCTGATAAAGAATGAGCTGAAGAGGTTTAGGAAGCTCCTGAGTCCAGATTACCCAGCATGCACTGAGAGGGAGGTGGAGGATGAGGAGGATCTGCACAGTGTCAGAGACAGAGCGCTGAAGATCACACTGCACGTCCTGAAGAACATGAACCACACAGATCTCGCTAACACACTGCACAACAGTAAGAGCTCTGAGTCATGGCTTTATTCCGTCAGGTTCACTTCAGAGAGAGGAAATAGTTTTAGATAGGAACACTTTTAGTTTGAAGTTCGAGTTTAGTATCATGTACATCTGCTGCTTTTCTGTTCTGTTCGTGGTCCAGCTTGTGGTGACTCTGTACAATGGTCCTGTTCCTTCAGGAATATTTACTACATGAATCAGGAATGAACAGCAGCATTAGAATTTTACATTTAATCCTGTGTTCAGTGATTTTACATTTAAACATGTTATTACTTTGTTTATTAGAGTCTGTGGCCTCTGTGTATCAGACAAGTGGGAGGAAAGATTCTTCCTGTGCAAGGTGCTGCTCTCACTTCTTTCAGCATAGCTCCTGGTCTCAGAACAGGTTTAGTTCATCGTTGCTGGTGTTGTGTAGAGGATGTTATATTGTGAAAGTCACAACTATCCCCGCTCAAGGTCTTGTGAAATATTTGACCTTGTTTGTGACTATATTCACCGTGATGCTTTCAGCAGTTACTACATTAGTGTCCTTAATTTTTTACTATTTAAACATTGTTTTAAAGTTTATTACAGGCTCAATGAATGTTCTTCCCCTTCACTAGAAGATAAAGGCCCGGTTTCACAGACAGGGTATACATTAAGCCAGGATTAGGCCTTCGATCAATTAGGACATTTCAGTAGCTTTTATAAACGTGTCTTAGAAAAATATATTTCTGGTGCACATCCTGAGATAAAACAATGGCACTGACGTGTTTTAAGATCCGTCCGTGCAAGTAGCTTTCAGTTAAAACAGCTCAGACATACATTTTAGTCTGGGACTAGGCTTGGGCCTTGTCTGTGAAACCAGGGGAAAAAAGAAGAAGGGTGTGCTTTATTATGTTCTCTGCAGAATATGACAGAAGAAATGTGACCCACACCTATAACTATAAAAAGCAGATAGAATTGCAGTTAGCATGAAACCTCAAATGTGTAGCTGGGCTGGAAATGTATTTTTGTATGCATGTATATATTTTTTTTCTATTACAGATGAACAAGCAAACAGATTTAAAGGCTGTTGTGAATGATGGGTTACAGAAATGTCTTCCTGTGTTTATTATTATTTGAAGTTATATATTCTGATTTGTAAGCAAGATTATGAAGTCTCCTTTTGCTAATCATTTTACAGCATTATTAAAAAGTCCATGTACACAATGTTTATCCCGAGTGCCTTTTTGATGTATTTTATTATCCTGCACAAAGCAAAAACACAATCTGAGTGTAGATGCCCCTCGTAAATATTAATATAGTAAGAGCAAATGGACAAGTGAAGGGGCAGCAATTGCCTTAGGCCCCGAGCTAGCAAGGGCCCCCAAAATGCTGCATAAACTTATAGTTAAGAAAGTTTTATTTTTACTTTTTGCTAATTAATTATGTTTTTTCTAAAAATGCCATCAGAATGCTTACTTCATGAGTGGCGTATTGGACTGGGTGTGGTGGTCCGCTCTGGGCCAGAAAGTCCAGGGCCACTTTTTGGCCCTGTACACGTCTGATTATTGCTGTTAATGCTAAATAACATAAGCTGAAATTTTAAATATTGATGTTAAAACACTGAAATGTGGGCCCCATCCCTATATTTTGTCTAGGATTCGACAAATCACTAAATCTGTCCTTGTGCTAGCCACTACACCACCACATAGGACACAAGTTTTATTTTATACATTTAAAAAATATATATTTTATTTTTAAAAAAAATTGTATGAGTTGCATTTTTAAGCTATAATATTTGTGATTTTATGTGAAACTATTATAAACAGGTGTCACTCAAGTGAATTAAATGATGTAGATAATGACTGAATCCTACTCTATGGACCCTTAGTCTCTGTATAAGAGGATTTCACTGGGGATGAAGTAATAGATTTAAACTCTATGTAGAGCGCTCTCTCGTGGCTCCACCCACCACGCAACCAATCATATTCCAACCAAATCATATTATCCTACCTGATAATATACCTGGCGTCCATGGGTGTGGCTAACCGCGTCGGTCTGTTAAAGGTAGCAGGTTGTACTTGGCGAGCGGGTTACTCACTGAGGACTGGTGATTGGTGTAATGGAAGCCGTCTCTGAACCGCATTTAATGACGGAGAACTACAGAAGTGGAGAGAAAACGCAGCACTGAGCAACTTGTAGACTTCACACCCGACTGTAGGTGGCTAGGTGAACGCGTTTGGCCTTATTTATTCGCTAAGCTGTTAGCTGTTAGCTCTGCGGCTGTTTTATTATAAAGTACTAACCTGAGTTACTAACAGTGTGTCATGGAACTACTGAAAGACAATATGCATACCTCTAAATTTTAAACGTTTTAAACAAGAACAACCCAGTCCCACCTGCCCCCATCATCCTGTGTGACTCCCCAGTCGATACTGTGCACTCCTTCCGCTTCCTGGGAACTATCATCGCCCAGGACCTCAAGTGGGAGCTGAACATCAGGTCTCTCATTAAAAAAATCAGAGTGTACTTCTTGTGGCAACTGAAGTTCAACCTACCAAAGACAATTATGGTGCACTTCTACACCTCCATCATCAGTGTGGTGAGTCCATACTCACCTCCTCAATCACCATCTAGTACACTGCTGCCACTGAAAAAGGACAAGGACAGACTGCAGCATGTCATTCGCTCTGCTGAGAAGGTCATTGGCTGCAATCTGCCACCCCTTCATTATCTGTGCACTTCCAGGACAATGAAGCGGGCAGTTACGATTATGGCTGACCCCTCTCACGCTGGACACAAACTTTTCCAGACACTCCCCTCTGGCAATAGGCTGCAGTCCATCAAGTCCAAAAACCCACGCCACAAAAACAGTTTCTTCCCATCGACAACTGGCTTCATTAACAACACTGAAGACCCACCATGGTCTCTTATCCGCCTCCATGAACATTTACACATCACATTAACGAACAACCCCACATTGTTGTTTCATATGCGTTACATGAACACACAACTCAGACTGCTGTGTTCAACACATACTGTACTAATGTACAGTTAATGTCTTTATTTTTATTTTCCTAAAACTTCCAAAACATAACTTCCTAACTCGCTCTTATTAATATTATATTACTTCTTGTATGTACTGTTATTGTTAAGCACCAGTACACCAAGACCAAGTCCTTGTACATGTAAACCCACCGTACTTGACAATAAATCTGATTCTGATTCCCAACAAACATCACTGCAAAAGACCGTGCAAAACTATGTCATGCACTTACAAATTACACCAATTCAAGTAGGTTTCCACAAAAAAGTACAATAAACTCCACAAGTTGCATCGCACATTTTGAGATCACGCATTTATGGCTGCAAAAATCAGAAAAAAACTGGAAATCCTGTAGGGACTGATATTGAATCTTGCTACTTTGCATTTCATGGAATTTCAGAGTAATGAGGTCTAAAGCTGACATCCAAAATGTGTTTTAAAACATGTTCTGTAATGTGTTCTCCACAGTAAACACCTTACTCAACATTCTTTCCCACGAGTACATGCAGGCACGTATCCATCATGGAGCTTCCGGGAAGTGTGATCATCATTCCCCAGGATACCATGACTGGTGTAGTTAAAGGCAGCAGAGTGCAGCAGCACCATGTCATTGAAAGTTGGAAAGGCCTTTACCTCTACAAACAGTTCGTCACTCAGTGTGAGAAAGAGGTGGCTGCATCGACAAAGTGCACCGAGGCTCGGGTGCTAGTCAGGCATGGAGTTTATGGAAACATGCTAACTTTATACCTTAACAGCAGCGCACCCCTCACTCACGTACTCCAGTTTTAATCGAAGGTTCACATTTCAAATTCCTGTTGGAATCTTTCTGACCATGTTCATGTACAGTTTGTATAAGATTTAGTTCCACTTATTCCTAAAGATTATTGTGAAATGTTTAACAGAGGTACAGTATATTTTGAGATGTTTACATAACCTTTGAAAATAAATTATTGGTTTTAACTTTGCTTTCTGTTTCTGTTGTAGATTTTTAGCTTATTTATTAAATGATCTGGCAGACAGAAAATGGGAGTGAGAAACTTTTGGTAGGTTTAGTATTGAGCCATAAGTTTAAAAAAAAATAATAATGTTGCAGTGGCACGAAGCTCAGTAGAATTTTCTGCCATAAGTTTAATTACCCCAAAGTTCTATGATTTTGCTGTAGCAGTGCCATTGATTTGGGACATCCATCCATCCAGCCATCCATTTTCTGTACCGCGTATCCTACACAGGGTCGTGGGGGAGCGTGGAGCCTATCCCAGGGGACTTGGGGCACAAGACAGGGGACAGCCCTGGATAGGGTGCCAACCTGTTGCAGGGCACAATTGCACACACACTCACACACATTCACACACTACGGATCATTTGGAAATGCCAATCATCCTACAACACATGTCTTTGAATTGGGGAGGAAACCACATCACCGGAAGGAAACCCCCGAAGCATGGGGAGAGCATGCAAACTAAATGCATATGATAGTTGTTGTTATTATTATTGTTGTTGTTGTTGTTATTATTATTATTATTATTATTATTATTATTATTATTATGAGGATCCCGTTGTGTGCTGGAGAGGCTTTTCCAGCCTGTCTCTCTACCACACCTTAAAGCATCTTAACATCACAGGACAACAAATAAAAAGAACTATCAGGAACACCACAGAGGCTGCTGAGAGAGCTTCAAGAAGGCTCTGGAGGGTGATCAGCAATTTGGACATAGGCCAGGTCCAGGGAGTCTTAGGATTAAAGACCCGAAACACCCAGTGGCTCCAGGTTCCATTAATAATGTGTCCAAAAGCACATTGCAAGATATATGAAAAAAACATGAAAATATTAATAATAAAAATTCATTCATTAATTCCATAAAAATCAGAAAAGTTGTCTGGACTAGAAAAAACATGCACAATGACCATCCAAGCTGTTTTTTATTTTATTTTTATTTTATTAATTACATTATTTTTGCAGACCCAGCAGATACAGTCAGGTTCATAAATATTTGGAAATTGGCAAAGTTATTGTTTTTAAAAATATATATTTTTACCACAGTATATTGGAGTGGAAATAAAATAATATCCATATTCATTCTTTCATTCCAACTCCAATATACTGTGTTCGACAGCTAAAATAATAACTTTGTCAAGTAACGAAGAGGAAACATTAGCATTGTCTGTACACCAAAAAAAAAGAGAACCTCTATGTTATGTTAGTATCAGGGTACTGGTATTGCACCTCCCTATAGTCCACCTCCACTGTATTAAAGGTCATTTTAGATCTATAGAAAACTAGCAACTATAGAAAATATAGTAGTTTAAAAAAACAACACCCTACTACACACTCGTCTCCTCATGCTGCAAGTGCACACTGGTTTTGGCCTAGTAGGGCGAGTAAGGGAAATTGAACACAGGTTATTGGGAAAAAATAAAATGTAAAGCAAGGCAATGTTCCTAAGCATACCTCCAAAGTTGTAACAAAATGGCTTAAAGACAACAAAGTAAATCTTCTCGAGTGGCCATCAGAAACACCCTGACCTGACTCCCAAAGAAAATTTGTGGACTGAAGTGAAAAAGCATGTCTGAGCAATGAGGCTCTCGAAACAGTTCTGTCTGGAGGAATGAGCACAAATTACAGCAAATCATGAGAAGCTTGTGGAAGGCTACCCCAAGTTCAATCAATGAACAGGCAATACCACTAAACACTAACAAAGTGTATGTAATTAATAATCTGTCATGTACATATGTTTATAGTTGAATCATTTTCAGACATGGGTTGGTAATTCTAGACAACATGGTTCAGGTTAATTGGGAAAGACTGGAAATACAGTAAGTGAAGAAAGGAAAAGTGAAGGGATTTACAGGAAGAGATGCATGAAACACCTCACACCTATGGTTAAATGATGGGTTGGTGGTTAAATGATGGACTGATGGATTTTATCTGTATTAAATAGTATTAAATAGTATTAAATTGTATTAAATAGTGTTTTTATGAAACATCATAATAAGCAGGGAAATGAGGTAGACTGGGAAATATAGAAGTTGCCTACTACTTATTTGTGGAGGCGGGGTTTGGTTGAACACCAGTTTGTGAATGGAGGGCAGAGCCGGGGGGAAAGGTGAGTGGTAAGGATCTACACCTGTGCAGGATTTTGTAACAGGTGTTCTATGTTTCAATGAGCAGGATAAAAGGGGGAGAGAGAGGACAGCCACAGGAGACCCACGTGTCTAGATCCTTGCATAGTGAAATAAAGTTCCTGAAAAGAGACATAAATAAAGAACTGATTTTTGAGCCTGCCCCATCTCCTCATTTTTGGTCCACCCATATGCAGAGATTTTTACTTAGTGTACTGTGTTCATGTAACCATAGAGATTAAAGCTGTTTATTTTTAAATCCACATTCATACCCAATCTTTTATAGAATTCACTGTAAACAGATTATGTTAAAACACACACACACACAATTAGAAAACATCATTAAAAGGTAAGTAGCATTTATAATTTATTTCTTGCCATACCAGCATACCATAGAATAAAAAAAAGTAAAATAAATTATTAAACAAAACCAGCATGAATTCATAAAATAAATAAAACTCTGCATATTCAGTATTAGGCCTATTAAGTAATGTTCTATATTTCTCAGTTCACCTTATTCCACTGCTTCTTACAATGTTTCATAAAAACACGCACTGTAATGCACAGAAAATCCATCAGTGCATCATTTAACCATGCAGCCATTATATCCTTTTACTTTTCCTCTCCACTTATTGTATTTTATGACTGACAATTAACCTGAGCCATGCTGTCTAGAATGATCAAACCTTCTGGTAATTTCCAAACCAAACTAATGTTCTCCCTCTTTTGTTACAGTAGCACACCTTATACAGTAGCTTGTACTGATATTTTAACTAGAACACCACCATGAGAGAATTACTATTAACTTTATGACTTTAGCAACACTCAGTTCAAAAGTTTGGAGTCACTCAGAAATTGCCTTGCTTTTGAATGAAAATCACAATTTTTAAAATAACATTGATCAGAAATACAGTCATTATTATAACTGGATTTTTAAGGGAATATCTACGTAGGCATGGAAAGGCCCATTTTCACCAACCAGCAACTCCTGTGTTCCTGTGGCACATTGTGTTGCTAATCTGACATTATCATGTTAAAAAGTTCATTCATCATTAGAAAACCCTTGTGCAATGATGTTAGCAAAGCTGAAAACCGTTGTGCTGTTTAAGAAAGCCATACAACTGGCCTTCTTTGGGCTACTTGAGAACCTGGAGCATCAGCATTTGTGGGTTTGATTACAGTCACAAAATGGCCAGAAAGAAACAGCTTTCTTCAGAAACTCATCAGTCTATTGTTGTTTTGAGAAATGAAGGCTGTTCCATGTCAGAAATAGACAAGAAACTGAATATATCTTACAAAGGTGTGTAATAATCTCTTCACAGAACATGACATGAATGAAGTTGTTACTTCTATCATGCAGTTCCACTGCAGTGGCTTAGTAGGTGGCTTTGTACTCAACCTATTTGCATTAAAGGAATTAGAAATCATTTTATATTAACAATATTTTCCCCTTCACATATTGAAGCCATGGATTTCTAATAATCTGACAATTATATGAGTGTACGATATTGACCCATAGAGTAGAAACAAGTAAAAAGCAGATGCAGTTTGTCAACTTTGCTCATTTATTTATCATCAGTAACCACTTCATCCTGCTCAGGGTCGAGGAGGATCCAGAGTTTATCCAGGATGAATGGGCAAGAGGCAAGAATATATCTTACATCAGTCCATCACAGGAGACCACGGACACACACAGACACAGAATCACAGACTCATTCACACCCTGGGGCAAGATAGCATAGGAGATTCACCAACCAGTAGGTCTGTGTGGTGGGAGAAAACCTGGAGGAATCCTGCACAGACGCAGGGAGAACCTGCAGTTCCACATAAACAGTATCCTGAGCTCAGGATCGAATCAGGGAACATGGAGCTGTGAGGTAAACTGGTCTACATGAACCATACTCATACACAATATATGGTAAATCCACTTGGAGGAAAGAGTGGGGATGATTCATTCATTAATAATTATTAGGGCTGCAACTAACCATTATTTTCATAATCGATTAGTTGTCGATTATTTTTTAGATTAATCTGATGGGGCGGGGCAAACTTTCAGTACCATTTCTTCTTATTTGAAATAAAATCCACAAACTGAGTGTTACTTCAGACTAAAAGTTTACACAAGTGTTTGTCCAAAACAGAAAAGAACCCAATACACACACACACACACACACACACACACACACACACACACACACACACACACACACACACCAGAATATATATTATTAATTAGGACTGTAGTTTAATTCAGTGATTTTTGTGCAGCCATGAAAATAATGCATAAATACTATCAAATAAATTATATAAAATTTTGTGTTTTAATTAGACATTACAGATCTTACTCGCTCTACACTCTGTATCAGCGTGTCTACACCGCGCGTGATCGCAACGCGGCCTCGTTACTAACACATCACTTCCATTATAATAAACAACAGAATTTACACTGCAAGCACGCAGATACAGCATATAATGACAATAAACTTAAATTAAACTAAACCTTTTAAGCAGCGTGCAGCAGTTTCCCCTGCCCCTTACGCACAGTGGATATAAACATAACTTTGTGCTCCGCGGTGTTTGATATAAAATGCTCCCTGCATTTCTGATTTTCTTCCTCAGTCACGTGATGATTTCTCCTCCATCTGATGGAGACTGACGTCATGTTGGGAATAGTAGGTAACGCTGACAGAGAGTAAACTGGAGAAAGTCAGTGTCGGTGACTCTGAGTGTCTGCTAATGCTAGCGTGCGTATGACGTCATGCGTCATCGTGACTTATACTACCGGTTAGTAAAAATATCGCTAGTGATACATTTGAGATGATATTACCTTTCTAAAATCCACACAGTAGAGTATACAGACAGTAGAGTATACAGTGCATAGTGTAAGTGTACAGTACTTCATTTGGGACAGAACTTTAGTATTTACTCCCCGAAGCGTGTTTTCTGAACAGAAGTAACGTAATGCAGACCATCTAGTCCATAATGACTTTTTGACTTTTTTTTGACCCAGTGTAAAATGTTAAAGAGCTATCTCTATATCTCTAGATATAACCATGCGGTATGTTAGATGGTGGTATGCTGTGTTCAATAGGACTATGTGAGCACAAACAAACACTGAAATCTAAGAATGTTTTTTTTTTAACAGATAATTAGTAAAAATGTGTCCGCACAGGTCTGTTAGATCTTTAACATATAACAGGTAGTGCAATAATGGAAAAAGGGTATAAATGTAAACATAACACACTATGACTGAGTATTCAGCAAATTAGCTTATACCAAATATGATCATAGCAGTTATAGTGATAGCAGCCAGGTAAAGTGTATTTAAAGTGTATATAGTGACAATAAATTAGATCCTATGTTTTTTTATAATACAGTACAGTATAATTCAGTTGTTCTATTAGTGCAATTTCAACCAAAATACAGTTGAGTGTAAAAGTTTGTACCCCCTTTTGGTTTCTTTTGGATGGAAGGGTGTTAAATGTCCTAAACACTACAACATTTGACTGTAAGTAGAAGTTAATTTTATTATCAGACTCAGATATCCATGTTAATATTTTTAATACTGCTCATTACTGTTAAATGACTTGAAAGAGTCAACACATCGGATGGTCATGGCAGGACCTTGATTTTGTGGTCAGTAAACCAATTGTGTGTGGATCACTGTCCTGCTGGAAGATCCAACCACGGCACATTTTAATCTTTCTGGCAGAGGCAGTCAGGTTTTTATTTAATATCTGTTGATATTTGATAGTCCATGATGCCATGTATCCTAACAATATGTCCTGGTCCTCTGGCAGAAAAACAGCCCCAAAACATTAAAAATCCACCACCATAGTTAACTGTGGGCATGAGGTACTTTTCCATATGGCTAGGGTGAAGTCAGCTAACATGGGCCACTTTTTGGTAAATGATTTATAATGCCATCAAATAAGCTATCATGTCTCATCATCTCATCAAATCATGATCTCTAATGATATTTTTATAAATTAGCATGGGCCTCTTCAATATAAATTTCTTTTAAAAATATGAAAAAATATCATTGTTTTAAAATTATGAGGGTTATAGTATCAGCAGGAACCCTCTTGAGCCACAACACAATGTTCAGGCAAATTGGGCCGGCTGTTCAGTTAAAATGGGCCAATATAAAAAGATAACAGGTAATTTTGACTGAAATCATTTTAATTTTAACAGTAAATTGACACTATTGTGTTGAGTGTGCCATAGCAGCAACACCGTAAATATATTTCATTTAATAGAAAGCACATCTTCTCCACAGCTCTCGTGGTACAATGAGTTGCACTGACAACAGCACACCCTAAATGTTCCCGCTGCATTGAATGCTGAAGGACTGTCATGGTCTCTCCTTTCTCCCCAGCAGTAACCTCTACACAGGGTTTACCCACCTCCCCAACCACACGGGTAGAGTAAAACTGATCGTGCATGACAAATCCATCACAATTCCACAGATGTGATGGAACATTTCTGATTGCAAGTTCCTCCAGCAGGTCTTCATACTGTGGAAACCACTTTCCTAACACACTACATTGCTGTATGGTTCAAGCTGCTTGGTTTGTTTCCTGCTCTCCAGGTCCTCCCTCAGTAGAGTAGAGGTTGATGGTAAACTAACTGGTTTCTCTTCCATTATTATTTGTAGTTCCTTAGTTAAATCTGTGACCATAGGCACTTCTACTGTTTGTTCTGCATGTTGTTTTAAGTTCCTTTCTCCCCTTTTTCCTTTAGGGCCAGCCTGTGTTGGGGTTAATGAAAGTCTGGCTTTCCCCTCTCTACCGAACCCCCTATTTTCCCTTACGGTCCCCACATAGGAACCCATAACAGGTTGCGTACTCGGTTTAAGAGGTGGAAACGATTCAGGGTCATTGAAGGATTCAGCCAATGGGGTGAGTGACTTTTTTGGCATTTCTGTTAACATTGATTTCAGGGTCTGTGCTGAACTCGCTGTGAATTTCTTTCTATATCTTGTTTTGCTCCAGGTTACTGCTCTGTTGAAAACCTGAATGTCCAATTCCCTCATTTCAGACAAAATGGTTGCTATTACCTCATCGTAGTGTTCTTTTAAGATCTCGATATTATTGTCCATCCACTGTGCTGTGTTTTGTTTGACCTTTTCCAGTGTTGACTGGTTTGGAGAAGGTTTAATGAAAGATGTGAATTTTGTGACCTGTCTGAACACACTTGGTGGATAAGGATTAGCTGGTGTTGTGGCCGCCAGAATTTCTGAATGATGTAGAGCCTGTAACAATTTGAAATATTTTGTCAAGGTTAAATCTACAGCAGTTTTTGATTTGAGACACCTTGAATTTAGTTTTCACTTACATTTGCAGGTTCCCTTATCGGTCCAGAGTCAACCAAGACTTCAAATCTGTTGTGCAATACTACAGACATATTGTAAAAGTAAGTTCACTTTAAAAAGGAAGAAAGATGGAACAGCCTGTGCAAAGGGGAAGAATGAATAGGGGCAGAAATCCTTTAAGATGAAATAGAATTCAGAAAGGAGAAACAGTCAAGGAAATGATTCAATCAACACAACACCAAATCAGAAACAAAACACATACCTGTGTATGTATAGGGAAAAATGTAGAAGTGATGCCATCTGGTGGATGAATCAAGGAATCATTCCTTTGATGGACATCTTGGAACATGTGAGCATAAAATACGCCTTGTATTTCTTCACAGGACTGCAATTTTGAGGTCTGGGTGAGCTACCGGCATAAAATGGAGGAAGAACATCCCAACAGGAGAACAGGAAAACTTTCTTTGCAAAGTTGTATATATCCTTTTCTCTTCTTTGTTTTCAGTGTGCACACTCTTTGTAGACTTTACGTAGAAAAGGATTGTACTTAGTCCTTTCAGGGTTTGGTCATCGTTGTTGTTTGAGGTTTAGTAGATCTCCTTTCCTCTCTGGATCCCATTAAAAAATTTCATTTATTTATTTTATTAAACATATTCCAGGGCTCCAGGCAAAAAAAGATCTTGGAGCCATTGGTTCCTAAACCCAAAATATTTATCTGCCAAATCAAAATTTCAAATTTTCAGGAGCCAAAATAGTGATGTCATATGACATATGATGATATCATTGTTAAATGGCTACCTCACACTGCCTTTTCTTTCCCCTCTGTACTGTCTGCCTTTGTTTACTCTGCCTCCCATAGTTTACACAATGTATTCTTTACATACACAATATGTGCAATGTTCAGTACATCATATAATAATAATAATAATAATAATAATAATAATAATAATAATAAGTCTTTATTGATCACATATACATTACAGCACAGTGAAATTCTTTTCTTTGCATATCCCAGGTTGTTAGGAAGTTGGGGTCAGAGCACAGGGTCAGCCATGATACACTGAAAAAGAGTGTAAAAAAATTACCGTAAATACTTAAATGTGCAGTCATTTGTTTCTTTTTTTTTCACTTTTTTATTCATTTCCTGCTTATTCAGGCTCAGAGTCATGTAGGCTGCATTGAATTTTATTTTCAATTACCTCATCTCTTTTTCAGTGACTTTATCACTAGCACGTTGCACTGCTTTCACGATTGGGGTGGCACGAGGGCAGACCTAGCAATGACACAATCCCTGGCATTCTCATGTTTTGTACTGTCTGCATGCTTCTTCACGGTTTCTTTTTTAAAATGACTCGAACTGGTAATGAACTCTGTTTTACCAGCAATATCTTGTCCTGCTTTAGCACAAAAGGTGCAGTACATTTTCCTTTTGTCATAACGTAATCAGGCGAACTCTTGTAGCCAAGCTGATTTAAACTGTCTTGTCGGGACGAGAGCTGCAGAGACTGGAGAAGACTCAACTCGCTGCACTTGGCTGTCATCATCTGTAAAAGATTGCACACCGATTGAAACGGGCTGGGATGACTCAAATGTCATTTGAGAACTTTCACTGGTCGAGTTGGTCTCAACATCGTGGGCATCTGATGTAGAGGAGGCAGGGTTTGGACAGGCAGGGAATGAGGAAAAAGTCTGATATTTTTCTTGTCAGCTGACTAACTTTAGTTAACTACGCAGTTAGCTAGCCTACATATAACGGATAAATTCACATTCTAACAAACTAAACCACATCAAACTAAATTAAACACCTTTAATAAAAACAGGCAGGGTTAGGTTAGGCGATGACTCAACCCAACACTCATTGGTGTGGGAGATGGCACAGGCACAAAACCTTGTCCTTCATTCTGCATATATTCCTCTATATGTATTTAACATTCTATGAGAAAATATCAGTTGTATAAAAAAAAATGGAAAAGAAATTATATATTTTTTTAATCTATATATTGTGTTAAAAACGAATTCTGCCACTTTAAAAAAAGTGAATTTTCATGAATCTCATGAAAATGAATCACATGTAAATGAATCAACGTAAATGAATCACATGAAAATGTATCACTTGAATATGAATCTCATGAAAATGAATTACATGTAAATGAATCACATGTAAATGAACCATATGAAAATGAATAAATAAATTAAAGACTTTAAAAGAAAATCTGTCTAAATGTAAGACGTTTTAGGTGAGTTTAACTATTGGGGGTTGGAGGATCAGTTTAGAGAACATATTATTTGTTTCTGATGGTTAAGTTCAGAGTTAGGGTTGGCCCCTGAGTTTCAACATTGGAAAAGGGAGTTTTTATTGGTTAAAAATTAGGTGATTAGAGTTTATTGTTTGGGTAAGCCCCTAGATTTCAAGATAAAAAATGGTTTTAATGGTTGGAATAGAAGTTCTAATTGGGTTTAAGGGTACTGGATCTATGTTCCCCATCCCTATTGTCCAACTTGTACAGATGAAATTTAATCTGGCCCAAATTTAGGGCCGAACCAGGAAAAAGTTCCATTAATTTTGTCCATGTTCCCTCTCAGATCCTTCTTCCTATTGATTACTCCCCTCCCCCCTGAGAAGAAATGCCTTTCTCTCTATTAATATATACCCCCACACACATTTTATATATAATATTATATTATATTTATATTTTTGTGTCACAATATGGAGGTTGAGACGGATGCAAGTGCAGATTTTTCAAGTTTAATAAAGAACTAAACAAAATACAAAAGACACTGACATTGGGGCAAATCACTGTGGCAAAGACTAAATATAAACCAAAGAGAAAAACACAGCACCAGGGACAAAGGTAAAGAAAGACAAACGTGAGACAAAGAGTGCAGTGAAAACTGTGGCTAAATACACAAGTGCTTACCAGGAATGTGATCCAGGTGCAGGTGGTCATGTGACTGTGATGCAGTGGCTGCTGGGAACTGTAGTTCAGATTTCCTTCTCTGATTACATGACATAATGGTGTATGGTGTAATATGTGGAAATGTACGGGTATTACTCTGTGTGTGTGTGTGTGTGTTTATACAGAGGCTGAATGTGTTGGCCACTCTTGGGTAACTTACCCAAAATACATCAGAGCATCATCACAGCTCTCATTACTGTGGATGTCCACGCCAGAGACATCGTCACCGAGCTCGTCAATGAAAGGGTACAGACGGCTACACGCCTTCTCTTCAGAGCGAAGGGAATCATGGGTGTGGTCAGATCTGATTGGTGAGAAGCTGTTAATAAATCTTTTAAAAATAACTGCAGCTCTGACAGCAGTGCATATGCAAATCAGTTCCCAGGAATATACAGTATGAACGCACTCATTATAAACTATCCACGCTATATCGTCAGCGAGAATGCCCAATTCGTATACAGTGAGACCGTATATATATCACATGTCGTTTTGTATGTGTTCACGTAGGTGGACTCGAGCAGTAACTTTGAGTGGCAGAAGCAGCTGTGCTAATACTGGGACGTGGATCTGGATAAGTGTGTGGCCAGAATGGCTCTGTATCAGTACGTCTACGGATATAAGTACCCGGGAGCCTGCCTCCGTCTGGTCATCATCCCGCTCACAGTAAAGACATGTTAACAATATGTTAAGAATTCATAATGCATAATGTAGTGTAGTGCATGTTATTATAATAATATTTATTTAAATACTATGCGTAATGCATTACGGAGGCTTTATAACATGCTTCGAATGCGTTTATCACTCGTTATAGCTGTGTGAAAGAGTGAAGTCTTAAAGATACGTTTGTGTGTGACCTTTCCATCAGGAACGCGTTTAATGTAAAAAAAAAATCTTCTTGGAAATGACATGCTTGTGCTTGTTTGTGATGGTTTTTAGGACCGGTGCTACCTGTGTCTGATGGGTAACACCTCGAATAACATGTGTGTAGAAGGTGTGAGCTTGATCCTTTCACCGTTAGCCAGACAGAGCGTCTTGCTGTTGTCCAACACGGCGGTAATTTTCTCAATCCACAGGCACGTCCACAGGTACGTCACTCACCACCCACTTGTGCGTGTCGACGATGTCACTGCCGAGGGACGGTTTGATGGCACTCCACTCCAGTGTGAGAGGGTCGTCTTCACCATACAGCTCGTCCATGCTCACTGACTGCGGGTTGAGCACGTCGGTCTCGATGGGCTTGTATAAGGGATTCAGCTCGCAGCCCTCTGTCTCGTGGAGGGTGCGCAGTGCGTCAGCGAGGGCACGGTACGCCGTGGTCTAACCGCCTCTTGTAGGGCCCACCAGCGAGACGCCCTGGTGCACCAGCATGGTCTCGTACAGCTGGATCACCTTGGTGGTCATGCTGGAGATGGGCTGCAGGGAGCGGGCGCATAGAGCTGCCTCGATGTTCAACTGAAGCACGCCGTAGTCATGCTCGGGGACGCCCACACCAGGAAAGAGGTCCGACTGAATACCGCTAAACGCACAAAGATTGGATTGACTCGATTGACACTAGGTTCAAGATTTTCAGATTATGGATGTTCAGATGTTCCAGGATTCTTTACTTTTCATCTGGTATAACATTACAAGGTGCTAATGTTATATACTTTAAATGCTTTAAAAAAAAAGTTATATAGTATATAATTACAGCTTTTTAGTTGCAAAGAATTTGCAAATGTCAGTTAATTGTATTTCCTAATTTGTCCTGTAATTTCCTCCTAGTGCCTGATTCCAGTGATCCTGTGATAATGATAATGTTTTGTCTCTCCACTTTTGATTTTACGGGTTATTCAAATCCCTTGGTTTTGATTCTCTGGGTTAGTAGAATCCCTTGGTTTTGATTTTCTGGGTTATCAGAAATCCCTTGGTTTTGATTTTCTGGGTTATTAGAAATCCCTTGGTTCTGATTCTATGTGTAATTTGAAAACCCCTGGTTTTGATTCTATGTGCAAGTGGAATAGCCCTTTTCTTGAACATAATAGTAAGGTAGATGAGCTCTTTTTTAACCCTATTGGTAGTGATATCATAGTCTTCTTGAAACATATGGGTGATTTACTGGGTAAATACAGTATAAATACTGGAGCTTAAGCTCAGGGTATCAGATCACTTCTGAGAATTCTCATCGGTGTGGATCTCGTGTGGTGGAACGGAACCAATAAAGCTGGACCCTTGCTTCTTCTCACTCACAACTGGTGTTTTTTTCTATCTCCAACTGGGCTCAGAGGTAGATGTGAGTATTGGCTTCTAAGTTGAATTTTAAGTGTTTTTGGGTAATAGGCTAAATTTGAGCCAACACCTTTGATACTCCATATGTAAGCTTTGGCGTTCTTTACTATTTATCAATTTATTTTATTTTAAGTTCTGCGTCATCCTTGAGTAACTTGTGTAGGTTGGAGTATCGTAGCGCTCTAATCATCACCACGTTCTCACTCAGGTGTGGGTCCTCTCGCATCAGAGACCTGGAACACACACACACACACATACACACACACATGCTCGATTTATTCCAGCAAGACATCTGTTACATTTATAGATAGTTTTAATTAACAATTTAGAAAAAACAACGGATGAATCTAATCTAATCTAATATGTTCACCCTGTTCGTAGACGGACATACCCGGCCATGGCGATAACAGAGTTGACGGCTCTCATGCTGAAGTCGTAGTGGTCCTGCCGTGAAAGTTGCTTGCTGCACAGCTTATACAGCTGAATCATCTTCTTCGCCAGAGTCTCACTGGACTTGAAGCCCTCAGCTCACAAGTCCACCTACAGCAAAAAAGACAACGTGAAACGGTTCTGTAACACCCCAGAATACATCCATTATTGCGTTCATTACATAATGTAATGAATGACGGCACCCGAGCACACCTCTGCGATGACGGCGTGGTCGGGCACAATCATGGAGACGGATCTGAAGCGGCCTCCAGGTTGTCCCGGAGCTCAGTCCTGCCTGCGTAGCCTGGGTTCATCGTGATTAAGGCAGCTTCCTACAAATGGAAGCAGGGGAAATGATAACGATTCAAACCCTTGCTAATATTCTGAAATCGATTGCAACACTGAATGAGTCTGTTCCAAGAATCGATTCAGCACAAATCTCGAATTAAAGGTTAGGGGAACAACCCGCAATATTAAGTACATAGGATCATTATCATGATTAACAGGGCGATTCCTAATACCTGGTGTCAATTCGTAGATACCAGGTAATGGGAATAGAGTCGATTCAAAGGAATCAAGCTTTGGAGTCGACTCTATAGTCATTGTGAATATGGAGTCAACTCCAAAGCTTGATTGTGGGGGAAACATGACTGAAGAACCTTGATTTCTCAGTTTGTGAACAATCCCAAAGAAATAGTCGGGAGACGCAGAGCGTTTGTCATCGTTGTGACAAACGCTGATTCTCACAGCTTTTTTTTAGTTTTTAATTACTCAACAACTAAGACACAAACCCCTTGTTTATTCCTTCACTTTCATCTTTCACTACTTTTTTTATTTTACATTTTGTTCTGATTCTTTCCCCCTGAATGTCTGGCTAGAACTTTCTGAAACTGGGAGCTAATGCTAAATTTAATGTTCTGTTAGAAAAGACAGCTTGATGTGTGATTTCATTAAATTCATTCAATTTAAATATCTTGTCTTTCTAAGAAAAACTGCTGATTAAGCAATGCACTATACCATATTCATGAGAAAGTAGAATGTTGTATTTGTTATTTGACGTTTGTGTAAATTCAAAACGTCGTTTTCAGCTAGTGATTAAAGAATCGGTTCATGAGTCATCTTTGTCAGATATGCTGGTGGCGCTTTCTGATTTTAGTCATTTAACCATTCAAAAGAGTTATTTGTGTGTGGAACAGTGTTGCATTGCACCCGCGAATACCTGCAACCTGGAATGGAAAATAAGCTTTATTTTGTTCCAACACTTTTTTGTTGTTGTTGTTGTTGCTGTTATTGTTGCTCCAAAACTGAAAAGTGTTAAAATGGAAGCAGAAGTAAGTGTAGCTTCTTAAATTGTGTAGTGTAACGCAGTGTTTTTCAATCTTTTTTGAGCCATGGCACATTTTTTACATTGGAAAAATCTTGCGGCACACCACCAACCAAAAATGTTACAGAATGACACTCTGTAGCCTAATACAGTATATATAATTACAATATAGTTTCTCAATTTATTTACTCACTCAGTGGCCTGGGCCTGTTTAGATGAACACAAAGCCGATATCCTGGCAGGAATTGAAGAAAGGCATACACGAAGCTCTTCTTCAACAGCTCTCAGTCTCTCTCTGTTTTTAGTTTTTATAGCAGTTAGGCTTGAAAAGCTCAGCTCACACACATATGTTGTGGAAAATGGGAGCAATGTCAATACTTTGTTGGCCAGAATGGGGAACTCCTTGGCAGCAGTCAACCAAAAACTGTCCAAAGGAAGTTCAGCAAATCTTAGCTTTAAACCACGATCTTGTTTCAGTTCAGTTAGTTCCTCCTGCTCCTGTAAAGTTATGTCCTTTCCAATAGCAGTCAAGGCATTCAGTGGAGGCTGAAAAGAAATAAAATGACAACTTCTCCTCAAGAGTTTTCAGATGTTTACCTATTACCTTGCACAGTGCAGCAGGGTGATCTTGCCGTTCCTCTGTGAGTGGGAACATCTCAAGGTTGGCACTTTGCACATGTTGTTGCCAGAGGTGCACCTTTAAATGGAATCCATTTATTTTATCCATGCTTGTAAGCAGGTTCTCATTTCGGCCTTGCATCCATGTGTTCGGTTCATTCAGATGATGAAATATATCTGCCAGGTATGCCAGCTTTGCACACCACTCATCACTTGCAAACAGATTTGAGTAATCAGACCTCTCGTTTGTCAGAAACACTTTAAGTTCCTCCCGCAGCTCATACACACGGGCCAGCAACTTGTCATGCTACAACAATCGGACCTCCGTATGGAGCAATAAAGCTTTATGCTTCGCTCACATTTCCTCACACAAAGATGCAAATATACGACTTTTCAAAGGTCGTGTCTTTACAAAGTTCCCTATGTGCACAACATCATCCACCACAGGAACTAGTTCTGCTGGTAAAGTCTTTGCAACGAAGGCCTCACGGTGCAGAAAACAGTGTGTAACAATAAGATCTGGGTTTCTTTCCTTCACTCTGCTAACGAAGCCTTAGGTGTGCCCGACCATGGCTGCAGCTCATCAGTGCAAACACTTGTGCAATTTTCCCACGTAAGTCCTCCCTGGTCAAGATATTCTGATGTGACCCAAAAAATTTCCTCTCCTGTTGTTTTTTCTGGCAGTGCCTTACAAAATAGGAAGTTTTCTCTAATGGCATCTCCATCCACAAAACGCACATTGGCCAAGAGCTGAGAATTTCCTACTGATGCGTATCTTTTCCAAAACATGGCTTTCGATGTCTGTAGACATGTCATCAGTACGTCTGGCGATTGTGTTATCTGAGAGCGGGAGTTTAGATATGTCTTTAACTGCGTCAGGGCCGAGCATCTCGTTGACAGTGTCTTTGCAGGCAGGTAGTATTAACGTCTCTGCCACAGTGTGGAACTTTTTTCATTTAGCTACAAGTTCAGCAAGTAGCTTTGAGGGCTTTCTAATTTACCTTTGTGGTTTTTCTCATTAATGTTACCTGTTTCGGTGTTTTCACGCAGGCAAACAAAATAGTCCATCGGCTTGTTTTGAAGCGACGGGTGTTTCACTTGGAGATAGCGTTTAAGCTTGCTTGGCACCATGGCGCTATTGGACAGCTTCTCGCCACACACCAAGCATAATGGAGTCGGGGTCATCTCATCGCTGGTGAAAGTAAATCCTAACGAAAGATAACTTTCGCTGTATTGCCTCGAGCTCACCGTCTTTGCTTTCTTTTTACCACCACTCATACTAGGCCCTTCACCTGGGTCACAGTCTTGTCCAGGGCCCAGTTCGGAGTTTGCATGTTTCCTTTTTAAAAACTTCTCCATCACTGCCACCACGACCTGTCGCATGTGTCACTAATTCTCTTGTCTCTAAGAAGGTAGGAGGCAATTACCTGCTGCCACCTAGACGAATATTACATTACTCTGCCAGTCACTATATTACAGCACAGACACTCAACCATGGCTTATTATTTGCAGATAATAATGAATAAATTTTAATAAATAAGAATTTATGACTAAGTGAAATTGGACAATTTCTCACGGCACGCCTGACGATCTCTCACGACACACTAGTGTGCCACGGCACAGTGGTTGAAAAACACTGCTCTACGGTATGTAGACTGTATTACATGCGTGTTGAGCAGAGAGGAGATATTATAATATTATACAGTATCTGGAATTATAGTGTGTGACTGTTGCTGAAATAAGGAAGAGACTTGGGATTCTCCTTTTCAAATCAGTGGTAGAATCAGTGGTTCAGTGGTAGAATTCTTGCCTGCCACGCGGGAGGCCCGGGTTCAATTTCTGGCCAATGCAGAAGTGAGTTTTGAAAGTTAAGCCTTCACCAAAAGAACATTACAAGCCTTATCATTTCTGCCCAAACTAGACGAACTCCATAGGGAGGGTAACCATGCTCGTGAATTTCCTTCATTTGAACACAATCTGTCTGACTGTGGATTGGTGGAGTCCAAACACTTTAGAGAGTTTTGTTTTTTTTATTATTAACTTTTTCAGCCTGATGAGCATCAACAACTCTTTTTCTGAGATCCTCACAAATTTCCTTTTTTCATACCATGATACACTTCCACAAACATGTGTTGTGAAGATCAGACTTTGATAGATCCCTGTTCTTCAAATAAGACAGGGTGCTCACTCACACCTGATTGTCATCCCGTTGATTGAAAACACCTGACCCTAATTTCCCCTTCAGACTAACTGCTCATGCAGACGCCAACAGTGTCTGCACCATGCACGCTTCCTTTACAGAATGCGCTTAAGCAAGGTCTTTACAAGAAAAATAGGGTCCAAACCCACATGGGCTGTGCACAGCGGATTGGCAGTTCATCACCTTAACCTCTTGCTGACATAGCTCACGCGTATGAAATTACATCCCGGTGTGTGGAGCAATAAAGAGGTTTCGGTGCAGGTTCTTTGCCCCTGTCGTCTGGACTGCGGAATGCGTTCTGCGTTGACGGACCTCCAGAGACGCCAGCTTACAGCAGCTGTGGCCAAAAAGCATCGAAATACAGTTCACAGTTGTGAAACACGTAGCCACAGTGCTAGCTTTTCACATTTCTCCACCCTATATAGTGCTAGCTCAGGGACCTGTACAAAGCTTCCTATTTGTAGGCGTGAGACAGACTGCAACAAAGCCAGATATTGCTGGAAAGAAGAGGCAAAGTAACAAGTTTGCGACGAGGGCGGGATTCGAACCCTCGCGTGGAGAGCACAACGGATTAGCATCGCCTTAACCTCTCGGCCACCTTTATTATGGTAAATATACTGCTATGTATATTACATAATGTTTTTTTTTTTTTTTATAGATGATGATGAACAGTGCAGAAGAGCCATGTATTGTCCTTATGTGAAAACTAGACAATGCACAGTAATAACGCCGATGAGCTGTGTCTGTGTACAGTAGCCCAAATCTGCCTTCTGTTTCAGGCGGCGTTATGTCTTGTGCTAGATGGAGCTTGACTGCCCTCGTGTGTCCAGTTTAAACATTAGAACGTGGTATGGAGAGAAAAGGATATATATATATCTGTGTGTGTAAATGATGTAAAAGGCTTTCTATCAACATTAGAAAAAGGTTAGTTATTAATTTTGTATTTTTATGATAAATATAGTGCTATGAGTATTACATAATGTTTGTTTTCATAGAAGAGCCGTTAATTGTGGTTATGTCCGAACAATACAATGCACAGTGATGAGCTATGTCTGTAAAATAGCCCAAAACTACCTTCTGCTTCAGGTGGCGTTGTGTGTTGTGCTGGATGGAGCTTGACTGCCCTCCTGTGCCCAACCTCGGGAACGGCAATTTCCCAGCAGCGGTGTTCTGTCATAAGAGTACATTTGTAGTTAGGCCCGAGTTGGGTAAGAAATATTACATGGTTTATATTACTGTGTCCTCTTTTTAACCAGTTCATGATCATTATTGTATACATTACAAAGATAAAGGTAATGTTCTTCCCTATTTGTGGATATTCTCGAAGTGAAATAGATGAGGCCACCTAGGGAATACTAAGTTATCTAGGAGCAGTGATGAGAATGACATGTCTAATAACATTAGAAATACATTAATAATGTTATTATAATCGAAATCAAGGTGTGCACTTTAACATTATAAAATATACATACACAGCAAAATCCACAGAAACAAATCCACTCTATTGGCTTGAAGAATATTGACCACTTTGCCAGGAACTTCTGAGACACTTCGTCACCAAACATCATGGAGAAATCCTGGTCGATCTATAAACAAGGTTTATACAGGTTTAAACATAACGGACATAAATGGATGAAAGGTCAAATACTAAAAATTAAGATCTGCTGTGTTATTTATGCATACATTTGGGATATAAAAGATTAGAACGTTGAATTTCTCAGTTTGGACCAGCCTGTTGGTGTTACGGTGATCATTGAACAACTCCTTTCTCTACTGTACCAGTGAACTCATTTAATAATTACAGAGAAAATTTCCTTTTCAAAACTACTTCCAAAGCTAAAGATTTTCTTACCAATCCAGGTACATCAAGGAAACGAGGGAACAAATCCAGGACTGAAGATGATGCATCCTCACCGACCATCTTCTGCCGATACTGGAAAGTCGCTCAGTCTGATCTAGGTCAGTCACTCCTAATGGTGCGTTCCACCAAAGGGGTGACACTATCAGAGTTGAATTCTAGAAAACAGTTATAACACTCCATTTTGACACCAACTGTTTCATGGTACAGTGTGAAATCTAACAGATTAGACAACATACAGAGTTAGATCAATTCCAAGTAGAGCTAGATTGATTCTATTCATAAACACCAAAAATTTAACTCTGCTCAATTTGCTGTGTAGGAGCAGTGATGAGAATAGAAATTTATTTCTAATGTTAGTTTAAATTTCAAAGATTAAGGTAATGTATCATACATTATTACATTGCAACAAGAATGAAGTGAAGTGACTCTTAAAAGAGCCTTTGTGCATGTTAGACGGAGTTGTCATTTAAATGCGTTCTCCGCGAATATAAAAAGACAAAAAAAAGCAGGGTAAAAATAGGTAACTTTGAATTTATGGGTGCGACACGTCTCAAAATAATTTGGACGGGGAAAGAGAAGGCTGGAACAGTAAGTACTAAAAAGAAACAGCTGGAGGAACATTGTGCTACTAATTATGTTAACTGGCAACAGGTCATTAACATGATTGGGTATAAAAAGAGTATCTTAGAGAGGCAGAGTCTTTCAGAAGTAAAGATGGGCCTCTGTACACCAATCTGAGAAAAACTACATCTACAATTTGTGGAACAATTTCAGAATAATGCTCCTCAATGTGAAATTGTGAAGGCTATGAATATCTCATCATCTACAGCACATCATATCATATGAAAAAATTCAGAGAATCTGGAGAAATCTGTGGCCCGAGTCTCTTTCAATAAATCTTAAATAAACACCTCCTTATAGATAGCTTCACCATATCAACGACTAAAAGTTTTTATTAAAGTAGTACAGCACAAATCTGTTTATTATTAGACTTTGATTATGTGGAATTATGTGGAACAAGTCTCTGTGAATGATTTGCTATCATAGAAAAGATAACATTACAATAAGCATATAAATATATACCTGAGATATGAATTGCAGCCTTCAGACCTTCTGACCTATCAGAATCCAGAGTGCAACAGCATTGTGATATAATTTGTATTAAATACACTAAAATGTCTATTAATAGTTCCATGAAAATAGCAGAAAATCAGTTTACTGTTGCTTATTTATTAATTCATTGATTTATTTCTTAGAAGAAGAAGAAGAAGAAGAAGAGGAAGAAGAAGAAGAAGAAGAAGAAGAAGAAGAAGAGGAAGAAGAGGAAGAATTAGAAGAAGAAGAAGAAGAAGAGGAAGAAGAAGAGGAAGAAGAAGAAGAAGTGTGTGTTCAAAGAACAAAAAGAGAAAAAAAACATCAAATGTGTGAGGTTTGGGTTTAGCACTTGAAAGTACTAGCTAACTGATGTTGTAGGTTTATTAATTAGAAGTACTAGAAGTTTTATTTTAGTTTGTTTGTTTGGGAAATGTATATATGAAAAATTATTACCACAAGGTTTGTACAAGGTGCTTGAATTTGGCATTTGGAAATTTAAGTACTGGAAAACCTTGAAAATAGCCAATTTTTTATGTAACAGTGGTTAAAAAGTGCTTGAATGATAAAAAGTCAATAAATAAAAAATAACAATCACTTTAAAGGGTTTATTTTCAAAAGAACACGAATACAATCCTTTCACTCAAAATATGACTCCCCACTGCAGCCCCTCCTCCTCCTGCTCATTCATTTTAACAGGGACAGCTGCGGTCCACTTCTCAGACGCCTTTAGCACCTTTTTTTTTTTTTTTTTTTTTTTTTTTTTTTTTTTTAAGCATCTAGCGACATATCTAGCGACTTTTCGGACAAACCTTCGCTACTTTCCGTAGAAGAGAATGGCCAGTACTGCCCGGCGAGTGTGAGGTCCTGCTTTCAGAAACAGAAAAAATGTCCAGAATGTCTCTGAAACAGTTCAGCCTATGATTATCCATGGATTCCTGGGAGGACACTGTAGCAGTCTCTGAGGATTTCTTGTTATCACTCCACTGTAAAAAACAAACAAACAAACAAACAAACAAAAAACCTAAACCACTAAATGCTGCCTTCATCTTCTTTTAATTTGATTGTCAGTGCTCAACTCAAACCAACAGCAGAATTATTAGAACTATCAGGAATGATTATGTCTAAAATCAACCACTGATTATATCCCACTAGTTTGTTTCTAGATTGTATGATTTACTTAGCCAAATCTAAACTCACCTCTCCATTTGTGTAACTAACTGGATACTCAGGATAATGAAATTTCACTCTGATTTCCATCCACCACCCCCTCTTCCATTTTCTAACACTATTTGTGTGTAATTGTACCTTGACTATGTAAGTATTTTTTTTCTTTCTTTCTGAATATGACTTTTTGTAAGATTGTAAATTTTGTATAAATTCAATAAAATTCATTTAAAAAAAAAGCAAGGGTGGTAAGGGACTCGGCAAAGAGGCGCGTGGAGGTGTTCGCGTCGTTCGGTGTTAGAGCGTTTAACCGTGGAAGCCGTACAGGGTGCGCCCCTGGCGTTTCAGGGCGTACACCACATCCATGGCGGTCACGGTCTTTCTCTTGGCATGCTCAGTGTAGGTGATGGCGTCGCGGATCACGTTCTCCAGGAACACCTTCAGCACACCACGAGTCTCTTCATAGATCAGACCAGAAATACGCTTTACACCAACACGGCGAGCCAGACGGCGAATAGCCGGCTTGGTGATCCCCTGGATGTTATCGCGAAGCGCCTTGCGGTGACGCTTAGCGCCTCCTTTGCCAAGTCCCTTACCACCCTATATGACAAAGTCATATTCAGAAAGAAAGAAAAAAAAATACTTACATAGTCAAGGTACAATTACACGCAAATAGAGTCCCACACTGAAGAGTCTTTAAACCAAGATGTGCTGCTTTTTAATCTTCTTAGTTCTTTTTGAATGTCTTTGAATACAACATCACTGGATATAAACGTTTGATTTATAGTCATTTTGGCTCTTGTTTTCCAGAGTTTAGATTTAGTCAAACATATTATGAACCAAATGAAGTCATGCTGAGTCTTGCTACAATTTTCTTTAAAAATGCCATAGAAAATTGAGTTCATATTTATTTCTATATTAAGACCAATGGTTTTTAATTTATCCCATGTTTCTTTAGAGCGATAACACTCTAACAGGAAATGTTCGAGTGTTTCCTCTTCATTACAGTTAGGCATCGGGCATTTACTGGTTTTTACGAAACAGCTCCATTTTACAATCGCTCTTACTGGGAGCCTTCTTACAGTGACTAACCAAGTTGTATCTCTCAGGTGTTCAGATAGGATTTTATTCTGTAAATTTTGGAGACATTCTTTGTTTTGGTCTTCCTCCAAATTTCTGAAAGCCCCAGGGTTACTATAAATTAGATGAACAATTAAAATATATATTTCTTTGCTCGAGTCTTCCACCCAATCGATGTTTAGATCTTTAAATTTGTTAGTGAAGTCGGAAAACATCAGCTTATAATACGGAATTCCTTTCCTCAATGGACCTTTTTTAGATTTCAAGTTGGAGATGTTCCCTATCCATTCGGTTTGCCTGCCAATACCACTCGCGATGATTTTGCAATTACATATTACTCATACTAAGTCTCCCTCATGTTTATTTCATGTCATTTTTATCCACAACACACTACACTACATTATGCATTATGCACAACAGATTTGAAGTCTTGGCTGACTCTGGACCAATAAGGGAACCTGCAAATGTAAGTGAAAACCAAATTCAAGGTGTCTCAAATCAAAAACTGCTGTAGATTTAACACTGACAAAATATTTCAAATTGTTACAGGCTCTACATCATTCAGAAATTCTGGCGGCCACAACACCGGCTAATCCTTATCCACCAAGTGTGTTCAGACAGGTCACAAAATCTTTCATTAAACCTTCTCCAGACCAGTCAACACTGGAAAAGGTCAATCAAAACACAGCACAGTGGATGGACAATAATATAGAGATCTTAAAAGAACACTACAATGAAGTAATAGCAACCATTTTGTCTGAAGTAAGAGAATTGGACATCCAGGCTTTCAACAGAGCAGTAACCTGGAGCAAAACAAGGTATAGAAAGAAATTCACAGCGAGTTCAGCACAGACCCTGAAATCAATATTAACAGAAATGCAAAAAAAGTCACTCACCCCATTGGCTTAATCCTTCAATGACCCTGAATCGTTTCCACCTCTTAAACCGAGTACGCAACCTGTTATGGGTTCCTATGTGGGGACCGTAAGGGAAAATAGGGGGTTCGGTAGAGAGAGGAAAGCCAGACTTTCGTTAACCCCAACACAGGCTGGCCCTAAAGGAAAAAGGGGAGAAAGGAACTTAAAACAACATGCAGAACAAACAGTAGAAGTGCCTATGGTCACAGATTTAACTAAGGAACTACAAATAATAATGGAAGAGAAACCAGTTAGTTTACCATCAACCTCTACTCTACTGAGGGAGGACCTGGAGAGCAGGAAACAAACCAAGCAGCTTGAACCATACAGCAATGTAGTGTGTTAGGAAAGTGGTTTCAATGGTATGCAGTCCTGCTGGAGGAACTTGCAATCAGAGATGTTCCATCACATCTGTGGAATTGTGGTGTATTTGTCCTGCAAGTCCAGTTTTACTCTACTCGTGTGGTTGGGGAGGTGGGTAAACCCTGTGTGGAGGTTACTGCTGGGGAGAAAGGAGAGACCACGACAGTCCTTCAGCATTCAATGCAGCGGGAACATTTAGGGTGTGCTGCTGTCAGTGCAACTCATTGTACCACGAGACCTGTGGAGAAGATGTGCTTTCTATTAAATGAAATATATTTACGGTGTTGCTGCTATGGCACACTCAACACAATAGTGTCAATTTACTGTTAAAATTAAAATGATTTCAGTCGAAATTACCTGTTATCTTTTTATATTGGCTCATGTTAACTGATCAGCCGGCCCAATTTGCCTGAACATTGTGTTGTGGCTCAAGAGGGCTCCTGCCGATACTCTAACCCTCATAATTTTAAAACAATGATACTTTTTCATATTTTTAAAAGAAATTTATATTGAAGAGACCCATGCTAATTCATAAAAAAATCATTAGAGATCATGATTTGATGAGATGGTGAGACATGATAGCTTATTTGATGGCATTATAAATCATTTTCCAAAAAGTGGCCCATGTTAGCTGACTTCACCCTAGCCATATGGAAAAGTACCTCATGAACACAGTTAACTATGGTGGTGGATCTTTAATGTTTTGGGGCTGTTTTTCTGCCAGAGGACCAGGACATATTGTTAGGATACATGGCATCATGGACTCTACCAAATATCAACAGATATTAAATAAAAACCTGACTGCCTCTGCCAGAAAGATTAAAATGTGCCGTGGTTGGATCTTCCAGCAGGACAGTGATCCAAAACATACATCAAAATCAACACACAATTGGTTTACTGAACACAAAATCAAGGTGCTGCCATGACCATCCGATGTGTTAACTCTTTCAAGTCATTTAACACTAATGAGCAGTATTAAAAATATTAACATGGATATCTGAGTCTGATAATAAAATTAACTTCTACCTACAGTCAAATTTTGTAGTGTTTAGGACATTTAACACTCTTCCGTCCAAAATAAACCAAAAGGGGGTACAAACTTTTACACTCAACTGTATTTTGGTTGAAATTGCACTAATAGAACAACTGAATTATACTGTACTGTATTATTAAAAAACATAGGATCTAATTTACTGTCACTATATACACTTTAAATACACTTTACCTAGCTGCTATCATCCTATAACTGCTATGTTCATATTTGGTATAAGCTAATTTGCTGAATACTCAGTCATAGTGTGTTATGTTTACATTTATACCCTTTTTCCATTATTGCACTACCTGTTATATGTTAAAGATCTAACAGACCTGTGCGGACACATTTTTATTAATTATCTTTTTAAAAAAACATTCTTAGATTTCAGTGTTTGTTTGTGCTCACATAGTCCTATTGAACACAGCATACCACCATCTAACATACCGCATGGTTATATCTAGAGAAATAGTGATAGCTCTTTAATATTTCACACTGGGTCAAAAAAAAGTCAAATCATTTATATTTATATATTTGCACTAGAGCTGCAACAACTAATCAATAAAATGGATAATAGTCGATGATGAAAATTATTGTAATGAATCTCATTATGGATTAGATGGTCGGCATTACATTACTTCTGTTCAGAAAACACGCTTCGGGGAGTAAATACTAAAGTTGTGTCCCAAATGAAGTACTGTACACTTACACTATGCACTGTGTACTCTACTGTCTGTATACTCTACTGTGTGGATTTTAGAAAGGTAATATCATCTCAAATGTATCACTAGTGATTTTTTTACTAACCGGTAGTATAAGTCACAATGACAATTGACGTCATACGTACGCAAGCATTAGCAGACACTCAGAGTCACAGACACTGACTTTCTCCAGTTTACTCTCTGTCAGCGTTACCTATTATTCCCATGATGTCAGTCTCCATCAGATGGAGGAGAAATCATCACGTGACTGAGGAAGAAAATCAGAAATGCAGGGAGCATTTTATATTAAACACCGTGGAGCACAAAATTATGTTCATATTCACCGTGTGTAAGGGGCAGGGGAAACTGGTGCACGCAGCTTAAAAGGTTTAGTTTAATTTAAGTTTATTGTCATTATATGCTGTATATGTGCGCTTGCAGTGTAAATTCTGTTGTTTATTATAACGGAAGTGATGTGTTAGTAACGAGGCCGCGCTGCGATCACGCGTGGTGTAGACGCGCTGATACAGAGTGTAGAGCGAGTAAGATCTGTAATGTCTAATTAAAACACAAAATTTTATATTATTTATTTTATAGTATTTATACATTATTTTCATGGCTGCACAAAAAGCACTGAATTAAACTACAGTCCTAATTAATAATATATATTCTGTGTGTGTGTGTGTGTGTGTGTGTGTGTGTGTGTGTGTGTGTGTGTGTGTGTGTGTGTATTGGGTTCCTTTCTGTTTTGGACAAACACTTGTGTAAATTTTTAGTCTGAAGTAACACTCAGTTTGTGGATTTTATTTCAAATAAGAAGAAATGGTACTGAAAGTTTGCCCCGCCCCATCTGATTAATCTAAAAAATAATCGGCCAACTAATCGATTATGAAAATAATGGTTAGTTGCAGACCTAATAATTATTAATGAATGAATCATCCCCACTCCTTCCTCCAAGTGGATTTACCATATATTGTGTATGAGTATGGTTCATGTAGACCAGTTTACCTCACAGCTCCATGTTCTCTGATTCGATCCTGAGCTCAGGATACTGTTTATGTGGAACTGCAGGTTCTCCCTGCGTCTGTGCAGGATTCCTCCAAGTTTTCTCCCACCACACATAGACCTACTGGTTGGTGGATCTCCTATGCTATCTTGCCCCAGGGTGTGAATGAGTCTGTGATTCTGTGTCTGTGTGTGTGTCTGTGGTCTCCTGTGATGGACTGATGTAAGATATATTCTTGCCTCTTGCCCATTAACCCTGGATAAACTCTGGATCCTCCTCGACCCTGAGCAGGATGAAGTGGTTACTGATGATAAATAAATGAGCAAAGTTGACAAATTGCATCTGGTTTTTACTTGTATCTACTCTATGGGTCAATATCGTACACTCATATAATTGTCAAATTATTAGAAATCAATGGCTTCAATATGTGAAGGGGAAAATATTGTTAACATAAAATGATATCTAATTCCTTTAATGCAAATAGGTTGAGTACAAAGCCACCTACTAAGCCACTGCAGTGGAACTTAATGGTGGCCACACAAAATATTGACACTTTGGGCCCAATTTGGACATTTACACTTAGTGGTGTACTCACTTTTGTTGCCAGCAGTTTAGGCATTAATGGCTGTGTGTTGAGTTATTTTGAGGGGACAGCAAATTTACACTGTTACACAAGCTGTACACTCACTACTTTACATTGTAGCAAAGTGTCATTTCTTCAGTGTTGTCACATGAAAAGATATAATCAAATATTTACAAAAATGTGAGGGGTGGACTACTTTTGTGAGATACTGTATTTCTCATGGATTCATAGGGGTGCCAATAATTGTCACTCTTGACCTCATACTAACATACGGACTAAGTATAGATAATATTATAATTTTTCCGCAGTCTGAAGTTGTCTCAGACCATTATCTTATCTCGTTCATAATACGAATTGATCATAATATTTCCACCTCGCCTCGCTACCGCGTAAAACGTACCTACACATCAACTACTGCACCGAGCTTCATAAATAACCTCACAGAAACATCAATTAGATTTGGATCACCATCAGATCACATAGAACTCGATCAGGTGACTGAAAGCTTGGAGTCAACACTCCGCTACATGCTAGATAGAGTGGCTCCACTCAAAAGGAAAATAATTAGAGAAAAAAAATTAGCACCCTGGTATAACGATCAAACGCGAACCTTAAAACAGACAACTCGACAATTAGAACGTAAATCAAACCAAACTGGTGATATTTCAAACAGCATGGAAGGAGAGCCTACTGAAATATAGGAAATCTCTTGGCGATGCTAGAAAAATCTATTTCTCCACCTTAATAGGAGATAACAAAAACAATTCTAGATTCCTTTTCAACACAGTAGCAAAATTAACTAGGAATAAAACCACTACAGAGAGAAACACTCAATCATTACATAGCAGTGAAGATTTCATGAAATTTTTCATTGATAAGGTTGAAAATATTAGACGTGAAATACACGCCATTAAATTAAAACCGGACAGTACTGTAACAAACCCATTACATGACAATGTAGCAATATCAGATCAATGTTTAGAGTGTTTTGCTCCGCTTAGAGAGACCGAACTAGCTACATTAATCTCTTCAGCCAATTCATCAACTTGCATACTAGATCCCGTACCTACATGTTTGTTTAAACAGATTTGTCCAGGAGTAATTGAACCACTTCTAAATATAATCAATTCTTCCCTAAGCACTGGCTATGTACATAAATCACTTAAATTAGCAGTTATTAAACCCTTGATTAAAAAACCTGATCTTGACCCGTCTCAATTGTCCAGCTATAGACCAATATCAAATCTCCCCTTCATCTCTAAGATTTTAGAAAAGGTTGTAGCAAAGCAGTTATGCTCGTACTTAGATAGGAATAACATTCATGAAATGTATCAATCAGGATTTAGACCTCATCATAGCACAGAGACAGCGTTAGTTAAAGTAGTAAATGACCTTCTACTGACCTACGATCAGGGTTGTGTCTCGCTGCTTGTGTTACTCGACCTTAGTGCAGCTTTTGATACTATAGATCACACTATTCTCCTTGATAGATTAGAAAATGTTGTTGGTATTAATGGAACAGTCCTCTCCTGGCTCAGGTCTTATCTGACCGATCGTTATCAGTTCGTAGATGTAAATGGTGAATTCTCCATGTGTACTGAGGTTACTTTTGGAGTTCCGCAGGGTTCTGTTTTAGGCCCACTGCTTTTTACTTTATATATTCTACCCCTAGGACAAATTATTCGTAAACATGGAATTAGCTTCGACTGTTATGCTGATGATACACAGCTGTATGTTTCAGCGAAGCCAGAGGACAGACAGAAGCTTAGTAAAGTTGAGGATTGTGTAAAGGACAATAGACATTGGATGTTAACCAACTTCCTTCTACTTAATTCTGATAAAACAGAAATACTTTTATTAGGCCTAACGTGTAGCTAGAAGAAATCTTTCTGATCACATGGTTACTCTGGATGGTCTTTCTGTTTCATCATGTGCAGCAGTTAAAGACCTTGGAGTGATTATTGACTCCAGCCTATCATTTGATGCTCATGTAGATAATATTACTAGGATAGCCTTCTTTCATCTCAGAAATATTTCTAAAATAAGAAACATATTGTCACTACATGATGCGGAAATACTAGTTCATGCATTCGTCACCTCTAGATTAGATTACTGTAATGCCATACTGTCTGGATGTTCCAGTAGGAATATAAATAAGCTCCAATTAGTCCAGAATGCAGCTGCTAGAGTCCTAACTAGAACCAAAAGATACGACCATATCACACCAATATTAGCAGTACTGCATTGGCTCCCAGTAAAATCTTGCATTAACTATAAAATACTTTTATTAACCTATACAGCACTAAATGGTCTCGCGCCACAATATCTAAGCGACCTTTTGGTTTTATATGATCCGCCACGACTACTTAGATCAAAAGGCGCAGGCTTTTTGACGGTACCTTGAATAGTGAAGGCTACAGCAGGGGGGAGAGCTTTCTCTTATAGAGCCCCACAGTTATGGAACAGTCTTCCTATTAGTGTTCGGGACTCAGACACAGTCTCAGTGTTTAAGTCTAGGCTTAAAACGTATTTGTTTACTCAAGCCTACCCTGACTAGATTCTGTTCTACTAGTTCGCAGTCATAATAATCTTTTTTCTCCCTCTCTCCTTTTGCCGAGCCCCACACGAATTTATGGAGATACTAGAGATCCAGATACTTTCTGCCTCTGGGTGGAGCTCAAATCTTCTCTAATTCCAGACTGCTGGGACTATGGCTGCTCCTAAGGCCATACAGACTTCATATGAATCCATAATGAACTTTTTCACACTATCTGTTGTTACTCAGATGAGGATGGGTTCCTTCTGAGTCAGGTTCCTCTCAAGGTTTCTTCCTCTTAAAACATCTTAGGGAGTTTTTCCTTGCCACCGTCGCCACTCAATAGCTTGCTCAGTTGGGATAAATTCACACCTTTAATATCTGTATACCATGTTGATATTTCTGTAAAGCTGCTTTGAGACAATGTCTATTGTAAAAAGCACTATACAAATAAATGTTTTTTTTTTTTTAATTGTTGTGCACCCATGTAACATTTTTTTAATAAACCTGTTTGCAATTGTTTATCCATGAGAGCAGAGTATTTTTGTGAATTTTTTGAACAAAAGGTTTTATTCTTTGCTCATATTTACCAAGGGTGCCAATATTAGTGGAGGACACTGTACATGTTGTCACTCTCGGGTGGAAACCTCATATGACAAACTGTTACTTTTCAGGAAATAAAACCCTGTATTTTGTGCAGTGAACTGTTACAGTTGATATAGTGGCTGTACATCAAAAAATGTTACTTTAAATGACATTAATGTTAGATTTTTAAAAAAAAGCCTTTACAGACTTGGTGTTTACTGATGAAAGAAAATGCTGTATTTATTCAAAGCAACCCGTTCTTTATGTACCTTCAAGATCACTGTTTACGTTCAGCTCTGCTGTGTGGCACATCAATCCTCCAACATGTAGGTGGGGTGGAGTTATGAGGCTTTATCAAAAGTTTTAGAGATTGAGATTTAGTCACAAACACTTTTTAATACTTTTCATTGGTTAAATATTTGTGAAACCCACAGTTAAATGTAAAGGGTGACCAATAGCATTGTTTTATAAAGAACTTAAAGAAGGAAAAATGACCCAATCTGGAGATGCTAGGTTTCCATGTGACAGTGACATTATACAGATGGGTGAGAAATTAAAGGGAAAATTAACAGTATCTTAATAAACAGTGTTAAACCACCATGTGTTCCCAGGACAGCTTCAATGTGCCTTGGCATTGATTATAAAAGTCTCTGGAATTGTACTGCTGGAATGGTACACTATTGTTCCAAAAGATCATCATTTGCTGTCTTGATAATGATGAAGACATCACATAGACATAACACATTGGTCTAAAATCTCCCATAGGTGTTCAAATGGGTTGAGATCAGGTTAGGCCATGACATATCCTTCACATCATTAACCATTCATTGACCCCTTGTGCCCTATGGATGGTGCATTGTCCGTTTGTAACAGGATAGAAATGCTTCATCATAGGAAAAAAGGTGATCATTCAAAACCACTTTATATTGATGTGCAGTGAACATTTCCTTTAAGGGGATAAGTGGACCCAAACCATGCCAGAAAAATGCCCTCACCCCTAACTCCTTTCTTAAGGGTGTTCCTTTACCTTGACCGTTTGGGTTCAAATTGAGCACAGACCTCTGGGGTCAAGAGTCAAACCGGTCCACTGAGTTTTGTTACGATTGGCCTCTATAAACCTTGTCTAATCGCTGATTATATTAATCTATCATGAATAGATTTATTTATTATAAATATAGAAATTTGCCCCGCTGCTTTGTTTACAGGTGCAGAGAGAACTGTGTGTTTGAAATTCAGCTTGGACCTCGTACACACATTGCTGAAGTCTGATACGCTGCAGGTTTGTTACCAGAGGAATAAGATGCTTTATAAAATAAATCTATTTATGTATGAGTTTTTATTTTAATTCTTTTATAGATGAATCTTTAGCTGTTTGTTTATAAACAAATTTTACAATGATGTCTTTCCTTCCCATCGCTATTGACCAAACTGTTTTTCCACTTATCTTGGTTAAGCCTTAAAGTCATGTCATTTCCATGAATACAGGTTTGTCTTAGTTTTATTCTGCGCTTTAATATAACTGGTCGCTGCTTTGTTTTTTTCTTTTGCAGTCCTGTTGCATTTACAGAGAGGCTCTTTTGTTGACTAACAACTATTACAAAAATATTAGGCATTATTTTATATTTTCTATACAGTGTATATATTTAATACAGCATAAATGACTCTACTTACTTTATGATCTGTTGAATGCACCTGTTTATGGATTTGTTTCGTGTGTGTGTGTGTGTGTGTGTGTAGGAGGAGCTACAGACGAGGGGAGAGAGCTTCACCTCGAAGCTGCAGTATCAGCGGTCAGCCACAGAGAACGTGTTCATGACTTTTCAGCTGGACTGCCCCGAGCTGCTGAAGCTCACGGGACTGCCCGGCCGTCTCATCGTGGCTCTGTTCGAGCACAGCTCAGTGGTGGAGCACATGAAGAGTCCTGCTGGACAGACCTCCCCTGGTGAGAGTAAATCTGACCATGCAGACACTAAGCACCAATACTCAAGCAATCACGCACCATTTTGATTGCAACTTGAATATTTATTAAGATGTACAATGGCCTCTTTTTTTAATGGTTATACTCATGAAAGTGTGGACTCATGAAAGGTTAGGGTTGATGTACTGATGTTGCTGGTCATTTAGAATCATGATGTGCCTAAATGTCAGCAAGCGAGGCACGGTTCTGGAAAGTCTGGAGAAAGTACGGAATTTTTTTTCATGGTGTAGATTAAGATGTGAATATTTTGCTGTCAAACTCGGAGCACTGAAGCTTTACATTTCCTTATTGTCTGTTCAAATGCAGCCTCCGTAAGTAATGTAAGAATCGAATAATTGCTCAAGCCAAAAAAAAAAGTGTCCTATTTTATTAAGAACCATGCAGCCCTTGGTAGAGCTCGACTGCGTCCCTTGCAGGAGCAGCTGAGAACTGTCCGATGTCATTATGCAGCACGAGAGTGACCTCTAGAGGAGAAATAAAAACTCATTCTTGTTATTTTAAGTGTTTTTTAATTCATTTTGGACATCTCTATTTTTGTTATTTGGAGTGTGAAAGGAAATTCTTATATCATGTGCTCTTATATTATGAACTGCTATCAAATACCTATGATGAATGTATTCATTTAATAACCTCTTTAAATAAGCTGATCAACTGCTATCCTTGGTTATATTATGTATTTCCATGTCAACATGACACTGGACTTATTTTGTATTATGACTATGTGCTGTGTGTTTTGTTTAAATCTGTCTGACACCTGGACCAGTAGAAACACACTGCTTCTTATCAATGTGTATAAATACTTTTGTTTTGCATGAAATAAACCAGAAGTCTCTGTGAACATTCACATGTGTCAGTGTGTGTGTGTGTGTGTGTGTGTGTGTGTGTGTGTGTGTGTGTGTGTATGTGTGTATGTGTGTGTGTGTGTGTGTGTGTGTGTGTGTGTGTGTGTGTGTGTGTGTGTGTGTGTGTGTGTTCATTTGGACTCTCCAGACCTGAACTCTGCGGTAAACCACACTTTCTAGCTCATAGCAGCACAGAACTAAAAGTTAATAGAAGTAATGGTAGAACAGGCTGATAGGGCTGATGGAGATCTGAAGACATAAATATGAGATTCCTGAGATACTTGGAAATCTAACAGAGTGCTACATTAAATTAACGTTTATTAATAGTTAATATATTATAATTCATTTTAAAAAGTGCAGTACATTTTCATGGTTCAGTCAGTACTTTATTTTTGTAATAAAGTTCAGGAATATTTTACTTCGAGTGTTTTCATTCAGTATCAGTTTTACAAAACTTCTGCCTGACTTGGTTATTGGTATCAGTAAAATCCACTATCGGTCGACCCCTAGCCCTAGGGTGTATAACAAAAGGCTGCTTTAAACAGTTTTTAACAACAGCATTTACTCATCACGTGTTTTCTGTGGCACTTTCGTTTGCCTGATCAGACATTCACGCAGTGGCTAAAGAGATCGCATCCTTTAACGGTGTAGACCTTCTCAATATCAGTAATATCCTTCTAGAGAAGTGGCTTTGAACACCAGGGCAGACAAATGGCAAGGTAAGAGGTTTTCAAACACACACAGGAACTTTAAATGTTGGCTGAAGACTGAGGAATAATTCTCAAAGCATCTTATCAAACAAAGCAAGTAATAATCTTTAAAAAACCCCATACTGGCACAGATTATTGAGTGATCATTAATAGTTTGTCACTACAGGACCTCCAGTAGCAGGACTCTGTGACTGATCTTACTGAGGATCCTGATCTCATGAGGTGAACTAAAAACTCCTCCATTATACTTCACAGCTCTTTTTCCCATCAGAGAAAGGTGTTTTCTATGCACATTTCTTTTCTTCTGTTTTTCAGAGTGGTGTATTTGCTGCAGATGCACTCCATGGATATGAAGCACGTCTGCTCAGTCCCATGCTGAGTGCAGAGACACAGGTAAATTATTTACCTGTCGCTTCAGCATGTATATGATTTCTTCCAATTTTATACAGTATTAGTATAATTTAAAGGACCAGTGGGTAAAATCGAAGCTCTAAAGTTTACATGTACAGTAACACTGTAATTATTATTTATAACTCCTTCACCCTACCTTCCCTCCAAGCCCATATACATGTATACCTGCCTCCTACAATTTCTGATGGACAGAAGTTTATCGTCATGTTCATTTGCAACAATCCTTTCATTTACTGGATGAATGAACGTCAGCATTCATTCATACGCCTCGTCCCATACGCCTCGTCCCATACGAGGAAAGTATATCTGGGAAAACTAAGCGTTACGTATCAGACTTGACACATTTCACTGGTGTGTAAAACCTAACACTAACCTTTTTTTTTTTCTTTTTTTTTATATAAAGAAAAACAAAACACAATGATTTATTACATTAATTCTAAATAACTTTATCTGAAAGAGGAAAGGGCACTGCAACTACAACTACTTGCTGACCTGTTGTAATAAACTAGCTGAGGAACTCAAGGTTGATCAAGGATTCGTACAGGAAGATTTAAATAATTAAATACAGTGAGGGGGAAAAAAGTATTTGATCCCCTGCTGATTTTGTACGTTTGCCCACTGACAAAGAAATGATCATTCTATAATTTTAATGGTAGATTTATTTGAACATTGAGAGACAGAATAACAACAACCCCCCCCCAGAAAAATGCATGTCATAAATGTTATAAATTGATTTGCATTTTAATGAGGGAAATAAGTATTTGACCCCTCTGGAAAACATGACTTAGTACTTGGTGGCAAAACCCTTGTTGGCAATCACAGAGGTCAGACGTTTCTCGTAGTTGGCCACCAGGTTTGCACACATCTCAGGAGGGATTTTGTCCCACTCCTCTTTGCAGATCTTCTCCAAGTCATTAAGGTTTCGAGGCTGACGTTTGGCAACTCGAACCTTCAGCTCCCTCCACAGATTTTCTATGGGATTAAGGTCTGGAGACTGGCTAGGCCACTCCAGAACCTTAATGTGCTTCTCTTCTTTTCATTTGGAGGATTCAAAATTCAAATATCTTGGAGTTAATGTCACCCATTCCTATTCTGCATTAATGGCGGCGAATCTTACACCCTTAATTTCATACATGAAGTCAGCCTTTCAAAGATGGGCAGCTCTACCATTATCCCCTTTTGGTAGAATAAAGATGGTAAAAATGAACATTCTTCCAAAATTCCTCTACCTTTTCCAGTCCATCCCTTTGTTTTTACCCAAATCTTTACTTCAAGAATGTAGACCAATTAATCTCCTCTTTTATATGGGCAGGAAAAACTCCCAGGGTTTCCAAATTTTCACTTCAGAGGAGTCGACTAAGTGGTGGCCTCTCATTGCCCAATTTCATGTATTATTATTGGGCGGCTAATATTCAGAAACTGGTGCTGTGGGTGCAGGCCCCCTCTCTTCCATGGTGCCACTTAGAAGCGAAGTCTTGTGTTTCAAAGTCCCTTCCAGCTATGGTGTTCTCCTCCCTTCCTATACCCCTTTCACACTACACAGATAATCCAATAGTACGTACCTCTCTAAAAATTTTCTATCAGTTTCACCATCATTTTAAATCTATCTCGGCCTCAACCATGGCCCCTATGTCTAATACCCCCCCCCCCCCACCCCACCTTAATAGATTCCACATTCTCTTTGTGGGAAAAGAAGGGTCTGAAATGCTTTGAGGATCTTTTCATTAATAATGTGTTTGTGAAATTTTCTGAATTATCCTCGTTATTCAGCCTGCCTCCGTCTCACCTATTCCGTTTCTTTCAAGTTAGGCATTGTGTCTCCTCCCTATTTGCTGGTTTTCCCTCCTTACCTACAAAGTCTGCATGGGAAGAGGTGTTCAAACTGAATCCTCATAAGGGTGGCATTATTTCACGGATATATGTAACAATCTGGTCACAGGACGATTCTTACAATATCAAACCCATCAGTGCTTGGGAAGAGGAATTGGGCCTGGAGCTTGAGGATGATTACTGGGGCAGAGCGTTAGATAATATACGTACCACCACGTCCTGTGCTAGACTTAGTTTCATACAGTTTAAAGTGGTCCATAGAGCCTAAATCTCTAGGAGGAAACTGTCTAAAATATATCCCAATGTTCCTGACATGTGTGAAAAATACAAACTTTCACCCTGTAACCGCAGTCATATGTTTGCACTCTGTCCCAAACTGCAGAACTTTTGGAACTCTTTCTTTGGAACTATGTCCGACGTTCTTAAAATCAGATTGGATGTCTGTCCTTTAATTGCCATCTTTGGTGTTCCATCTCAGCGTCAGCCTCTGAACCATAAACAAGCTAGTGTTGTGGCTTTTGCATCGTTACTTGCTCGGCACAGAATATTGCTGTCTTGGACCTCTCCACAACCCCCCTCTATATCAGTCTGGCTTAAAGACTTAATCTTCTTTTTAAAACTTGAAAAAATCAAGTACAACATCAGAGGCAGGGGTGACTCATTGTTGGGAAAATGGCAACAATTTATTACCTACTTCAATGATGTACACACCCTGGAGGTGTTTTGAGGAGAGGTAGATGGTAAATACTAATCATCTTCATTTTTTTTTCCTGGTTGTTATTGTTTTTTGTTTCCCCCTTTATTTTGGTTTTGGCTGTGATTTTGTTGCGGTTGTTGGTTGGGGTGTTATGTAAAATTTTCAATAAAAATTCTATGATCAAAAAGAAAGAAAGCAGTAAACAGTATGAATTATAAACAGTGACACTGATCACAGATTGTTTGACTAGTTTCTAATACTTTCTTTCATTTGGTGATATGGTCTTGTATACTCTTTAAATAATTTTGTTCAGTACGAGGAGGCAGCGTCTGATGACCATGCTCTCTCCAGTCCGATCCTTAACTCCAGCCTGGTTCTCAGGGTGCTCCTGTGATGCAGCACTGCCTCGAGCACTTCCTGTGCAGACTGGTGGAGCTCTACATCGCCCCGGGTCACGCGGGGGCGGGGCTGCGTTCACAGCTGCGTGTCAGCTCTTCCTGGAGTGTTCGTTTCCCCGTGTACATCGCCGAGGGAAACCTCAAATCTCCCTCCAGAGATGAGCAGAAAGGTCACAAACCAAAATGATTTTATTTAACCAGCGCATATTAAACGGAACATACTCTCAGATTTGCATATTATTGTTTATTTGAAAGTTTTCTAATGGTTATTCTGGATTTACTTTTTCAATCTAATATTACTGATTTATTTATTATTTGCTGTTTATTATTACTAATTACGGTGTATAATTACTTCTAAATGAATATCAAGATCAACAATAATAATAGTTAATATGATTATTAATGGTGTGTGTGTGTGGTGATGGTGATGGTGATGCGGCGGTGTGACTCCGCCTTCTCGGTGGCTCGAGTCTCTGATGAACTCCTGTTTCTCTGAGCTGGACTTCAACATCCTCTCCGTCCCCCTCCTCATGGATCTGGTGGGTCTGACTCAGTCTGTCGCCTTGGCGACAGCAGAACGGGTGGACATGGCTGACTCCGCCCAGCCGGTGAGCCCGAGCCAGGGTCCTGTTGCCGCGGTCATCAGGCCACCACTCACACAGGGGATGTTAAATCACATCGCCGACAAAACTGACTTCAAGGTGACATGTTAATCTCTTTCTTCATTTCTTTCATCCCTCTCTCACTCTTTTCTCCTTCCTCTCTTTCCTTTTTCCTTTATCTGTCTTCCTCTCTTTTTCCACGGTTTCTCCTGCTCTTTAACAATTGTGTCCTACCTTTTTATTCCTCTACCACGATTCTTTCATATTTATCATTTTTATTGTTCCCTTTTTCTTCTTTCTTTGTTATTTTTTACATTTCTTTCCTCTCCTTTTTCGTTTCTAACTTTTTCTGTCAGTCCCTTGTGTAGTTTGTCTCTCATATTTTTTGCTCTTTTCCCTCCTGATTTCTGCTTTTCATTCGTTCTATTTAATTCTCGTTCATATCTCTCTCTCTATCATTCCCTCTCATCCTCTCTCTCACACACATTCTCTGTCTCTCCTTTTCCTTTACTCTTTGTCATTATTTTATGTCCTTTTTTCCTAATCCATGTTTTTTCTCTTGTTTTAGTGTAGTGTAATTGAACCTGGTGTGTTTATAGTATTATCCGAGAGTCTCTCTGTGGATCTGCTGGTATTAATGCTGCACTCCGTTGTACTCCAGCTCTGAAAGTACAGAACCAGTTTTCCGGCGTTCCGATCTATAGGCGCTGCAAAATAAAGGCTCGGCTCGGAAATACTGGTGGATACTCGGAGCAAGGTCATATTTGAGTTTGATAAACATATTAATAAGACCTACATAATTATTCCTGTGATGTACAGAGAGAAATGATGTATAATCGTGGTCCCCTGTCTTCATCTTTGCCCGTAAAAATAATCCGTTACAGTGATTTTATCACGTTAGTGACTTTGGGCTAAAATCAGCGGAATTGTGGTACAAACCTAAACTTATGACACAAAAGCTACACGTCAACAAAGTCCGGTTTCATCACATAGAAAATAACGCGAAGGGAATTCTGTTTAGCGTTGACCGCGTGAGCGCCGCCGCATTGCTGTGATGTCAGGTGTGTGTGTGTGTGTGTGTATGTGTGTGTGTGTGTGTGTGTGAGAGAGAGAGAGATCTCAGGATGGTGGACGTTAACTGTTCCATCGCACGTCTCCATGAGGGACGTTGTTGTTTTGTGAGATTCAGTACAACGGCTTGCAGCATAAGAGAGTAAACAAAGGCAAATTCAGTACTTTGACTGTTTCAGATTGTTTAATTTGATTCTCGAGAACAAAAGGATGCTGATGCAGGAAGAGGTTTATTTGTACTCAGACGTTGGCAGGAGGTGTGAGGTAGCCTCTGGTGCTCCGTGACCTCTGAGGGACTCTGTAGGGATCGTCTCGGGGAGCAGCGTACTCTGCCATGTTGGGTAAACCAGACAGCACACAGCAGCTCAGAGCACTGCAGGAAATCCCCATGTTTTCAACTGCATGCCATTCAGAAGTCTGCTCATCATAACACTCCGCTTCATCCATGGTGGTAGTGCCGTTCTCTCCTCCAACAACGAACAGGAGATCGTGCAGCACCTCAATGCCGAAGTTGCTGTGCTTGTTGTTCATGGCTGGACCTTGTGTCCACACGTTGGTCTGAGGATTATACACCTCTACATCGCTTAGGTGATTAACACCATCGTCTCCCCCGACAGCGTAAACCTGTCATCTGTATGCGACCACGCCCAGTCCACACCTTCTGATCATCATGGGGGGGTGAGGGTCCACACTCCCATCTGAGGACTGTAATACTCCCCTGTCAACAAACACTCAATCCAGTTAGACCCTTCGCATACGTACACGTTGCCGTTCAGTACTGTAGCGCTAGAGTTGCTCCTGCGTTCGTGCATCGGCGCGATCATGCTCCACCGATCATTCTCAGGTTCATATCGCCCGGCCGTATTCTGATGTTCTTCATGGAATCCTCCCACAGCATAGATATGACCATCCAGCGCACACATGCTCACCTTATACCAGATAGAGTGCATGGGGCTCACCTGAGCCCAGGTTCTGGTGATGGGATCAAACCTTCTGACAATTCTTAAGCATTCTTGCATGGTATTCCCCATGTTATATCCTCCAATGCAGTACACGAAGCCATTCAGATACACCATCCTATGAAAGGCTTGTGGACTCTCGTCATTGCACGTGATTTTAACCCAGCATGCCGCTCGTATATCATACGCTTCTATGGCATTCATGGGAATCCTTTGGCACCAGCCACCGATGGCCAGCAGAACGGCACTAGGCAGGCGGAGTCTCTGGAGATCAGAGCTGAGAGAAAGGCTCGGGTTGAGGTCATCGATGCCCATCAGAACGCTGGTGACGATCGGCTTACATGTCATGTCGTCCTTCACTAAAATGTTGTTGCTCACATTGTTCATAAGGTAATCGTGCGTCAGTAGCCCCAGACGCACTTTGGGCAGTAACACTCCTATGTGCGCTTTCCGTTTCCATGGCGCATGTTTGATCCACTGTAAGACGGCCTCGCTCTCCTGTTTCACATTCAGTTTGTCCTTCTCGATGATCTCTCTCAGCTGCTCGACCGTCAGGTCCAGGAACTCCTCAGAGAGGCGCACCATCTCCTCAAAGTTGTGCAAGATAAACCGGAAGGCCTGTTGCTTCTACTTCTTGCAGAAGTGGGAGTGAGCAAAACGCCAGATGTTAACACAGTTCTCTACACACAGCTGAGCCTTCAGGAACGCACAGAACTTGTTTAGCAGGCTGTTTACCAACAGATAATCAGCAGCGATCAGCAGCTTATACTCGTTTTTCTCTGTGATGTTAACACGTCTTGTATACGTGTACTCCACAATCAGCTCCATTATCTCGGGGGACACATTAGGGATGCTGTACCCGAGCTTATCAGGAGGGTACCAGCTGTTGGTATTCTTGGATGTTCAACTGTATTTTTTATTTTTTATTTTTTTTTTACTTCGTAGCAAAAAAAAACAAAATCGCAGATATGACTCAAAACATTTTTGTTTAATATCTGAACTTTCCGGCTTCATGAACCATACCTCAAACAAGTTAAATTAAATTATTTTTATTAATGGCATATTTTTTTCTAAATCAAATAGAGAAAAAATGATGGAATCAATGTTGAGGAAAAAGTTATGGAATCGGCTTGTAATTTGCATTTCTAAAACAGCAAGTGTAAAAATGCTAATTAGTCTGCAGTTAAGAGTGCTTACAGACCTTAACCTTGGACTTTTTTGAAAGGAAACATGGTCCCAACAAGAGTTTTCGATTGAAACAATAGAAAGGCTTATAAAACTCTTTCAAGAATGAAATCCAACACAGAGTGTGGTAAATGATGTCAGATCTTCCCAGTCAGCTATGTCTAAAATTTGGAGCAAGTATAAGCAATATGGGAAGGAAAACGTCAAAGTGTCAGGACAGAAAACACAAAGCAATGTGCCTTGAAAATAGAAAATGCACAACAAAAAATGGGCAGAAACAGGGGTCAATGTTCGTGACTGAACTGTAAAAAATTGTCTGAATGCAATGGGATTTATATTTACAAAAGCCAAACGAAATCCAGCACTAACACCTCAACAGAAGAAAACAAGGTTACTACAACAGTTACCACTGTAAAAAAAATAGTTCTTGACTTTAGTAAGTTCAACTTATTTTATTCAGTTGTTCCAATTAATAGCTGATTTAGTTGTACTGACTTTAAATGAGTTTGCTCAACATTTAATTATTTATATGGAATCACACACATGTTCAACACAATGTATTGCCTAGCAACCAATTACATCACTGCTTACGTCACTTCCGCAAGCCGTTAAGTTTCCTTCACAAAAAGGCTGTGCTCGTTTTCATCGGTGGACATCTTGGATGGGTCCAAGTCAGGTCATTCATTTTATTTGATATTACTCTCAGTATTAATATGTATTTGATATTACTCTCAATATTAATATGTATTTGATATTACTCTCAACATTAATATGTATTTGATATTACTCTCAATATTAATATGTATTTAATATTACTCTCAATATTAATATGTATTTGATATTACTCTCAATATTAATATGTATTTGATATTAATCTCAATGTTAATATGTATTTGATATTACTCTCAATATTAATATGTATTTGATATTACTCAATATTAATGTGTATTTGATATTACTCTCAATATTAATATGTATTTGATATTACTCTCAATATTAATATGTATTTGATATTACTCTCAATATTAATATGTATTTGATATTACTCAATATTAATATGTATTTGATATTACTCTCAATATTAATATGTATTTGATATTACTCTCAACATTAATATGTATTTGATATTACTCTCAATATTAGTATGTATTTGATATTACTCTCAGTATTAATATGTATTTGATATTAATCTCAATGTTAATATGTATTTGATATTACTCTCAATGTCTGTTGTTAAGTTTTGTTGATAATTTGCTGGTGGATGAGGTGCATTGTGAACATGGAGGCATTTATAGGCGGTAAACTGTTCCACAGAAAACATTGCTTTACCAAAAAACAGTTTGAGGTAATTTTTGTCACGTTTTTGAGTTAACTTTTTTTTGTAGTGAGTATCGTGTTGTTGTTTGTGTGTGTGAGATTTGTGAATAAAAAGGCTGCTTGAGTCACTTCTCAAGCCGTTAAACTTCTCTCAAAAAATATAAATATGTTTTAAAATAATCCTGAAATTCTCGTCGGCGTTGGCTTACTGAGCGATGAAGAGTCGGTTCAACTGATTCAGTTAATTCATTCAAACCATCGAAGTAGGATAAGCAGCTTTGGTAATGATTCTTTAAATGAACCGATTCAGAATCCTCTTCTTGAATCGTTGAGTCGTTCTCACTCGGTCAGGTTTGCACGTGTTGGTTGCTTTTCCTGCACGTGTAATCAGCACGTGTTCACAGACTGTAAATCCCGACCCCATGGTAGACACTCAACAGAAATTTCATACTAAAGTAAGTATTTTATATTTTCTGGGTCTAAACAGAGCAGAAGTATTGCTAATGTGTTGTACAGATTCTATTGGACTGGTGAACTGTGTGGATTTGTATATTTAACCCAGTTTAATATGGCCTGCTTTGTTCAGTCAGAGACAAGTAAATCTGTTCTAATGTTCATTTATTTTCCATAGATAAAACAAATGTTTGCTTACACATGAATACGTACTTTATGCCTTCAGAATGGTGGAGATTTGTCTCTTAACTATTTTAAATTTGGTTCTCTTCAACAGGTTGTGTTTGAGTTGTGCAGGCTTGTGTCACCTGACTTAAAGAAGGCATTGTTCGAAGGGCTTGATCAGCACCTCCCACGGCTCCTGCAGTTGTACAACACCGAGAGGCAGTGAAATACCCGAAATCCAACATGTGATGACCCGCATTGATCAAGAGGTAAGTCTAATGAACTTTAGTTTGTTCTGCTCCAGAAATGAGCCGATGTCCAGCAGAACAGCACTGATAGTTGTGTAATAGACGTGCACAGTAGAGCTGTCGTGATTAATAAATAAACTTATAAATGTGATTACTTGATGAACGTAGACAAAACTCTATACATGTGAAATGTTTTGTTGAAGTTCAGATGAAACTCTGATGTACAGAATCTTCAACAGAGTTCTGCAGAAAGATTTTGAATGCCTGTCACTCACCAGAACAAATTTGCAGTTGATCAGTCTGTCTAAAAGAAAAAATCTAAACACACAATATAAAATTCCTGCAGTGTGAATAAAGCCTTTGTGTTGCTTTTAGCAAACATGTCTAGTACTCTCGGTTCAGTGTACACAATTTACCCCATTTAAATGCATTTTGGAAATTGTTCCACATGGCCTTAAAGTGTGAATATTCACTGTATGCCAAATAAGTAATCAAAGAATGGAACAGAATTTTTTCTTCTCTAATGGACCATTAATCACAATTATAAAAGATGATGCATCAGGTACAAATTCAGAGCCCCCCCTACCCCCACATTGGTTGCATGACTTTTGCTACACCATTTCCACTGTGTGTGTTACAAATCACTTTGAGGTAAAGCACTGCTGCTCCGTTTTTTAAATTATTATTATCATTATTATTATTAATAATAATGATAATAATAATAATAATAATAATAATAATACTAATAATAATAATAATAATAATAATTATTATTATTATTATTATTATTATTAAATTTGCTCTCTCTATCTCTGACTCTGACTCGCTCGCTCTCTGACACACACTCTCTCTCTCTCTCTCTCTCTCTCTCTCTCTCTCTCTCTCTCTCTCTCTCTCTCTCTCTCTCTCTCTCTCTCTTCCTACAGTGAAGAGTGAAGAGTGTGAGACATCACAGCGAGAATGCAATTCCAAATCTGTAACATGTAATTTTACGCTATCAGAAGGAGGGACACGTTCAATCTCAGTCTTTATTTAGATCTCTGGCAACGAAGGGGTGTGTGTGTGTAAAACAATAACATGCATGATGTATATTATGATCAGATCGTATACGTGATTATAAGCAGATTATACCTCTAATCTTATAAGGCATTAAAAATGGAAACCGAGCTTCGGCACATCAGTAATAATAATAATAAGTGGTATGACGTGATCAGTGGATCGATGAGGCTCTCTCTGAGTCACTCAGCATTTTGTCTTCTCTCCACACTGTCCTGTGTCTTTCCTTTTCTCCCGTCCGTGTCTCCAAGACGTGCTGACGTTCAGGTCTGGCAGGATGTTCCATGATTGACACCTCCAGGGGAGTCAGGCTGATTGAGTACAAAGTGTTTATATGTGCTAAAGGAAAGAGATCTGGTGGAAAGTCAGGGTTATAGAGTTATAGTGCTGAGAAAAGTTTGTAAAGAAAAAACAAACAAACAAAAAATATATATAAAAATATATATTATATATAAATTTTATATATGGTTTTTATAAGGTTTTCATTTCTTTGATTCACCCTCGTATGTAAATGCACTTGTTCTAATATGTTATCGTTCCTATAGTAGCCGATAATCAAGGATGGGGTTGTGTGACGTGTTACCATGACCACCTGTTATTGTTATAGGGGCGTGGTGGGTTAGTGGTTAGCATGTTGACCTCGCTTCTCTGGAGTTGGGGTCTGGGGTTCGAATCGAGATTTAGTGCTTCAGTGCTGTGTTTTGTGATAAAAGCCTAGTTTATGGTTTCTGAGGCCCTCATTGTGGTTCCATTATTATAACGTATTGCACTGGGGAGCTGTTATCTGACCGTCACACCCGTACAGTATACGCTTGTTGAACATCCCCTTCCAAATGTATTTCCCCTTTGCTGTTACAATAGAGTCCACTCTTCTGGCCAGTAAAGTTCTTCTGCATCAACCTTAACACACTGTCTTCATGGAGCTGGGTTTGTGTACAGGGGCACTGTGATGCTGGAACCGGTTTGGGTCTATTAGTTCCAGTGAAGGGAAATTGTAACGCTACAGCGTACAGAGACGTTCTATACAGCTGTGTGATTTCATCTGTGTGCCAACAGTTCAGGGAAGAAGCACATGTGGGTGTTATGGTCAGACTTCCATATACTTTTGGTTACATGGTGTATCATGTTTATGCTGTAATGAAGATTCAGTGAACTGCACGCTGGTGACTGATTTCAGCACCAAGGACAGCACCAGCTGAGGCCTGAGTCACTATGAGAGCCTGACAGAAACAAGTCTCTCTCTCTCTCTCTCTCTCTCTCTCTCTCTCTCTCTCTCTCTCTCTCTCTCTCTCTCTCTCTCCATTTCTTTAAGCTTAGGAAAGAATTAACAGGTCTACAAATCGACACTCTAAACTGTCAACAACCCACCAAATTATCTGCATATGCGGATGATATCACAGTTTTAATTAGAGGTGATGTTAAGGTGGTAAAATACGCTCTGGAGTGTTATGGAAAAGCTTCATCTGCAAAAGTCAACTGGCATAAGAGTGATGCCGTGTGGTCAAGCTGTTAAAAGTCCATCACTTCCTGGCATCATGGACTATCAAATATCAACAGATATTAACCCCTTTCGCCCCGACACTAGCGTTCATTCCGCCGGCGGAATGGAAAACAACTTATCGGACATTTTCAATTAGTATAGATAAATGAATTATTTTATCACCGCAGTTCTGGTATAAGATTAGTCAGGACACTGGTGGCTTTCTGTGTGTGCAGTTTCATGACTGTGTGCTTAACTGCTGGTGAGCAGGGGTATGGGAAAGGGGCGGAGTTTGAACTCCCTGCTGGGCAAACAATTCACACCTCTCCATGAAAACATTGAGACAGAGATAAATCGGAGAGCAGGAATAAAGCTTTTTTGACAGTAAAACACCGTTACTTGTGTTTACTACATTTGTGACTAAATATGGAACTGTGCATTTATTGACGAAAGCAAATGCAAAGTTCCAGATTTAGTCACAAATGTCCTCTTCAAAATGGATTAAGTGTTTTGATATCCCACCCCTCTGCAGTTTAGTTATTAGCCATAAACTGAACTGAGACACCATCTAAAAAAAGCTAATCTGCTTTGGCTATGCTGAACAACCCGCCTCCTAAATTATAATCGGGCATTCTAACTTGATTGACACCCACTTGGACCAATTGTAGATTCTTCTAGCTTTCAAACAAGCCCAAACTCGACATGATTGACCACTCAGAGGCTGAGAAAATCAGACGTGTCTTCAGCAAAACCCTTTACGTGTGCGTCTTGAGTTGTGTGTCAGTGGTACAGGCCAATCAGCACAGCGCTACAGGGCCGTGCAGAGAAACTATCAGGAAATGGCTTCTCTGCTCTAGCGGCCTTCCTGCAAAACTTTATACAGCAGGCAGGTTTTTGCGTGTTTGGCAGTTTTTTCTGATCACTAGTTTTCTACTGGTTTTCACTCAGCATGTGATTTATCGGTGTCTTATAGCGGCCGCGTGCTCCCGAAAAAGCCCGGATGTGTCACAGCTTCTGGAGAAGTTATTTCTGAGTGGCTCTTCTTTTCTTTGGTTTGGAGACATTTGGTGCCATTTGGAGGTTATTTTGTGCCTTTAACATTTTTTTTCCTTCTATTTCTAGAAGTCTGCAATATTTAAAGGCTTTGTGCCATTTTTATAAGCTTTGTGCCATTTGGAGAGATTTGGTGCCATTTTGAGAGGTTTTTACCTGTGTTTGGATAACCTTACACACCATTGTAGTAGTTAGAGATAACATCCTCATATTTTGGGTGTTCATGGACAAGTACTCGGGACATCTTTGAGACCAGGAGTGGGGTTTATATCAACATTTGCTGTGAAGAGATAACATTTGTGTTAAAAGTTAAAAAAAAAAGTTTAGATAATTAAAAAAAATAATAATTCTGAATGTATTGCCCCAGGTAGTCTAGGTCAAAGAAGAAATACTTGAAATAACTGCTAATTCTTAAAGTCTTAAGTGTCTACTTTCACATGAGCCATGATATGGTGTGGTCAAGCTGTTAAAAGTCCATCACTTCCTGGCATCATGGACTCTATCAAATATCAACAGATATTAAATGAAAACCTGACACTCTGCCAGAAAGATTAAAATGGGCCGTGGTTGGATCTTCCAGCAGGACAACGATCCAAATCATACATCAAAATCAACACACAAACAAAATCAACAAATGAATAAAACACCACAGAGTTGTTCTAGGAAAATATATTTACTGATGGGGTGGCATGTTCTTCAGCTCATTGTGGAGTTAACAGCACATCCCAAAGTGTTTTATTCCACTTGCAACACAGCAGCTTGGCAGCACTAACAATTTGTTAAGCGAAGCAAAGCGCTTTAGTTTAATGGTGTTCATTACTGATGCTCCGATCAGGATTTTTACAGCTGAAACTGATCCAGATACCAATCTTTTTTATTTAAACTTTAATCAGGAGGTCATAAACAGGTAAATGTAAGCTCTCTGCTCATGGTCACTGTTAAGTGAATAAAATAATAGCAATGAGAAATACTACATTATAAATATACATTATAAAATATTTATTTTAAAATATCTTGAACAATAAAGAGTCCTAATTAAGAGTAGACTAACACAAAAATTATCCATATTGGGAAAAAGGCTGATAGCTTTCTAAGGAAATAGTGCTCTAAGGTTAAGGTCAAATTGATATTAAATACAACCCATAGTAATTAACCCATTATTTCATTTCTCGTTTTATTTATATTTTATGAAGTTATTATAATATCTATTTTTTTATATATTAAATGATTTATTTTAACTAAGCACATTTTCTGTCTTTACATTTTAGTAGTTTTATTTTTGTTTATCAGTTTTAGATCGGTTCCCCGGTACCGTGTACATGTCTGCTGATAATATTGTGTTTTGGGGGGATTAATCAAAACATGGAAACTGGAGTTGACTTTTCTAGTGATATCTGGCAACCGTGAGTTTAAATGGAGTGAATTAGAGTTAGTGAAGGAGAGCTGCAGTGTACTGTATGTTTACAGACTGAACAGTTCTACTCTTGATTGTGATTGGTGAGGAATTATTTAATAAAGAAGTCTGAATTAAACCCACCTTGTAGCGTTATTATTAATTTACTCCGCCCGAAGCCGCTGTGTCTACATGAGCAGGTGAAAGTTCAGGTCATTTTGCGGGATCAATAAAAGATGGCGGTTGTGAGATCGGAGAGTTGAGAGAAGCAGATGATGTAGAGTCACTTCATCATAATGGCTTCTCTGCAGTATTTCCACACTTGTACAGTGGACTGAGGAGATGAAAAGCAGTGTGAAAGTAACTGTTGCGCGGTGTAGATGTATTTTGGACTTTCTGTGGTTTTAATTCCGATTGTATTATACAACTCCGAACAGGTCACTTGCACCGGTGTGAATAAATATTTATTCACAGTCGCACAAAGTACTTTTCAGTCACAGATGCAAGTGAAATGGTTGCACCATAGAGCCCCGAGTTTATCTGCAAAGTTTTTTTTCCCACTCAGCGTGATTAGGTTTAATGTCCCCGACAACCTCTGAAGTGCTATTTAGCATCGTGCTAATTTCATGATTTCCCCTCGCTCTGGAGCTCGAAGCGAAGCTAGCAACTCGAGGGCTAAAAAGCTAATTCCGTTTCGGGGTTTTGGCACTACAAAATGACGTCATCCCTGCGCCACTCTATGGTGATTGGCTGTAGTGTAGGAGCCGCTTGATTTGATCTGCAGTGGAGTTTTCTGTGAGCGGAGGACGGAATTTAAATGTCAATATCGTAGTCGATCATGTTCATTTAATCGTGGGCAGTCAAAATCGTAATCACATTCGATATTCGATTAATTGTTCAGCCCTAATCTGCACTAAGGAAGTTTTGGGAGCAAGCAGTTCACATTTTCAACTATGAAGTCTGCAGGACAGACAAGTGCTACAGTGCATTTATAATAGCTCTCAGTATAGCTCCATTCAAATATTCAGCAACAATGGACACATCAGCCACCTTGGGTTTGCAGATTGAGCTCATTTTAAACCAGACACTAGAGAGAGACATTAGCTGAGAGACATGATATCATTTCCAGTAAGGGAACATAGTGAGTATCGATGCTCCCTGGTTTCTGTGGTGCGTTGTGGGATTTTTTAGGGAGTGAACGTTCCAGTGCACTGGAAGGATTTTCAATTGAGACAACACTTAAAATGGCTGACTCCCTGGTCTCTTGAACCCATACCCTAAACTCAACAGGAAGTCAGCATTTTGATTTTTCTCTTAATTTTTTCCTCCGTTTTTTGCCATTCCCAGGCCTCGTACTATAACGTACTCCTCCTGGAGCTTTCATCAGATCGGCATCACATTCGGTCAGTCTCATCTACAGGAATTGACAATGCTAAATTCCGAAGCTTTTGAATTTTTGCTGCTCGTCGTGGGCGTGGCACTCTCACAAATTTAGAAGTTTCACCATGAAAAAGGAAGTTGTTATAACTCAAACATAGAATGTCCAATCTAGGGATGTCACGATACCAAAAATCTAGTAGTCGGTACCAGAAAAAATACACAATACTCGATACCACTTTGTGTATAAATAAATAATACTTTTAACTCCTTTATTTAAACATGAGCATTATAAAAAACAACCGTCACATAATGTAAAAAAAGCAATTACAAAATAGATATATAATAAATATGTAGGCATAAAATGTTTTTTCTTCGAGATGTTCTGAAATGAGGTCTGGTTTCGGTGTATAGTTTGGGGATCTCTGTATACATGAAGTAATTTTTGCCTGGTACCTTCGGTTGAACCGCTGAAGCAGAGGGAGGGAGAGAGAGAGAGAGAGAGAGAGAGAGAGAGAGAGAGAGGGAGGAGAAATCACAATTTAGCCCAGAGCCTTTAGCTTGCCTTTGCCAGGAAGTTCAGACTTGGCTTTCAACAAGATAAAGAGCCAAGCATACTTCCAAATGAACACCAAATTGCTTCAAGAAACTCAAAATCAGTGTTTTACAATGAGCTTAAAATGTCCTCCATGGTGGCATGGACCAGGACCCCTTGGTCTGCAGCATTACAGGAAGATTTCAGGTTAGACATTATGGGAAGAGTCTCGGTGCTGTTATTGTCTCTGGGGCAGACATCAGTTAACATTGTGACCCCTTCCCTGGAGAGAACAGCATTACAATTCTGAAAACAGTTTTTGTAAATAATAATTCACTACTTAAAGCATGTACCCGAGCTCCTGCTACGCAGTAACTAAAACTGTCTGCAACTCACGTGTTACTTCATTCTTTAGTTCCTTTTCTTAAGTGTAGAGCCTCTGTCAGATTGTGTGATTGATAAAGAAAAGCACATAAATGACAAAATACCAGTTTGAGTGCCTAGTGGTCTAATGAGGAAATGCTCTTTGGAAGCTCAATATATGCACTTATCCATTTGCATTTTGATTCGGCTGTTAGTGCTGAGGATGTCCTTAAGGTGATGTGCTGCTTTTGGCAGATTTAGTAATTCTCTTTAGTCACATGAGCACTAATGGTTTTTCTAAATTTTTATGTAGTTTATTTTGGATACAGGCAGAGGAAGCTCAGCTTAAGAGACTGAATGGAGAGGACCCAGGTAAGCTATTTCTTCAGTGATTGTAGTCATATCTGAAAATGATTGGTCAGTTGAATGCAGATTGCTGAAGTGTGAGTGTCTGTGTGTCGTAGCCCTGCCTCCATTCTGCCCACTGTTTGCCAGCTTGGGAAACATTCTGCAGTGTGACGTGCTGCTTGGCATGCTGGGAGATGTGCTGCAGTGTGGTATGGAGCCCAGTGGAGGACACTGGTCTGAGTCCATGCTGCAGTGGGTAAATGTTTGGATGTTTTGTTAAAATGACATGATAGTGTAGTAAATTCAACAAAATTGCACTTGCTATGCTGTGTTCATGAGCATCACTTTTTAATGACTGAGTAGTGTTCACAATTCTGTATGTGTGTGTTGCTACAGGTGCTGCACTTGATAGGCATGGCTCTGCTGGAGGAGCAGCAACAGCTAGAGAACATTGGGGATGACGATGAAGTTACTTTCAACTTCACCCTCAAAATCTCCCGTAAGTTTTGTACATCATCTCACACAATCTCAAAACCTCAAGCCTGTAGTTAGATCTGTGGTTCTTGTATCACAGGTCCCGGTGAAGCCCCCGGCAACACTACAAGCATCCTGGCTCTGTTAGAGACCTTGCAGCGCGCCTCACTTGGAAGTGCACAAAGACATGATTCGCTGGATGCTTAAAGTGAAATTACATCTTGATTATGTTTGCAATTTGCCTTACTCTCTCTATGCGTGCACCTAACATGTCCACCAGGTGGTAGCCTAGCATGTTTTACAATTCACTCACTGAAGGTAGGCGCAACATACAAAAGATGAGCGTTTTTACCATGAAGTTTAAAGCAGTGCTGCATCATCAAGACCTGTTTGAAATCCAAGCAGTGCAACACTGCTCAAGGTGGCGTGGCCGGTAGGCAAAGCAGCAGCTCTCACCACGGTGAAGCACAAATGCTTCACTGTCACAAAGCGGTTTTGCTGCTGATCATCTGTAGGTGGCCCTAGGGGTGTTTTGATGTGGCTTATTGTGCGTATTACTTAAAAGCTGTATGTCAACATTAATATTTAAATGACATGTAAGGATTGCTTACTACACAAACTGAACTTCCATGCACTGTGATGTGTGCATTTTATTTTCCATATAGTGAAAACTGTCAGGACACCTGCACCAGGCAGAACATGTACATATAAAGGCCATGGTGTAGGCCAAGGCTAATGATGTATTGTAGTATGTACTTTGAAGAGAAACAGGCAAATTAAATGTTAGTAAAATTGCAATGCATCTTCAGCATTTAATGGTATGGTGTGTATATACTTTTTAGTGCACAAATGTGTTCTATTGAAAATCTGCTTAGTTTTGCAAGACTTTGATTGTGTGTGCATGTAGTTCTAACTGCACTGCTGTATCGTTTTCTTGTAAAAGTATTTTCCTAAATTATGTGTCTTTTTCTACACAGATGGTGGTTAGCATTAAAACGATGCGCGAGTGCACAGCTGCTGCACCTCCCTGTGAAGGAACAGGGCTCTGTCACAAGGAGGTCAGACTTTGAGCAACTTTCTATTGAACTGACATATTAACCATTACCCTTTAAAGCGTTGAAGAGCTTAAATCTACGTGCGTGTGTGTGTGTGTGTGTGTGTGTGTGTGTGTGTGTGTGTGTGTGTGTGTGTGTGTGTGTTGCAGACTGTGTGGGACAAAGATGGGGAAAGATCTAGAAAATAATATGACCTCTATATGAGCAATTAGAATATATTAGCTAATATTAATCAATCAGTCTGGATGTTTTGTGACTGAAAAGTCAAAAATCTAATCTGTGATGTACAGGAAAGTCTTCATGGATGTGTGGTGATCGATAAGATGTAGATCCAAATTGGATGTGTTTGGCTTAAATATGCGATCTGCAGATATATATGTATATTTTTTTGTCCCAATACAGTGAGCTGATCATCAACACAAAGCATGAAACAAAGCTTGATATGTGCAATTTTTCACTGTCTTAGATCAAGCCAGTGTTACTTTCAAAGTCTGTAAACTTATTGAGCCTCATGGGGAAGCAAAGACCGTTAACCAGATCTGACCTTAGGAGTAAGTGCAGTTCAATTCAGTTTTATTTGTATAGCGCTTTTTACAATAGACATTGTCTCAAAGCAGCTTTACAGAAATATCAACATGGTATACAGATGTTAAAGGTGTGAATTTATCCCAACTGAGCAAGACACTGAGTGGCGACAGTGGCAAGGAAAAACTCCCTAAGATGTTTTAAGAGGAAGAAACCTTGAGAGGAACCCGACTCAGAAGGGAACCCATCCTCATCTGGGTAACAACAGTTAGTGTGAAAAAGTTCATTATGGATTCATATGAAGTCTGTATGGCGTTAGGAGCAGCCATAGAGTATCAAAAGCTAAAGAAATCAGGTGATTGAACTTGTTATATATACATCAGAATATATCCACTGGACATTATTAAAGTATAATGAGGTGGGGGTCAGAGTGCAGGCTGCTGTGTTAATGCACCCCTGAGCTGAGAGGTGTGTATCATTGAGCTTATGTGTGTTTGTGTTTGGTTTATTTGCAGGTCTTTGAATATCAATGATGCAGACAGGGAGGAGAAATATAACAGGTATTTACATACCAGTGAGTATGTGTGTGTGTGTGTGTGTGTGTGTGTGTGTGTGTGTGTGTGTGTGTGTGTGTGTGTGTGTGTGTGTGTGTGTGTGTGTGTGTCTCTGCACCACTTAACTGCAGGGGGAAACCACTCAAACCCTGTAGTGTGTGAATCTCCCAGAGCTTACACATTCAAACTGAAACTACACAAGCACTACAAACGTGTGTGTGTGTGTGTGTGTGTGTATGTGTGTGTGTGTGTGTGTGTGTGTGTGTGTGTGTGTGTGTGTGTGTTTGTATTTGTGTAACAAATACAGTAACAGTAAACCGTTTTTGTGTTGATCTTGATGTATGTTTTGGATCATTGTCCTGCTGGAAGATCCAACCACGGCCAATTTGAAGCTTTCTGTCAGAGGCAGTCAATATCAATTTAATATCTGTTGATATTTTATAGTCCATTACACCATGTATCCTTTCTCTGTACCGTCACTTTGGGGTGGTAGTTACATCCGTCAACTTGGATAAGCAAGTTACAAGCCATCGATAAGGGAAACCTGAGATCAAGATACATCTCAGGTTTTATTTATCTATTTTCATTTATTTTTTATTTTTTTTAAGAACTCACTTTTTACATTCCTTCTAATAAGTCGCCTAAATGCATTCTTAAGTTCATTCTGCTTAAGGCACTCCACAAAAGCTTAGTGGAGTAGTACTCCAGCTACCCAGGAGTAGTTGATTAAAAATAGTCGAGAGTATTTGTTTATAAAACTAATTGTTGAAGCCCTAAAAAGAGCAGTGTTCCTGTGGACCTCAGGGGAAGCAGTAAGGAGCTCTGTTCATTTGAGAACTTTAAGAAAAGTAACCTGGGTGAAGCTCTTCATGAATCTGGGAGATGTTGAGTATGTGCAAAAAATTTAAATATAACATTTAAAAAGTTTAAGATTTCACAGCATATTTGTATGTGTGTTATTTCAGTATTAATGTTCTTATTATTATTTTAAAACTTTAAAAAAAAAAAATAAATAAAAAAAAAACTCGTGCCAGGGTGTACAAATGTTTTTTGGTTTTTTTTCCTGGTTGCGTATATAAAATTCTTACTTGAACCGGTACATCTATACGATATATTTTCGTCATGTGTGTGCTTGTGTGTGTATTTGCACATGTATGTGCACGTGTGTGTTTTCCTACTATAGGTGTTTAATGACTCTTTGATCCACCAGAGGACGGGTGATAAGAAGAACCCATTTCGGTACTTCTCTAAGCAGGAGCTCAAGGAGCTTTTCACACTGGAGGACACGTACTCGTCCTCCACTCGGCTGCAGCTGCAGTCGCTCCACTCGTCTGCGTGCCGCTCCGACCCTGAGCTGCAGTGCCACATCTCCTCTCTGAAGGGCATGAATGTGTTTGGCGTGTCCCGTCATGACTTGCTGTTCTCTAATGAGGATACTCTGCAGGACGAGGACAAATATGGTCACAATTTGGCCCATATCTGTTCAGCGGTGCTATGTCTAGGCCATATGTGACGGATAATACCCACATGTGGCCCGAACGTACTTGCTATTTGGGATGTCTGGTTGGGGTGTGAAAATTTTAGATGCTAGATTGACAGTTATATTATTAAATAACAATATGAACAGCAAGATTATTAATTGGAGTAGCAGAAGTAATGAAAATAGCAAATGTTAATATTCATAAATACAGGTAATGGGATTTAGTGTTAATAGTGCAAGAGTAAGTGTAAATATGAATCTGAAACAGATGTGGCTGTTCATCTCAGTGCTTTAATTGAAGAAAAAGTCAAAAAAAATTTTAGCCATGTTGCATAACGTACATAAAGGGCAAGCAGGCGGAGCTTGTATCCCCAAACATGATCAGTGCTTGCTTTGATGTACAAAACTCCTCATATGGCATAGAGCACGCACCATACAGCATTCCTCAAATCTAGGCCTAATTCTAAACCACTTTAGCTGGAAGACCCACCCACACACTGTGTGTGTCAGTGACTGTGTCTGTATGGTTGGATGATGAGCAGGTGTGTGTGTGTGTGTCAGTGACTCAGGTGTCTGTACAGTAAGCTGATGAGCAGTTGTATCTCACTGTCTCCAGTGTTAATGTCAATGGCCTTCAGAAAAAAGTCCAGTGCTTCCTGTTTCCTCCCTTCAGACAAACACTGTTTCCCAGAATGCACCAGTGAATCAAACGATTCCTCTTGATGTTTGACATCATTTGGACTCTGCACTTCAGTGGCTGCACACTGATGCACAACTTCACTAGAGGCCAGTTGAACGTCAGTGAAGCTCTTTACCATCACCTTCCTCTTCCTCCTCGCACTCAACCATGTGTTCACTAGGCTCTGGCTCGTCCTCTGGCTCCTCCCACTCCTCTAATTGTTCCTCTTTCGTCTCTGGTTCCTCCTCTTCCTCCTCCATATCCTGCAGCTGTGACTGTACTCATGAGCGTCGTGATGCGATTGATGTGTTCCTGCTGCATCTGCGGTTGGTGCCATTATTCAGCATGGATTTGGGTGTGGAAGATCTGAGGCCCATGAAGCTGCGAGCTAATGGACTGCTAGCCAAAACAGGTTTCTCCACCTCTTCTTCTTCTTCATGCCCCTCTTCCTCACCATCATAGATGACTCGCAGTTTTTTCTTCTTGGTGGGGCAGAGCAAGGACTCGTCTGCTGCAGTGAAATATACTGATTTCTGCCTACCACTATCATTGTTGGGTGTGGGGTCAGATTCATCTATAGCTCCAGTGGCAGAGGTTTAGATGCATCAGCATCAAACTCGATGCAGGCTTTTGAATCAAAGTCCACCTCTGATAATGCTTTTGGTATGTTTGACTCAATTCTCAACAGAACTACAGATGAATCTGATTGCATGAAAGGAGAAATGTGCAAGGTCTGATTTGAGTGAGTGTGTATGATCGGATTTCTCCTCTATGATTAAACGCTCCTCATCATTTATGCTCTTAAACACTTGTCCAAAATAACTGTCCTGTCACCTGTGTAGATAAATCCATCACATGCTCATCCTTCACCTCCATCCCTCCATCCATGCTCATCATCTCCAGCTCGTCTGATCCTGATTGGGTGAGATCCACCACAGCAGGTGGGCTGAGGTTATGGCAGGTTGGCGTGGTTTTGGCATCCTCCATCGTCGTGTGTTGGTCTGGGCCCTGTTGCCATGACAGCGGGAGCCAACTGGGTCCTGAGTTCTGATTAACGCTGTCCATCATGAGGCTGTGCAGCTGTGACTCGGCCTGGACCAGGTCCTGCGCTTTCTGCACACGCTGGTCACTGTAAATACAACACATACAAATACAACAGCACGGCACACTCTTGACTTCAAAAAAGAAATTGCAAGCATTCTAGCAAAAACTTTCAAAAACAATTCCTCTATTGAGAACTGCCCTCCTGCTTTCTGGACTTTTCTTACTCAGCAAGAAAAAGAAAAGAGAAACTTCAGCTCCGGTACAACCGACCTTTTACTACGCATAGAACATCTCTATTTGAGGAAGAGTAAGAAAACATATAGTTAAAAGTAAAAATACTAAAGTGTACCGTACCCCTAAAGCTGATTGTTTGGTGGGGAGGTCTGATTGCTTATTCGGAAACAATCTGAGACACTGTGACATTTATTTCTTCTGGTTTAGTCAAATTCAGATTAATGTTGTTTACAACACAGACAGCAGAAAATCCAGGTGGAGGAGTTTCAGTTTCTGACACTGTGGTCTCAATATCTTTAGAACAAGGAACTGAAGTCTCCATACCTCCTGAACCACACCCTGATCACAAGCACTTGGTACTAATGGGCTAGGGGTTAGGCTTTTGGAGTTAAGGGGTTAGGGGTAGAGAATATGAGTTAGGCAGTAGGAAATTACCTCTGTTACACTGTTGGTAGACTTGAAATGTGGAGTTTGTGGAATATCAGTAAGACTGTAATTCCCAGAATGCACTGCATGAGATGAGAGTGAGGAGGGTACAGGATTCTCTGCAGTGCCAGTGTACACCTCAGAGCTCTGGACTCTAAACTTTGCATTCTGAAACCCTGCAAGACAGAATTGTATCCATAGCACATTATCAGTCTTACCCTGTGTGTGTGTGTGTGTGTGTGTGTGTGTGTGTGTGTGTGTGTGTGTGTGTGTGTGTGTGTGTGTGTGTGTGTGTGTGTCTGTCTGTCTGTCTGTGTAGTCACTTCTTCCATAAGGCATGTGTTGAGCCATGGCTTATGGATCACAGGACCTGCCCGATGTATGTGTGACATCCTCAAATCCCTCAGAGTAGAGGTGAGGTGTGTGCGTAAATGGATTCATGAGAGTTTCTCATCTCTCTAGAGACGGATGTTGAGGAGCAGCACATGTAGACGGTCACTTCTGCTTTGCATTCGTTTCCCAGCAGCACTGAGTACTTTCACACACACTGTGACTCAGTCTCCAGCATACACCCCAACTCCGAGTCTCTCACACAGCGATGCTGCCTTTTCTGGATATGAATCTCTGCATGCAACAGAGCAGCTGGGTCCTGCTGACCACACACATGAAGGTGAGAAGTGCACACACACACACACACACACACACACACACACACACTGTATTTCAGCCTGCCTTGCTGAATTCCAGAAGCTGCTGCTAATAAGCTAGTTTGTTCAGTGTGTGTGTGTGTGTGTGGGGGGGGGGGGGGGGGGGTATTATTTTGGAAGCACACACCTGTATTTGGACTAAACATACTAGCATGACCACAAAAAGATTCAAAATTGTGGCTCAACTGACGAGAGGCCATAAGGTCTGTGAGAACGCTGATATTCTTGTCCTGGGTTCGATGGAAACATGGTGTCAGGACATGCACTGGTCTGTCAATACAGTTCCCTCTGAAGCCCAGGATTTGTTTTTACTATACACTGAAGACATTTGGGTTTGAGATATGTCGGTCATTTTTAGGACATTCCAAACATGTTCCAATATTTTCGATCATTTGAAAAATGGGTTGGTTTAAACACAAGGTGCCATATTTTAAGTTGTTTGACCAGAATTTAATTTCCTAATATTTACATCTAAATTTGTTAATCAACTCCTATTCATCATTTGATCTCAAGCCCAAATGTTTCCCGTATATAGCAAACCAAAAATAATTGCCCTTGCTGTTCTAATACTTTTCTCCATATAATGGGAATAGCTCAGCAGTGGTGTTCTTCACAGTGGCTGACAGTTTTTGGTCTTGGTCTTGTCACTGAGTTGACCTGTGGAGATCCAGGGCAGGTTTCATGGTGATTTTCTCTGGCAGGTGGGGCATCTTCAAGTTACTTGGTTACAGTCATATTTCTATAGCACTTTTGTAGACACTCAAAGTGCTTTACACTGGGAGGAGACCACTAGTGTGTATCCTCCACCTGGATGATGGGACAGCAGTCATAGTGCTCCAGAACTCCCACCACAAACAAGCTATTACTGGAGAGGAGAGAGTGATGTAGCCAATTCAGAGATGGGGATTATTAGGGGGTGATTGAGAAGGCCAATGAGGAAATTTGGGCAGGACACTGGGGTTATACCCCTACTTTTTTTTTTATTTTATTTTATTTTTATTTATGTTTTATATTTTTAATGACCACAGAGAGTCAGGACCTCAGTTTAATGTCTCATCCAAAAGACGGTGCTGTTTATACAGTAGTGTCCCCGTCACTATATTGGGGCATTAGACCCCACACAGACCACAGGGTGAGCCCCCCCTGCTGGTCTCACTATTACCACTTCCATCAGCAAGCTTAGTTTTCCCCAGGAGGTCTCCGAGTACTGGCCAGGCTCAACCCTGCTTATCTTCAGTGGGATGCCAGGCAAGAGATGTAGGGAGAGATGGCTCTGGTTATGTATTTCTGCATTCAGTGATGGACTGGGAACCTGTTTTCTCGTAGCTGCCCTAACTGTTTAGGAGGGCATGCTCCTCAGTGCAGAGGTACGCTTCCATATGGAGGCTCTATTCAATGGCTGTACCCTGTGCTGTGATTGGCTTGCAGGTTTGGAGGCAGTGTGTTTGAAGTGCCACTGCACTACGATAAGCCTTTGAGAGTGAAACTCGCAGCTAGGAGACCAGCAAAACACACTGTGACTGTAAACACACACACACACACACACATGCGTACATGTTCACATACACTATACATACATTTACAGTCACAGGTTTGGATTTAAAAATGCATTTTATTTCATTTCTGTGTGTGAGTTAATGAATGACCTCATGCTGTGGTTAATGGGAGGAAAATCTCTCTTCTCTTTTATCTCTGGGGTGTGTGTACTGGAGAAACACATAGTTCACCAGCTCCCTCTGCTGGACATGTTGCATTACCTCTCTCTTTCTCGCACACACAGTCAGTATATACTGAATTTGCCATGTGACAGGTGTTCCTGGTTCAGTATGGGTGGAGCTTATGTGAATTTTTTTTTCAACTTAATCATGTGACATCCATTAGCGTTTCTTTCCACTTGTTCAGCTTGATCATCTATTTAATGCTGTATAGCGACTGCTGGGTAGGTAACGTTAATGTTCGCTATGTTAACTAGTGCTGTGGGTAGGTGACGGGCTAGCACAGCTGATATTACTAAACTATTATACTTTTTAATTATAGGCAGGCTTTTATGCCCACAAATACTAAATAAATAAAAACAGAAGCTAGTGGTGATGTTATACAGTTCAGATTATACTTAAGCTCCGCCCTCACTGACTCAGACACGCCTGTCAATTGGCACAAAAAGCTTGCTATTTAAAAAAAAAAAAAAAAAAAAAATCTTAAAATTATTCTAATTTTACTAACTATTTTACAAAATATCAAAATGTGTCCTTTTATGTGTGTGTGTGCTTCACAATGTGGCCTTATTGGTATCTTCTGTACTCTATGAACTACTGATCTGAACTGTTAAATAAGAGGTGTAATTTTAATCAAATTATAGTGATATGAAAATGTAAACTGTAAATAAAGTCTCTTTTTATCATGAATGTGTGTGTCCACTTGGTCCCTTGGCATGAGCGGGGATATTTATCTAGAGTATCAATTACTATACGAAGTCTTTAGTAACAGCATTTCTCTGAAGATGATTTAATGGAGCTTGTGTTTAGAGTGTAACTTGTACTTTAGTTTTCTTCATTTTCCCAAAATTTAACACCAGATACTTCACAGTACACGAATACCACATGGAGATACAAACTTTATAGTTGACGTGAGGGTAACACTGTTTACACAAGGGTAACAGGCTTGACACTGAGGTAACACTGGTTACACAAGGGTAACAGGCTTGACACTGAGGTAACAGGGTTTACGACCTTTAAGTGTAGAGATCTGATTAATTTTATGTACATATGCGTGTTCATGGATAAAAAAAACGTACTGTCGTGTCTGCTCAACTTTTTTTTTGATGAGGGATATGCAAATTGAATTTAAATTCACTAGTCTTACTTAAATTTCCTATATTAACTTGTAGATTTTAATTATAAATATATTTTCTAATTATTATAGTCTCTATTGTATCACTGGAACAATGGCCCATATACACTCAGCTAATCATGTGACAGCAGCACTGTACATGAAATCATGCAGCTACAGGTCAATAGCTTTATTAATGTTCACATCAAACATGTATTATTGTGTATGGGGAGGACCGGGTGGGTGTGAGACCCAGTTTCTGTCCCAATTTCTGTCCCAGTCTGGCCCGGCTCCTTCAGGAAATACTTTATCTGATGTGTATATCAGCTGCTTATTTCTTCTTGGCCTTTACACACAGTAAAGGTTTACTGTGCTGCAGTTCTACATGTCTTTATACTTTTGACCATTAGGGGGTCTCCAATGTAAACCCTTGAGAAATTAAACATTTTCAACACATCTGTAATAAAGCTGCAACTTTTGGGGTTTTGAGGGGTTTTTTTTTTGGAGAGTTTTTTCAGGTTTGGAGGGTTTGAGGGGTTTTTGGACTGTTTTGGCGGGTTTTGGGGGTTTTGAGTTTTTTAGCATTTCAGAGGGTTTCAGAGGTTTTCTGAGTTTTTTTTAGAGTTTTGTAGGGCATTGGAGTGTGATGATCATGGTGACAATGTTGACGATGTTGATGACGACGATGATGTTGACGATGATGATCATGATGACGATGATGGTGACTATGATGATGATGACAATAGATGATGACTATGACCATGATGATGACGATGAAGATAATGATGACGGCGACGATGATGATGATAACGATGGTGATGATGATGACAATGACGATGATATGACGGCGATGATGGTGACGATGATGATGATGATGATTATGATGATGGTGACGACGATGATGACTGTGACTATGATGATGACGGCAATGAGGGTGACAATGATGGCAATGATGACAATGACGATGATTATGAGGACGATGATGGTGATGGTGATAATGATGGTGATGATGGTGATGATCTGAAGTCTTTATTTTCTCCTACAGCGTGTATGAAGCAGTGCTGCACAGAGCAGATGACGGAATGTCTGGACTGGATTATGGCTGAATGTAAGAATTTGTATTCAAAATTTCTGCAGAGTATGGCGATCTCCTTCATACAGAAGTCAGATGGTTGAGTAGGAGTAAGGTACTTCACCGTTTTATTTCCTTGGTGAGTGAAATTACGGCTTTAATGGAACTGGGGGGGGGGGGGGGGGGGGGGGGACGACACTAACCTGTTGTCTGATGGCTGCTTGATCTTGCATTCTTGGCTGATGTGACAGAGAAACTGAATCAGCTCAATCTTCAGTTACAAGGTAAAGACAAAACCATATGTGATACGATCAGTGCTGTGAAGGTATTTAAAGCAAAACTGTCATTTTACCTTCAGCAATTGAAAAACAAAAGATTGCAACACTTCCCGTCATTGGTAAAGATAGAAAGAAAGCCATGCAAATGCAACCAAAGTTTTGGATGTACTCGAGTATTGTGACCTCCTGTCCAGGCTTGGGCAGGAATCTGAGGAAAGGTTCAGTGATTTTGAAAATCTTGAGATATGTGTGGCATTTGTTGCCAAGTCTTTCATGGAGATAGACATGGATCACATTTCAAAGCAGATGGCTGAACAAAAGTTTAACTATGTGCTCTTCTCATCAGCAGACCATAGGCAACAGCTAAAGGGTGTTTCTGTTGTGGTTTCTGTAGTGTAGTGGTTATCATGTTTGCTTCACATGCAAAAGGTCCCTGGTTCGAGACTGGGCAGAAACAAGCTAGCAATTTTGAACTTTGCTTTAATAACTGACCGGTTGTCATCACCGTAGGATCAGGTCCTCTAGGAACAGCCGGAAAGCGAGACCTTGGACAGAGCAGATTTCCTTCTTTTGTGCCTTTGTAGCAAAGCAGTTAACATTTGCTTACAAAATGAAAGGGAGTCTCTGGTTTTCTACAGAAAGTGGAAGCCTGGCTCTTTTGTTGCTCAGTAAGACTCTGTGCGTGACTGGAAAATTTTCCATAAAGTACTGGTCGCCAAGTTCACCTATCAGCGAGAGGTCTACGCCCGAAAAAGGCTGGGAGCGGTTTCCCTTCCATTGAGCTTTTGGTGCAAGGCAGATAACAGCTGCTTGCAAAATCACAGGCAGTCTCTGCTTTTCCACTGAATGTGGGAGCCTGGCTCTTTCCTTCAATAAGAAGACAAGAGTAATGATGCGCTTGATTCGAGGGTTAGGGGTAGACATGGCCAGGGAAGAAGAGAAACAATACAGAGCAGCAAGTAGTTACACAGACTCCTGAATGTTCTCAATAACCATACATTTCATGTAAACATCAACCAGAAAAACTGAAAATATATGTACACACTGTATTTCGCAATAATTAACAATGGTCAAGTCCATCAATAACGCAAATGTCCAAGACTGTTAAGTTCAGTACCCCAACTAAACTTTCTAAATCTTACGGTTCGGTCCCCATTTGGGCGCCACTCTGTAGCGTGGTACCTTATGGGGTTTGGACGCCAGACAGTTCAAATTAAAAGTCATTTATAACTTATAATTTGGACATCACTCAGAATAAGGCTACTCAATTCTTACAAAATAAGTTTATTATTATTTATGCAATAAACATAAGAAAATACAGATCGTTTCAGTCATAGAAACCTAAATAATGAAAACCAAAAAGTTCCCCTACGTGGGATTAATAAACGCACCCATAAGGAAACAAGGCTCTATTCATAAAAGAAAATTTTCACACACAAAAGGCAGAAAATAAAACATTTAACCCCAAAATAATTCTTAACCAAAACAAAAAAGTTTTCACTTTAAAGCTGCACTTCAATGGCGGTGATTTAGGCGTACGGGAGTTCGTGAACCCGAAAGCATGGGAAAGAGCAGTCAGATTCCGCTTAACACTCGGAGTTCTTTACAGACAGTAACATCCAACGATTTAAACATACTGTTTCTCCACAAAAGTATTAAAGAAAGGATCTCAAACCTGTGATGTGCCTCCGAACTCCGCTCGCTCGTTTATTCACCTTGGCAGAATATTCCCGAAGTGTTCGCCAGCCTCCTGAATCAATATCCACAAGGTTATAATCCACAGTAAGAGCATTAGCATGGTCCTTGGCAAACACACACCATCAGTTCCGCCATTCTCACCTGGCTTTCATTTCCGCGTCCCGCTTTCTCTCACCTAGTCACCTGTTCTTTTTATTGCTTCCTAAGACCCCACCCTTCTCTTCATCTCTTTTTTTACTTCCGTTAATTAAAACACCATGGAATGGAATGGACTCCGCTTCTGTGTCAATAAATGGTAAATGGCGCACTTATATAGCACTTTACAGTGTGTCTCATTCACCCATTCACACACCAATGGTATCAGAGCTGCCATGCAAGGCGCTAACTTGCCATCGGGAGCAACTTGGGGTTCAGTGTCTTGCCCAAGGACACTTTGGCATGTGGAGTCCTGCTGGCCGGGAATCAAACAGCCAACCCTACGATTAGTGGACAACCCGCTCTACCACCTGATCCACAGCCGCCCCTGTCACTGTGCAGCTATCTGTTGCAAATGAATGGGAAAATATCCTTGGCATCCATGCAATTCAAGGATGTTGTAATTGGTAAGTTGTGATGTCAAAAGTATCTGTACCAAGTTGATACTAAAATTTTAAAAAGAATGATACAATAATTTTTTTTTTTTCAGTATCGGCGGTACCAAGTATTCTTCTGCTTTCTGATTGACTTTCTTTTGTAAGTATTAATTAACCGTGATTTCCACTCAGCCATCTTACTGGAATTTGTGTAGGTTAGGAATAAGACTGAGGATGGAGTTGTACAGTTTTGTAGTGTGTATCGTTTGTAAATATTGTTAACTTCTTTACCATAGCCATGCTGAGGGAGGTGTTGACTAAATTAGAGATGGTGCTGGACCAACAAACCAATGAGATTGCTTCAACTACAGGTGTTCCAGGTGCAGTCTTTGGATATTGATGAAGATTTACTGCCCTGCAAGATCTTCCTCAACTGCATAGTCTGGAACAAAGGATGCAACAGAGCCCAGATTGCAAGCAAAAACTGGTGAGAATTTTTTTCCTTTTTTTGTTAACAATTGCTTGCACAATTACACAGCTACTGAGAGTGTTTGTTTTCTCAAGGTGACACACTTTGATATGAGGGAACAGTTATGACCTAATCTTTGGTAGAGGAGCAAAACATGGAAAGCACACAGGGCAGGGTAACTGCAGGAGTATTGAGAAGCACTGACACAGTTGACAAGGCAATACATGCTTATTAATTATTTATATTTTATATTATATTATTGTTTTAAAAATCACTGGCCACTCTCAAACTTGGAGAGGTCATGATTGGTAAGTATATCTGTTTACATACAGAATTAGCTGTCTCTCTCAGATGATATGTAAGGGGTAATCCACAGCTAGATGTGCACTAAACGATTTTAGTGCATGATGTGGAGGAGAAGAACCACTCGTTCAAATCGTCACCTAGCCATGGATTACCCCGCTTATACCATGTCTTTCCACAATTAATAAAGTTAAAGCTGTCATTGATTTTAGAAGCACAAACTTTGATTAGAAGTTTAAAATGACAGTTAATTTCTATTAGTTAGGTCGTTAGATCTGGAATTTTGCCCGATATAAATCAGACACAGAGATAATTGACAGATAATTGACAGATATCCATCAGAGACAGAGAGATTAATCATGTATGAATTTCCTGCATCATGTGCCTCTCAGCAGTCAGTCAGTGCGTTTACATGGACAACAATAATCCGCTGTTAACCCGATTAAGACGATACTTTGATTAAGAAATTACCATGTAAACAGCAATTTTTAATTACCTTAATCTGATTAAAGTCAAGTTACTCGAAGTAAGCACTAATCGAATTAAGACCCTTGTGGAGTACTCCTGTTTTAGTCGCATTATCAACGTGTATTACAGACATGTAAACACCTGAATCACATTATTAACGTCGTGTGAGTTTTCACCACATTTTGCGACAGGACACGTACACACACGACAGTGCTCAACATTTTACGGCGAACAAGAGAGCACGGCTGCGTCCCAAACCGCATACTTGCCTACTATAGGCCTGTAGTGGGGAAAATACATCTATCTCGGCTACTATATAGACTCTAAGTGCACGGTTTGGGATGCAGCCCACGGATTCAAGCAGTTGTCTATTAGCACGTACAGCATGGCAAAAAAATAACTGCGCTTAAAGCGTTCATAAAAAAATTAAATAAAAACACCCAAAACTGTATACTATACCATAACAAAGACGAACTGTATGTTGATATGTGAAATTCTGGAGGGACGTCGGACGGAGTGGCTCGGTGACGTAATGACGCGGGCTGTTAATCTAATTATGTTCTATAACATGTAAAATGGGAACATGACAGGAGTATTCTAAAAGCGACTCATGTAAACACCTTAATCACATTATTATCTTACTCAGAGTAAGGTCAATAATTAGATTACTGCTGTCCATGTAAACATAGTCAGTGTTGCGCAGCAGTAGTGTAGTAAAACTGAGAGTTGAATTACTTCACAAACAGTGATGGTAACACCTCATTGCTGAGAAATATAATGTAACTTTTCACCAGCAAAGCTATTTTTTTTGTTGCAGACAAAGTTGCAGACAGCACCGGCAAGAAGTGTCTGTGTGTACGAATGTGTGTTCACGAATGTCTCTGTATGCCCGAGTGTCTGTGCGTGTGAGTATGTTTGTGTGTGCATGTAGGCTGCGCGTTGATTTAGAAATGCTCACAGTGATCAAACTGACTGGAACTACCTGTGCAATAAACGGTTATAATGCACACCTTCCAGCCATTCAGAATCCAATATTCACACTGACCATGGTATAAATGTAATTAATGCTTAAGATTCATAATAACCTTACGATATGTATTGCTTTCTTCCAATGTTCATAGAAACCTCTTCACGGCTAAAGCTGCAGAGATGGAGGTTGAGGGGACCATGAAGAGGTGGCTCCAGCTGGCATCAGATCGAGAGTGCGGGCGCAAGAGAAGACTTTTGAAAACTTTTGCAAAAAGAAGGTATTTAGAGTGTTTTAACTGTGGTGTCTTTATAATATGAACATTTTAAAAAATTAACAGTCTATTTTTGATTGTTTATAAAAGTCCTTGCTGTTTTTAAATGGTTGAATTTGTGTGTGTGTGTGTGTGTTGGTAGCTGGGTGGGTATACAGTTGCGGTCTGAAGTTTACATACCCCTTGCAGAATCTACAAAATCTTAATACTCTTAACAAAATAAGATTGATCATAAAAATCCTAAGTTTCTTATTTAGTACCGCCATGAATAAGCTATTTCACATAACAGATGTTTACAAATAGTCCACAAGATAATAGCTGAATTAATCAAAATTACCCCCATTCAAAGGTTTACACACGTTTGATTCTTAATACTGTGTGTCGTTACCTGAATGATCCAGGACTCTTTTTATGTGTTATGATAGTTGTTCATGAGTCCCTTGTTTGTCCTGAGCAGTTAAACTGCCCACTGTTCTTCAGAAAAATCCTCCAGGTCCTTCACAGACTTTGCTTTTCCTGCATATTTTAGCCCTTTCCAGTAGCGGTTATATGATGTTCCGATCCATCTTTTCACACTGAGGACAACCGAGGAACTCATACACGACTATTCCAAAAGGTGCAAACATTCACTGATGCTCAAGAACGTAACAGCATGCATTAAGAGCCTGGCTGTAAACATTGTAAACAGGATGATCATGTAAATTGTTTTGTCTTCTGGGATACTTCTTCTATGCTGTATTAACCATCTTTCTGTAATAAACCCTTTTCACCTCAGAGGATGAGTCTGCAAGTGTTGTCTAATTTCCATGACACAACTCAGTTTTTACATTTTTTTATTTTATTTTTAAGAAAAATAATTAAAATTCAATAACCTTTTGACTGTATGAGGTACCGGTAAATGAGAAAAAACATAGTACTACTTTCATAAAATGTCATGTGCAGCTTGATGCTAATTATAGTAATGTATAGTAATTCTGAGTCTTGAACAGTAAACTCTCAAGTGTCATTGTCATGTCACAGCAAACCAGTGACTCCGTTTCCCAGAATGCACCTCAGACTACAAACATGGCAAACACAAACTACAACTCCGAACCAACACACCGACGTTGTTAACCTTCTCCAGAATACTAATCAGACAAACCTGTTATCAGTGAACCCACTACATTAGAGAAGGAAATACTGGATGTGAAGTGTAGTAGTGCTACTGTGTGTGAATAGACTATCAGTTTAGATACTGACCCTGAACACTACTAACATGCAGTGCTTTCTTGGGGTGGTGCTGAAGTTGGAATTGAACCGGTAAGAAAGATATTAGAGAGAGGCTTCCTTACACTCCTGAGGATGTTCAATTAGAACCCGCACCAAACTCCCCTGATTCAAGTCATCAGCTAATTAAGTGTCCTGCACGAGCTGAGGTGGGTGCTTTAGAGCAGATAAAACACCAAATGTGTTAGATAAGAGTTCAGAGCCTTTGTTCTAGACACATGATTTAGAGTGGAGACTTAGGCTTAGACCTGAGCTTTGGAGTTATTCTGATTATAGGTTTCAGTGAGGAAGTGACTGAAGTTAAGGAGAGGAACTGAAAATAAAGTTATAGTCTTTCTGAGTAAACAGAATAAGGCTATATTAGTGTTACGGGGGAAAAAATAAGCTTGTAGCAGTGCTGATGAAATACATGTACATGTCAAAAACTGCTAGAATGCTTTTTGGCCACAGCTGCTGTAAACCCACATACATCCTAGAGATGAAACTGTTCTGTAATGAGGGATGGGCTAAAATTCCTCCAAGCTGACGTGCAGGACTGATCAACAGTTACCGGAAACGTTTGTTTGCAGTTGCAGTTGGCCCATGCCAGATTTCTTGTTGTCTGGTGGAATGACCCGGTCACCCTCTTACCACAAATGGGTATACCACTAGCTTGGCCTGGGGTAGTGTGGCCGAGTGGTCCAAGGTGCTGGCTTTAGGCTTCAGTCTCTTCGGGGGTGTGGGTTCAAATCCCACCGCTGCCAGGGTACTTAGCTTATGGTGGGTGATGTCTTGTCTCCAAAGGCTTTATGCAGGTTTTTCTCATGCTATACACCATGTAACATGCTGCCTCACGAACGTCCCAATTCATGCCCCCCTTTTCCACAGTTGTTGTGTATATCCAGGTAAGAATAAAAATTACATTTCCATCCATCCATCTTCTATACCGCGTAATCCTTCTCAGGTCACGGGTAAAAGTTACATTTTCAAAAGAAATTTAACTCGCTGAGACGTGCAGTCCATAGGTAGTCGGTACCTAGCTGCCCAAGGACTGGATTGCATTGCGATGGCTCAATTAGGGAATTGTCCCGTTCTGTGAGACCTTTGGGCCGTCTCGCCGCATCGTCACCCTTCAGTTTATATGACGGCACAACTCGTACCTGAAGACTTGACTAAAATCTATTTGAGAAGCAGCCATCTAGTCAGCTAACATTAAACCCTAATTTACATAGTTTTTGTTAAAAGCAACAGGCCTCAGACAAGGTGGCCGAGAGGTTAAGGAGATGGACAGCTAACCCGTTGTGCTCTGTATGCATGGGTTCAAATCCCATCCTCGTCACAAACTTGTTACTTTGCCTCCTCTTTACAACAATGGCTGGCTTTCTTGCAACAATGTCTGTCTCACACCTATAAGGCCTACAAACGGAAAGCTTTGTACAGGTCCCTGAGCTAGCACTACAGAGGGTGGAGAAATGTGAAAAGCTAGCACTGTGGCTATGTGTTTTGCAACCGTGAGCTGTATTTCAATGCTTTTTGGCCACAGCTGCTGTAAGGCTCTTGCGTCTCTGGAGGTCCGTCAACGCAGAACGCATTCCGCAGTGCAGACAACAGTGGCAGAGAACCTGCACCGACACCTCTTGTTTGCTCCACACACTGGGATGTAATTTCATATGCGTGAACTATGTCTGCAAGAGGTTAAGGTGATGAACTGCCAAACCGTTGGGCACAGCCCATGTGGGTTTGGATCCTATTTTTCTTGTAAAGACCTTGCTTAAGCACATTCTGTAAAGGAAGCGTGCATGGTGCAGACATTGTTGGCGTCTGCATGAGCAGTTAGTCTGAAGGGGAAATTAGGGTCAGTTGTTTTCAATCAACGGGATGACAATCAGGTGTGAGTGAGCACCCTGTCTTATTTGTAGAACAGGGATCTATCAAAGTCTGATCTTCACAACACATGTTTGTGGAAGTGTATCATGGTATGAAAAAAAGGAAATTTGTGAGGATCTCAGAAAAAGAGTTGTTGATGCTCATCAGGCTGGAAAAGTTCAAAAAAAAAAAAAAACATCTCTAAAGTGTTTGGACTCCACCAGTCCACAGTCAGACAGATTGTGTACAAATGAAGGAAATTCACGAGCATGGTTACCCTCCCCAAGCGTGGTCAACCAACAAAGATCACTCCAATAGCAAGACATGTAATTGTCCACGAGGTCACAACGGATCCCAGGGTAACTTCTAAGCAACTGAAGGCCTCTCTGGCATTGGCAAATGTTAATGTTCATGAGTCCACCATAATGAGTACACTGAACAACAATGGAGTGCATGGCAGGATTGAAAGGAGAAAGCCACTGCTTTCCATAAAGAACATTGCTTCCCGCACGCAGTTTGCTAAAGATCACATGGACAAGGCTACTGGAAAAAACGTTTTGTGGACAGGTGAGACCAAACTAGAAATTTTTGGTTTAAATGAGAAGGGTTCTGTTTGGTGGAAGGAAAACACTGCATTCCAGCATAAGACCCGTATCCCATTTCTGAAAAATGGTGGTGGTAGCATTACAGTTTGGGCCTGTTTTGCTGCATCTGGGCCAGGACGGCTTGCCATCATTGATGGAACAATGAATTCTGAATAATACCAGCAAATTCTAAAAGAAAATGTCAGGAAATCTGTCCGTAAAATGAATCTCAAGAGAAAGTGGGCCATGCAGAAAGACAATGCTGGCCCAAATTTAGCCTATTACCCAAAAACACTTAAAATTAATATATAGAAGCAAATACTCACATCTGTGAACCCAGTTGGAGATAGAAAAAAAGACACCAATGAGAATTCTCAGAAGTGATCTGACACCTGTATTTACACAGTAGATAACCAATATATTTCAGAAAGACTATGATATCAATACCGATAGGGTTAAAAAAGAGCTCATCTACATTACCATTATGTTTTGAAAGAGGCTTATCAAATTTACCATTATGTTTTTAAAGAGGCCTTTCTGGATACCATTAGGATTGAAAGTGGGAGAGAGACGAAACAATTTAGAGAGACCTTGGTCTCATTATTATCTCGCGGGGGCAGCTTGACTCAGCTACCCTTATAAATGGCTCCTCATGGTTTTCTCTTAAAATTAAGGCCGCCGTCGTCTGAGACAAGAATCTTCACCATCTGAATTATGAGTAAGTCTCTTTAACATTTTTCTGTATTTCTGGTTTATAATTTATTTTCATATTTTCTCTATATCTCTATTTTATATATAGTTATACTGCTTGCAAATTGTTTACTGTACTTCCTACTTCATAATATCATTATATTACCCTTCTAATATCCTACATATCCTACTACTCTTTATATTACCCTTATAATATCTTAATACTCCTTTTTATTATTCTTATAAAGTTATAATGTTGTGTGTGTGTGTGAGAAAGAGAGAGACAGAGAGAGTGTGTGTGTGTGTGTTATGTCTGCATGCCTGCCCTTGACTGTATGAGAGTGTGTGTTTGCACTCCTCAGCTCTTATACTTCTCTGTGACTAATAAACCATAGTGTGTTACTCTTAAAAGATCTTAAAGTGTGAAAACAATTCGTCAATATCCGCCTAATACCGCTTCTGTGTGTCTAGGTGCCCGTCGTCATTTTTTCTTCTCTCCTTTACTGGAGGGGCTGGATTTGGATCTGAACACTCACTATCAGCTCGCGCATCTCACTGCTGACATCATGGTGCTACTTAATATTCTTCGCAGCACCCTCTCTGGAAATGGAAATGCGGGGTCCCCCCCTCTCAGATACAGAATCCACCCCGTGAATGTGTGTATTGACGGCTCTACACAGACAGAGACTCTGCCTGACCATCCCTCCAGCTTTCAGTCTGAGGATGATGTCACCTTCTCTGTTCTGGGCTCTGACCATTCTTCCCTCTTCTCACCTGTCAGTCCGCCGTACTCTCAGTGGTCTCCTTATTTCACCTTTGCTGACTATCCCATGTCCCCAGGACACACCCCATTTTCTTCCCCCTACCGCTCTCCTCAAGATTACACACCCACCTGTGTGTAATTTTCCTGTGAATTTTCAATAAAATTATATATTACTCATACTAGGTCTCCCTCATGTTTATTTCATGTCATTTTTATCCACAACAACAACAACCCTAAGCACACAAGTCGTTCTACCAAAGAATGGTTAAAGAAGAATAAAGTCAATGTTTTGGAATGGCGAAGTCAAGGTCCTGACCTTAATCCAATAGAAATGCTGTGGAAGGACCTGAAGCAAGCAGCTCATGTGAGGAAACCCACCCACATCCTAGAGATGAAACTGTACTGTAATGAGGGATGGGCTAAAATTCCTCCAAGCTGACGTGCAGGACTGATCAACAGTTACCGGAAACGTTTGTTAGCAGTTGTTGCTGCACACCAAGGTCACACCAGATACTGAAAGCAAAGGTTCACATACTTTTGCCACTCATAGGTATGCAATATTGGATCATTTTCATCAATAAATAAATAACCATGTGTAATATTTTTGTCTGGTTTCTTTAATTAGGTTCTCTTTATCTACTTTTAATACTTGTGTGAAAATCTTACGATGTTTTAGGTCCTGGTAATGAAGATGTATAGAAAGTTTTAAAGGGTTCACAAACTTTCAAGCACCACCGTAAGTGGGATGTCAGGTCATAGCAGAAGAGCTCTTCCGCAAACACTACCGATGTGACCGTGGACCATGGGGTCTTAAGCCTAGACGAATCGCGTCCAAAAGACCACGCCTTAGCTCTGTCTTCAGCTGGAAATGGTTAGATGTCTTCGCCAGAGCTGGTTAAGGCACTTGAGTCTCACAACAGCCCATTTGTCGCACCCATGCCAGATTTCTTGTTGTCCGGTGGAATGACCCGGTCACCTTCTTACCACGGACGGGTAAACCACCACGTCGGCCTGGGGTAGTGTGGCCGAGTGGTCCAAGGCGCTGGGTTGAGGCTCCAGTCTCTTCGGGGGTGTGGGTTCAAATCCCACTGCTGCCAGGGTAGTTAGCTGAAAGTAGTTCTACTTAACTTTCCCAGAGCAGAAAGTAGTTATGCTTAACTTTTCCAGTTAATTCTCAATGGTAGTCCTTATCACTACGGATGCAATATATATTTCGCCACGTGTTGATTCCATGGCGCTGTTCCGAAGCTTGGTGTTTTTTTTTTTTTGTTTGTTTGTTTGTTTTTTTGAAGATCTACATTTTGAATTGCCTCCGCTATCACGAAAACCAGTTAATACTTTATTGGCTTTATTTTTTCGGCTTTCATCTCTTTTTGTTTATTTCTTTTTTCCGCAGACAGCGATTAACATTCATCATTTTACCTGAGAAAAAAAGCGCTATTAGGCGGCAGGTAAAGTGAACTATACACTTACATTTACATTTATTCATTTAGCAGACGTTTTTATCCAAAGTGACTTATAAATAATAAAATTGCTTATTTACTCAAAAGAAACATCGGTATATTATGAATATCATTTGAATGGTTTAAACTATATATGTAGTGTCCATTCAGGAATATCATTATACGTTTGTATGCCGAGTGAAATTGTCTACTGTTCAGTGTCTGTTGTTTGTTCAGTAGTCAAACACACACTTAAAATAAAGTCTTTTGGTAACAAGTGAGCAGATCACACAATTATGTTAGATTAAGTTAGAATATATTAGAGTAGATGTGTATCTTTTCAATAGTTGTATAATTAAACTTTGGGTCATTGATCTTTTACTCTAACATGAAACCTGTCAAGTTATTTTAAAAGAATCAGTTACCATAATTTTACTTTACAAAACAATACATAACTATGTAAATTCTTTTTATAAATTTATTTATGTTAATTGTTCATATCTATGGGTATTATTCAGGCCATCAGCATGAAGAAAAAACAATTCCCTGGGAGAATCAATGTGTCCTTCAGGAGAGGCCCATCAGGTGATTTACTTCGGGGCTCATCTGAAGAGGCAAGAAGCATTAAAGACAATCCTTCTTTGCAAGAGAATTCAACACCTCAAAGAAAAGATGTGGTCAGGAACAATACAGCCACCCGCTCCGTTCAATCCACCTGCTAGTGGTGTTCCTGAAGACGTACCTCTGACGCAGGCAGCAGTTGAGAAGACACCAAAAAAAACAAATTAGATCCTGTTTAGCTTGTGGTCAGCCAAATTCTCATTACATGGGTGATGGCTCCTCTGTACATTTCTTTTAGCAGGCTGGTGATCTTAAATACTTCTACTGCTCCAGGAAAGTCTTTGAGGCATACTCTGCAGAGGGCCATCTGGTCATCTGTGCAGGTTCTGCCACCAGCCACTAAAACAAGGACCCAATAACCCTCATATCCACACTGGTTTCCCTGGAGCAGCAGGCAGATACATTTACTGTTTTTCTAAAGTGCTCTCCCTGTATCAGGCACAGGGAATGAATGCAGAGACGACATGGGCAGAGTTTAAGCAGTCCTCATTCTATGAGGCTGAGAGGCAGAGGTGGATTGTTGAAAAGAGAAAATAACTTTGTTGTGAAACACAGTATTTAAGGTCTGTGCATGGCATGTCTGATTGCAAGCCAAGCACAAGGTTTGATTTTGGTAAATAGTTACAAATCTTGTGTAATACTGTAGTCCATGAATCTCATTCTACGTCTTCTGTGTTCTCTCTCTCTCTCTCTCTCTCTCTCTCTCTTTACCATTGTGTAATTGTGTATAGACAACATTGTATTTAAAAAAACAAAACAAAATTGTCCTGTGTATTTGTAAATATGTTTTATCTAGTTTGTATTTGTAAATGTTTTAAAATCTTAGTCCTTATTTGGAATACATTTTCAATAACTTACTATATATAACACACTCTGCATATATTATTTAGATACTTATTTTAATTTTGACAAACTGTTAATTTCACATTCTTCTTTAACAGTTAATTTTACACACTGAAAGAGTATCGGAATAGTAAATGTTGACAATGCCGCTTTTAAAAAATTACATAGATACAATATGTAACAGATAATATAATATAAATATTTGAACGGATGTTTTTATGTTAGGTTCGTCCGACCCTCCTCCTGGATTTTCCTCGCTTTCTATTGGCTAGTCAGCGCTCTACACCTACGTGTGACTGGCCCCCGCGTGGCAGGTGAGAATTCTACCACTGAACCTCCAATGCTTATCTTAAAAATCCATGGACTTCGCAGAGTGTGATTTAAAGCTGAGTATTGTGCTGCTTCAGCAATTTGGCTTAAAATTCTAAAGGAGAATCTCTTCCATATTTCAGCAGCATGGAGTTTGTCCATTACCCTAGTTTTGGGCGGAATTGATAAGGCTTGTGAAGTGCTTTGGTTGAAGGCTCAAGCAACACAAACGTCTCCAAAACTCAGTTGTGCATTGGCCTGGAATCTAACCCGGACTTCACAGAGGGCGCTTTCCAGGTAAGTATTGTGCTGACTCAGCAATTTGGTTTCAAAATTGACAAGGAGCATCCTAAGGCTCTTGTATATTTGAGCAACATGGACTGTGTCTGCTACCCTTTTTTTGGACAGAATTGATAAGGCTTGTAGAGTTCTTTGGGTGAAGGCTCAATATTCAAAACTCAGCCGTGAGTGGCCGGGAATCGAACCCCGACCTCACGCGTGGTCGGTCAGAATTTGACCACTGAACCACCAATGCTTATCTTAAAGGATTAAGGACAATGCAGAGTGTGCTTTTCATTAAGTATTGTTCTGATGAAACAGTTTGGTTTCAAAATAGAAAAGGAGCATCCTAAGTCTCTTGTATATTTCAGCAGCATGGAGTTGGTCTAGTTTGGGCAGAAATGATCAGGCTTGTAATGTTCTTTTGGTGAAGGCTTAACTTTCAAAACTCACTTCTGCATTGGCCGGGAATTGGACCCGGGCCTCCCGCGTGGCAAGCGAGAATTCTACCACTGAACCACCAATGCTTAGTTTAAATAACTAAAGACTTCGCAGAGTAAGCTGTTCAGGTAAGTATTGTGCTGCTTCAGCAATTTGGTTTCAGAATTGAAAAGGAGAATCCTAAGTCTCTTCCTTATTTCAGCAGCAGTCACACACTATATTTCCAGATACTGTATAATATTATAATATCTCCTCTCTGCCCAACACGCATGTAATACAGTCTACATACCGTAGAGCAGTGTTTTTCAACCACTGTGCCGTGGCACACTAGTGTGTCGTGAAAGATCGTCAGGCGTGCCTTGAGAAATTGTCCAATTTCACTTAGTCTTAAAATCCTTTTTTATTAAAATTTATTCATTATTATCTGCAAATAATAAGCCATTGTTGAGTGTCTGTGCTGTAATATAGTGACTGGCAGAGTAATGTAATATTCGTCCGGGTGGCAGCAGGTAATTGCCTCCTACCTTCTTAGAGACAAGAGAATTAGTGACGCATGCGACAGGTCGTGGTGGCAGTGATGGAGAAGTTTTTAAAAAGGAAAAATGCAAACTCCGAACTGGGCCCTGGACAAGATTGTGACCCAGGTGAAGGGCCTAATATGAGTGGTGGTAAAAAGAAAGCAAAGACTGTGAGCTCGAGGCAATACAGCGAAAGTTATCTTTCGTTAGGATTTACGTTCACCAGCGCTGAGATGACCCTGACTCCATTATGCTTGGTGTGTGGCGAGAAGCAGTCCAATAGCGCCATGGTGCCAAGCAAGCTTAAACGCTATCTCCAAGCAAAACACCCATCGCTTCAAAACAAGCCGATGGACTATTTTGTTTGCCTGCGTGAAAACACAGAAACAGGCAACATTAATGAGAAAAACCACAAAGGTAAATTAGAAAGCCCTCAAAGCTAGTTGCTGAACTTGTAGCTAAATGAAAAAAGTCCCACACTGTGGCAGAGACGTTAATACTACCTGCCCGCAAACACACTGTCAACGAGATGCTCGGCCCTGACGCGGTTAAAGACATATCTAAACTCCCACTCTCAGATAACACAATCGCCAGACGTACTGATGACATGTCTACAGACATCGAAAGCCATGTTTTGGAAAAGATACGTATCAGTAGGAAATTTGTGTTGCAACTTGATGAGTCTACGGATATTCTCAGCTCTTGGCCAATGTGCGTTTTGTGGATGGAGATGCCATTAGAGAAAACTTCCTATTTTGTGAGGCACTGGCAGAAAAAACAACAGGAGAGGAAATTTTTTGGGTCACATCAGAATATCTTGACCAGGGAGGACGTAAGTGGGAAAATTGCACAAGTGTTTGCACTGATGGAGCTGCAGCCATGGTCGGGCACACCTAAGGCTTCGTTAGCAGAGTGAAGGAAAGAAACCCAGATCTTATTGTTACACACTGTTTTCTGCACCGTGAGGCCTTCGTTGCAAAGACTTTAGGGTTAGGGTTAGGGCAGCAGAACTAGTTCCTGTGTTGGATGATGTTGTGCGCATAGGGAACTTTGTAAAGACACAACCTTTGAAAAGTTATATTTGCATCTTTGCGTGAGGAAATGTGAGCGGAGCATAAAGCCTTATTGCTCCATACGGAGGTCCGATAGTTGTAGCGTGACAAGTTGCTGGCCCGTGTGTATGAGCTGCAGGAGGAACTTAAAGTGTTTCTGACAAATGAGAGGTCTGATTACTCAAATCTGTTTGCAAGTGATGAGTGGTGTGCAAAGCTGGCATACCTGGCAGATATATTTCATCATCTGAATGAACCGAACACACGGATGCAAGGCCGAAATGAGAACCTGCTTACAAGCATGGATAAAATAAATGGATTCCATTTAAAGGTGCACCTCTGGCAACAACATGTGCAAAGTGCCAACCTTGAGATGTTCCCACTCACAGAGGAACGGCAAGATCACCCTGCTGCACTGTGCGAGGTAATAGGTAAACATCTGAAAACTCTTGAGGAGAAGTTGTCATTTTATTTCTCTTCAGCCTCCACTGAATGCCTTGACTGCTGTTGGAAAGGACATAACTTTACAGGAGCAGGAGGAACTAACTGAACTGAAACAAGATCGTGGTTTAAAGCTAAGATTTGCTGAACTTCCTTTGGACAGTTTTTGCTTGACTGCTCCCAAGGAGTTCCCCATTCCGGCCAACAAAGTTTTGACATTGACATTTGACATGGCTCAAAAAAGATTGAAAAACAGTGCGTTACACTACACAATTTAAGAAGCTACACTTACTTCTGCTTCCATTGTAACACTTTTCAGTTTTGGAGCAACAACAACAACAACAACAACAACAAAAGTGTTGGAACAAAATAAATCTTATTTTCCATTCCAGCTTGCAGGTATTCGCGGGTGCAATGCAACACCGTTCCACACACAAATAACTCTTTTGAATGTTTAAGGGACTAAAATCAGAAAGCGCCACCAGCATATCTGACAAAGATGACTCATGAACCAATTCTTTAATCACTAGCTGAAAACGACGTATTGAATTTACACAAATGTCAAATAACAAATACAAAATTCTACTTTCTCATGAATATGGTATAGTGCACTGCTTAATCAGCAGTTTTTCTTAGAAAGACAAGATATTTAAATTGACAGATAAAACTGTTACAGATGCTGCTGATCATCTGTAGGTGGCCCTAGGGGTGTTTTGATGTGGCTTATTGTGTGTATTACTTAAAAGCTGTATGTCAACATGAATATTTAAATGACATGTAAGGATTGCTTACTACACAAACTGAACTTCCATGCACTGTGATGTGTGCATTTTATTTCCCATATAGTGAAAACTGTCAGGACACCTGTACCAGGCAGAACATGTACATATAAAGGCCATGGTGTAGGCCAAGGCTAATGATGTATTGTTGTATGTACTTTGAAGAGAAACAGGCAAATTAAATGTTAGTAAAATTGTAATGCATCTTCAGCATTTAATGGTATGGTGTGTGTGTATATACTTTTTAGTGCACAAGTGTGTTCTATTGAACATCTGCTTAGTTTTGCAAGACTTTGTGTGTGCATGTAGTTCTAACTGCACTGCTGTATCGTTTTCTTGTAAAAGTATTTTCCTAAATTATGTATCTTTTTCTACACAGATGGTGGTTAGCATTAAAACGATGCGTGAGTGCACCGCTGCTGCACCTCCCTGTGAAGGAACAGGGCACTGTCACAAGGAGGTCACACTTTGAGCAACTTTCTATTCCACGGACATATTAACCATTACCCTTTAAAGTGTTGAAGAGCTTAAATCTACGTGTGTGTGTGTGTGTGTGTGTGTGTGTGTGTGTGTGTGTGTGTGTGTGTGTGTGTGTGTGTGTGTGTGTGTGTGTGTGTGTGTGTGTGTGTGTGTGTGTGTGTGTGTGTGTGTGTGTTGCAGACTGTGTGGGACAAAGACAAAGCAGAGAGAAAAAGGAAAGCTGAAATGTGCTGGAAAAAGACCATGGCTCAAACATTAGAGAGTCAGAGTCATTTTATAATAAGTACATAGAGGTGCTCACTCAGGATTCAGAGGATCTGGATGCCTCAGCCTCTACATCAGCAGAGCATAGGTACCTAAGCATGCTCGTAGTGACGCAGTGTTCTTAATAAGTCAACTTGTATTGTATTCTCAATATCCAATCAGTACATTTATGTCAGTAAATGTATGCATCAACAGTTCCTTGACTTTGCTGAGCAGTTGTCTGTTCTTTGTCCTAAAAGTTCTTGCATATAATGGTGGTCTTCACATAACATAAGTAAATTCCCATCCTTAAACTCTTTATCTTGCATATTCATTTAGAGCATTTTCTGTTGGGGTAAATGAGTAGAGAGGATCCTAGGCCATTTTTAGCAATTTCCTGGTGAGTAAAAAAAGATGAATCCATTTATTCAACATTGATTATTTTAACAAATTCAGAGGGACCTTAACATAAAATTAAGGTTATAGTGTACTTGTAACCATCCGTCTCTGCTTGGTACAGCCCCAGTTCATGTGACGGTGCTCTGGTGTGTGTGGTACCTCGTCGTTGGCGTGCCAGAGGAGGAGAGAGGAGGCAGATGGAGATGTGTATCCTGTGTCACGAAGCGCAGGAGATCCTACCTGATGGCACCGCCATGGTGCTCGCTGCCTTTGTCCAACGCTCTACGGTCATGTCCAAGAACCGCAAAAGACCCCCTCACAATCCAGGTAAGGTTATGGTTTACAGTGTGCAAGTCAAGTAATTGGATAGGTTTGAGTAGCCAGTGTGCTTATTTCTGGAGGATACATGTGTGTTCCAGAGAGCTATCATCCCCTCTTCATGCACCCTGACCTGTCCTTTGGTACCCATACCGGCAGCTGTGGCCACATCATGCACTCTCACTGCTGGCAGAGGTGAGGAGTTGGGCAAAATGTTACTTCTAGACAGCCTTCTACTTAATCCCAAATAAAAAGTTTTGCTGCTTTCAAATGTTTGTGGATATTGTTGTGGATAAAAATGACATGAAATAAACACGAGGGAGATTGAGTATGAGTAAAAATGTAATTTTATTGGTAATTCACAGGACGGGTGGGTGCGTAGTCTGGAGGAGAGTAAGAGGGGGAGGAAAATGGGGTGCGTCCTGGGGACATGGGGAAATTAGGGTGGGTGAAGTGAACGGACCACTGAGAGTCGGGCGGACAGGTGGGTGAGAAGAGGGACGGATGGTCGGGGCCCGGATCGGAGAAGACAACATCATCATCCTCGGATTGGAAGCTGGAGGGGGGTTCTGGGTCTGACTGTGTAGAGGCGTCAACACGCACGTTCGTGGGGCAGATTCTGTACCGAAGAAGAGGGGGGAACCCCGGATCTCCATTCTTAGGGGGGGTGCTGCGAAGATAGTTAAGTAGCATCATGATATCAGCAGTGAGATGCACAAGCTGGTAATGAGTGTCCAGATCCAGGTCCAAACCCTGATCCAGGTCCAGTAACGGAGAGAGAGGGGACTGACGACGGGCACCGGCACCTAGACACATAGAAGCGGGATTAGGCGGATTGGAATTACGAGCAATTTAAGAGCAGTAATAGTAAAAAAGTCAAAAAGAAGTATACGAGCTGAGGAGTGCTAAAAACACACACACACACACACTCGTACCATCAAGGGCCACACAACATACATACACACACACTCTCTTCCTCATACACACACATGAATAACTTTAATAGAATCTTATAGTAATAGAGAAACTCTGTAAAAAAACAGAATTGTAGGATATGCAGGACAGTAGAACTGTAATGATATTAAGAAGTTGGAAGTACAGTAAACCGCTTTTCAAGTAGTATAAATATATATAAACTAAGAAATATAGTGCAAATATGAAAATAAATTATAAACGAGAAATACAGGAAAAAAAGGAAAATATAACTAACTCATGATTCAGATGGTGAAGATTCTCGTCTCGCAAGGAAAGCCTTAATTTTTAGAGAACCATGAAGAAAGCCAGTTATAAGGGTGGCTGCCCCCCCCCTCGAGATAACGATAAGACCAAGGTCCCTCCCGGTTGTTTAGTCGTCTTGCTTACGTCATTTTTTTTACCTAGGGAATTGGGAATCCTGGTTTTTGACAACCTAGGTGGATGAAAATCCTGGTTTTTGACAACCTGGGTAAATGAGAATCCTGGTTTTTGACAACCTAGGTAAATGAGAATCCTGGTTTTTGACAACCTAGGTAACTAGAAACTCTGGGTTTTTGTTTCCTGGGTTGTTGGAAATGCCTGGGTTCTGATTTTATGTGTAAATTAAAACCCCTGGTTTCAATTCTATGGGTAAGTGAAATAGGCCTTTTCTGGAAACCTATGGGTTATCTAGTGTGTAAATACAGTATAAATACTGGAGCTTAAGCTCAGGATATTGGGATCACTTCTGAGAATTCTCATTGGTGTGGATCTCGTGTGGTGGAATGGAACAATAAAGCTGGACCTTGCTTCTTCTCACTCACGGCTGGTGTATTTTTTCTATCTCCAACTGGTCTCAGAGGTAGATGTGAGTATTGGCTTCTAAGTTGAATTTTAAATGTTTTTATGTAATAGGCTAAATTCGAGCCAACATTTGGCACCCCAGATGGGACTGGGCTAAGATCTACATGTCTGGAATCTCTTCCGTGGGACTTCGCTCTCTAAGCAACAGACAGGCCGTATAGGAAAAGGCATTGCAGACGCCTGTTATGTCAAAGCTCTGTTTTAGTGGTCTGTTGTTACGATTGAGAAGCCCCGGTGTGGGAAGAAAGACTAAGTGGGTCTCCAAAAGAACCTTGAGTGAGTGAGAAGAGGTAAGAGAAGTGTAGATTGTAGACTGTACTTTTTATAATTGTAATAAAGAAATGGTATATGTGTTGTGTGAGTGAAAGTCCTGCAATACCGCTGGAGGAAGGGAAAAAAAGGTAGAAAAAAGAGTAGAGAAATAGAGAAATACTCCAGGGCTGGGATAGAAAGCAGGTGGAAAATGAGGCCTCAGACCCCAGATACCGGCTACTAGACTAGACTAGCAGTCTAGTGGCGGCTGCATTGGTGGGGACCCCTAATACCGCTGGAAAAGGATTAGATAAAAGATAGATAGATTAGATTCCAGGGCTGGATAGAGAGGGGAATAAATCCTGGGCCCAGGTCCAGGTCGTGCAATACAGCATGCCCGGTGTATGAATGGAATGTGTACTAACAAATGTGTGTGCTTATAATATATGTGCTTATAATATGTATAATATGAGTGTGGTGTGAGAGCGTGTAAGTTTTGGAGACAGGGAAGATGTATTTATTAGTGCTCTGAACATGAGCTCCATACCTGAAGTATTGGATAAGTTGGATAAGATTCAGAGAAAAGAATTCTTTTGGGGAAAGTTGGATTTAATTTGTATGACTATAAGCTCCATGCGTACGGAGCTGGTATGGAAGTGCTTAATACTTTGAAAACTTCATGTAGTAACATAAATAAGTGTAATAATGTGGAATACAATGTGTGTATGTGAGCTTGCCTGCGTTGGTGATAGAAAGGAGGGGTGTATGTGTGTGTGTTCCTGTCCGTTCTTATCTGTGCGTCTGTGTGGAAGGACAAGGAAAAAAAAAAAAAAAAAAAAAAAGGGGAAAAAAGTAAGACAATTCGGTGTGTGTGAGTTCTTCAGAGTGAGCTGGGTAATGCGGAGCATTGTGAGATATCTTGCGGACTTTGAATATTTCGAATCCGGTACATACGTTCGGTGAGTCACTAGACTGTGTGTGTGTTATAATTAATTTGATATCCATAACTGCTGTATAAGTGTAAAAAAAAAAAAAAGGAAAAAATAATATTAATATGTAAGTGTATATATATATATATAAATATATGCATATTTTAGAGCATGCACGCCAATGGTACATATTTTAGACATCTGTACGACTGCCCATTGGGTAAATAAGAATTACTAGACCTGTAATATATAACAACATATTCCCAGATTGTGTGATCCAGGAACAGGAAAACTGAAGGTGGGAGAAAAGTGTATATTGTCGGGCCATTATTGAGAAATGAGTGAGTTAGTCCATTTGGACCCTTTATTTTTATGCTATAAATTACGAATGTGATGTCTAGGTAAAAGCCCCAAAAATGAGAATAATAATATATTGTTTTTGCGGAAGCTGCCACAGGGCCTAGACGGGGGAGGTTCCTAACTCAGGACGGAGAAAGTAGGCGGCTGCGGCATCCACAGGGACACAATGGAGCCTGCGTGAAAGAGATACAAAACGATGCAGGAGTAAGTGAAATTTTGTCCTGGTTAAAACGGGGGGCTCAAAAAGACGGTGCGGGGATATGGCGCAGTGTGGAAGGGTTGTGTATAGCCCCAGTCAGCCTCCTCCCATGCTTGATCAAAGACGCCCATGGCGTGGATCATGTCAATAAGACTGAAATGATCCGGAAAATCCGTCAGGAATGGTGGTCCCCTCAGCTGGCCTCACAAGTGGACCAAATGGTAAATGTATGTGCTGTGTGCATCAACCACAACGTGCGAAAGAACCTCACCACCCCCTTAGGACATATTCCCCCGCCGACGGGACCGTTTCGGCATCTAATGATGACTCATATAGACATGGGAGCGGAGTTACAGGTGGATGGGAAACGCTTCCTTCTGGTAATAGTGGACCGCTTCAGCCGGTGGGTGGAGGCGACTGCTACTTCTGGGGAAGATGTGGAGTCCGCCGCTAAATTTTTATGTTGTGAGGTCATACCTCGATTCGGTATCCCTGATTTTTTGAGTTCAGACAATGGCATACACTTCATAAGTAACGTCCTTAAGAATGTTGCATCGGCCTTGAAGATTGATCATAAGCTAGGATGTGTATATCTTCCTGAGTCCCAAAGCGCGATGGATCCAGGGTACCGCACCCTAACTAATAAATTGGCAAAAATATGCGATGAATCACACCTAAACTGGGTCCAAGCCTTACCACTGGCATTGATGAAGATACGATCACAAATCAATCGTATGACGCACTTGACTCCTCATGAAATGCTCACTGGGCGCCCAATGCCTATGGCATACACCAAAGGTCCATACACAGAGCCGTCTGAGGCTCAATTGGAGGGCAAAATGCAGGATTATATGCGAATCCTCACTCAAATTCACAGACAGTTATATTCACAGGTTAGAGAAGCAATCCATGGTGGGGACAGGGTACGGGAGGATGTACGTTTAGTGGCACCCGGGGATAAAATACACATTCGTATGTTTAAGAGGAAAAGCCCCCTCGGGGCACGTCGGGAAGGACCCTTCACTGTGGTCGCTGCAACAGCCTCGGCTGTGAGAGTTGAAGAAAGAGATCATTGGTACCACCTGAACCAGTGCGTCTGGGCCGGAGCAGGTACGGGACGGGGAGGACCAACAACCCCGGGCCCTGCCACTACAGGGCAGCCCATGGAGGCGGAGGTGTTAACCGACAGCGACTCGGATACCTCATTTATGGGTCCGGCCTACGGCACTCGAGCCCAGGCTAAACGACGGGCTGTTGACAGGCTGGATAGACCGGCCCAGTCGGATGCCGGTAGCTCAACAGGCTCTTCGTTCCTCTCCTCTCCATACGATGATATTGACCCTGTTACCTCCCCCCGAGCTGAAGCGGGAGACGTAGCTGCCGTCCCGCTGGTAACCCCACCAGAGGCAGAATTGTTATCAACACTCGCCACTCTCTGGCAATCTGATAACCTTGATGACCCCATGCCTATGAGCACTATTGATTTGGGTATACTGCAGGACCTTGAGGTACAGTTAAGAACACCCCCCGTCCCCGTGCCCCCTGAGCTCCGGTCTCCGCAGGGATCTTTACACACTCCCCTACCATTGGGTCGAGAGAACACTGGTTCAGTAGAGTAGCTGGGGTGGGGGCGCCTTATACCACAGGGCTAAGAGTTCCTGTTTAGACCAGAGGGTGATGTTCGGAAGAACACACCGTCATTGTATAATTTACTGATCATGATCTAGACTGCGTACAGTCCTATATATAGATTGTGACAGGTCAATAGCTTGCGTGCCTTTAACGGTAATTGGAAGTCGGTATGATTCCATGTTTGTAAACTGAATGAGAACGTTATCTAAACCACCGAGCGCAAGAGAGAGGGAGAGAGCGCGTGCGAGAGATTTCTGTTTTTTCCCCTTTTTTTCCAATCCTTTATCTTACGCTCTACATTAAAATCAAAGTGTATATATATACGTGGATATATTCCTGTAAAAATTAAAATCAATCAGCATGTCTTGATGTTATCAGTACGGAGAGAACTTTAATAATAGGTTATGTGGTGTGCATTGTGCCACTTAATTTCTTCTGCACAGACATCTTTGCCTGACTAATGATAAAATTGATCAGCTGACATGTGAACCTGTTCGTTTTGAGTGATATTAATAAAAAACCCTGAAAAGTAAAACCGACCCGAGGTAACAGTCTCTGGCTGATCACAATGTGGTCCGTATCAGGCTAGGTCACATCCTCCCTGTTGAGATAATGTTGAGCCTAAACATTTGGTTTTAGAGAGCAGTCTACCTTCATGAACTGACTCGCTAACAAGAGCTGGAGTAACCATAATTAATTTGTATCGGTGATTCCTATATGGGTACGTGTCTATACAATATCTTAAGCAGTGTAAGTGCGAATTCTTCTGGCGTGTGGTATTCGTGTTGTATAATGCTGAATAATTTCTGTATGTTTTCTCTTTAAATGCTGTGTATATGTCCAATGATAAGTAATTAGTAAGATCAGATGGCAGTAGTAGTCTGCACATTTTAAATTCTTTATAATGTGTTGTACGCCTGTTACAGATGTGATATCTGAATCAGTAACATTAGAATAAGGTGATGATTTGATTACTTACTTTTGCCGACATGTTGTGCTGATATGAGTTTGGGAGGTAGTTTAATTACGGTCCCTTTACAATAGTGTAGTTTGAAGTGTTTTTTTCCTGAACCGTAGATTGGTAAATAGAATAGAGTAGTTATGCAAATATATATGTGTGGGTGTGTATATGTATATACATATGTGCTATACGGTGTGCTATGGATATGTCATACAAAGTATACGAGTTACAATATTTAAATAATACAAAGCAGTGGTCACAAACTCGAGAACCTGTGAAGTGAATTGAATTGATAATATGTTATACAGCAGCTGAGAACTGATAAAAACTGAGAGCTGTGAACTGGATGCAGGTGTGTGTGATCTGGGAATTGCAGTCCATGGCAGCCAGCCATGTTTGTGGACCGCAGTGAAGGATGGGAAATGTGGTTTGTGACATGAGTAGATTTAACACTACCTTAATATGGTCAAATACAGTTTAAATGAAATGGATAAAATTATAGGGCGAATCTTATGCTTCTTACAATTGTGCGTTCAGCCAGGGTAACAATTTGGTGGTAAATTGAAACAAAGCTCACAGATGATAAATTTTATTTTAGACTAAGTTAAATACATATTCACATTCCTCCAAAGTGAGCAACATTTAAATGTCATGTATGAAGGATCTGAGTGATATTTTGAGTACAGTATTTTGATACAGTTATAAGTTAATAAGAAACAAAATGCATGTACATGCATGTATACCATTTAGACTACAGACTAGTGCTGTACACATAGAACCAAATTCACTAGGTTGTTTTGAATGTAAATTAGTGGGATAAAAGTGGTTAGAGGACTGTAAATGCATATCTAGATCTCAACCTCATTTACTCTATTTTAGTTCTATCTTATTGGGATTATCACTCGTTAGCACAGATGGAATATTAATATGTTCGGGTAGTGTGCACCACAAATTTTCAGACTAAAGGAATTTTGGTTTCCTTTCTCAATATCTTTCTGGTAAATGAAAAACAGGAAGGGATAAGAATGTATCTTTGTCAATCGGGTTTGTACTTTTAAAAGTAAACAGACTAGAACTATTTTACAGGGATAACTATACATGAGAGTGGAAAACCCCTTTAAGAGAGGTGTTATTCGATTGATTAGAGCAGTGGAAATTACTTTAGTAAATTTATTTAAATGATTTGATAGACCAACATTATTTAATCTCTGCAGCAATATTTCCTGATTCACTGTGTTGAGAGCCTCTTCTAAATCAACAGACAAGGAAGTGCAGAGGGTACCGTGACATTGTTTTAAGACTTTCAAAACAACAGTTGTGCTGATATGTTTATAGGACCTTAGACTTCTTGCAGATTGATAACATGTGAACGGTTCACTGAAAAAGCTTTCTACAAGGGACCTAGGCGAGGAGGCCGTGTTATTGGATTGTAATGATCTAATATAGTTGGATGTCCCTGATTTAATGTAATAAATAAATAAATAAATAAGAAAACTGATTTCCAAATTTCTGGTATAACCCCATTGTCTAATGAAAGATTAAAATGATAAATTGAAAGAGATGAAATAATATGCTAAGTCGTTTAGAAATACAGATTCCACACAATCAGGGCCTTGTGATGTGTTTATATCGAACTTGAGTGATCTGTAAACATCACAAGTCTTAACACGTTAAAAACTGAACTCCTCATTTTGAATTGTTTTTAATAGCTTCCTGCTTTATTAAAATCAGGGTATAGTAAATCACGATAAATATTCACCGTTTTAAGGCCTAGATCTGATGCATAAATTGAACATTTAAAGATGGGTTGTGCAGTTGTGTGTTCCCAGTTGTCTGTCTCCATTTTCCAGTACTATTGTCCTGTAAACAATATCTTCGATCCTCAGAAAAAGGATGAAAGGGTATGCCCACGTAGTCTTGCATTATTACCATTATTACAGCAAGCTGTGATAACAAAAGCAAGTTTTGCGATACAACCAACCCACCCAGTAACCATTATTTATAGTATGATGTATATAGAATATATATATATATATATATATATATATATATATATATATATATATATATATATATATATATATATATATATATATGTATATATATATATAAGATGTCCCAATTGTAACCTATAACTGTAATTCCATTCCACATGATATTATTATTGATCAGCGCTTTTTCCAAGTGACTGCATGTGAGAGCTCTGGGCCGTTGCTCCCCTTAACAATTCCTAGATCGGTAGTACACCTGGAAGCGTCTCCTTCGCGGGGCTGTGGGCTCCCCTGTAGTGTACTCCTCTGTGGTCATAGACTCCCTTGCACGCTCCCAAGGCCGTCAGGACATGATTGGGGTCATCCTCCGCCCCATAAAAGCACAACAAATGTTCCTGGATGTTATCAAGTATGGTCTGCAGTGGATCACTGATTGTTCACTACAGGACAACATCCTGAGATCCAGGTGTTCTTTGGACAAGCCTGACATTGAATGAACTTATGCTTTGCACCTGAACTATGGCTGGCAAAACTACAACAAAGACTGTGTCTTACATGTGACTGAAAGGGGGGGGGTTTGCTGCTGGGGGGGTCCCGACTCAGGAGAATGGGGTGCTTACAGGGCTGAAATTTATGTATGGAAAACAACGGATTTGGTGGCACAAGGATTGCCAGGCTGGAGATGCTCTCTTAGTGCGGATCATTGGGGAAATTGCTCTCTCACACATCGATCTTACGTTTATCACACCAGGTCATTTCTATTTTGAAAGAACATGATATGGGGATATGGGGTTAATCGATGTGCCACCCGAACTAAAATTCTTAAACCTGTTAGTGTGCCTAACTTACCAGCTGTAGTGTTGTAATGGTGTAATTAATTCTGAATTCTGTGGAGCCAGACACTGAGAACACACACGATTGCCCAGCCGAAATTCGTATTTCCTTGAGCTTAAAAGTTTCGGATCGGAAATTTCAGAAACATTATGAACACCCTGTTCTGCCCAATTGGCTAGAACAAAAGGATAGAATTGTTAAAAAATATAAATACTGACGTTTAGGCCCATGGATTGTGTCGTCTGTTTGGAGTTGTTTGAATGCAATAAGGTTCTAGGGAAGAAAAAACCCGTTGGAACGCCACTTATCAAACAAATAATTCAATTGAATTCTGACTGCACTTCTTGCTGTATGTAATACAGCTGAGCTGCCCATGATCTTAGCCAGTGTGCGATGGGGAAGGTAGAGGAATGATCTCTGTACTTGCAGGCAACGGTGGAGGGTCACCTGAAGTGTGCTCAAGATTTTTTTTTTTTCCTTGACCAGGGATAGGTCTGGCATACCCTGATTTGTGTTTGATATAATTTGTGCTGATACTAAACGTATTTCGGTAGATGCTCTACCTCTTGCACTAATGACCTATCACCTGCAGACTAACAGCCATATGTATCTAACACCGCATGAAATGCTTACGGGTCGACCCATGTCTGTGTCTGTTCCTTATGATGGACTGCCGCTGGAGTAATTGCAGATGAATCAAGAACATATATAAGACCACTAACTATTATGTATGGAGCTATATATTCACAGGAACACAGCTAAGTGCAGTGTTATCAGTGTTATGTGTGAGACGTCACCGCCTCAACGGGGGGAGGTGTTCGGAGGTGTTCGGAGGTGTTCAGAGGTGTTCACCCGGAGGTGGGAGTCCCGGAGCCGCGAGAGAAGGAAAATATAACTTACTCATGATTCAGATGGTGAAGATTCTCGTCTCGCAAGGAAAGCCTTAATTTTTAGAGAACCATGAAGAAAGCCAGTTATAAGGGTTGTTTAGTCGTCTTGCTTACGTCATTTTTTTTACCTAGGGAATTGGGAATCCTGGTTTTTGACAACCTAGGTGGATGAAAATCCTGGTTTTTGACAACCTGGGTAAATGAGAATCCTGGTTTTTGACAACCTAGGTAACTAGAAACTCTGGGTTTTTGTTTCCTGGGTTGTTGGAAATGCCTGGGTTCTGATTTTATGTGTAAATTAAAACCCCTGGTTTCAATTCTATGGGTAAGTGAAATAGGCCTTTTCTGGAAACCTATGGGTTATCTAGTGTGTAAATACAGTATAAATACTGGAGCTTAAGCTCAGGATATTGGGATCACTTCTGAGAATTCTCATTGGTGTGGATCTCGTGTGGTGGAATGGAACAATAAAGCTGGACCCTTGCTTCTTCTCACTCACGGCTGGTGTATTTTTTCTATCTCCAACTGGTCTCAGAGGTAGATGTGAGTATTGGCTTCTAAGTTGAATTTTAAATGTTTTTGGGTAATAGGCTAAATTCGAGCCAACAATATAGGCAATAGATGAGCAGCTAACAGTAAATAGTTTGTCTAGAAAATATGACCTTTATATGAGCAATTACAAAAAAAATTAGCTAATATTAATCAATCAGTCGGAATGTTTTGTGACTGAAAAGTCAAAAACCTAATCTGTGATGTACAGGAAAGTCTTCATGGATGTGTGGTGATCGATAAGATGTAGATAGAAATTGGATGTGTTTGTCTTAAATATGCGATCTGCAGATTTTTTTTTTTTTTTTTGACCCAATACAGTGAGCTGATCATCGACACAAAGCATGAAACAAAGCTTGCTATGTGCACTTGACTATTTTTCATTGTCTTAGATCAAGCCAGTGTTACTTTCAAAGTCTGTAAACTTATTGTGCCTCATGGGGAAGCAAAGAACGTTAACCTGATCTGACCTTAGGAGTAAGTGCAGTGAGTGTCAAAAGCTAAAGAAATCAGGTGATGGAACTTGTTACGCTTGGTAATCAGCAATGCTCGGTTGTTGAGGACGTCAGATTCTGCCGTGTGCTGTGCGCTAGAGAGAGAAGATAGTTTGTATATATTGTAACCGTAGTTTTGACAGGTATAGGTCAAAGGTCAAAAAGATACACATTCTAACTCTCTATATCTAGATCAAAGGTCATGATCATAAAAATATGAATAGTTATGTTAAATCTGGATCACATCCATTCGTGACCATATATGGTGCTGCCATGTGTGTTTTTCCGCCCCACACGTTGCGCACACCTGGTACATCTTTTCACATAGAATATGAAACTCTCTGTGGTAGGACATAAAAATATATATAGTTTTGTTAAATCTGGTTCACATCCAAATCGTGACCATACCTGGTACGACCATTTGTCCCCCCCCCCCCCCCCCCCCCCCCCACACACACACACAGACAAAAGTTGCATACTCATGTTTTTCCTCTTCACATAGAATATGAAGCTCTCTGTGGTAGGTCATAAGAATATATATAGTTTTGTTAAATCTGGTTCACATCCAAATCGTGACCATACCTGGTACGACCATTTGTTCCCCCCACCCCACCCCACCCCAACCCCTCCCCAACCCCTCCCCACACAGACAAAAGTTGCATACTCATGATTTTCCTCTTCACATAGAATATGAAGCTCTCTGTGGTAGGTCATAAGAATATATATAGTTTTGTTAAATCTGGTTCACATCCAAATCGTGACCATACCTGGTACGACCATGTGTATCACACATCCAAACAAAAATATGACGCACACAAACGCACTTTATTTTCACATTATTTAAAAGGAATTTAAGTGTTATGTACTAAATTACCATAATTATGAGCACAAGTTGTTAAGTTGACAATCATTTTTAAAATTACGTTTCTCCATTTAGATTGTCTGCAGTAGAATGCAGTCTTTTAATCCAGGAAAAATGACTGCCTTTAAGTTTTATAACAATAGTAAGTAAAATCCAGCGTGATTTACATTACAAATCTCATACGTAACATCTCTGCAGGATTTATAGACGGTAAAGCACTGAATGAAATGAACAATATAGACAAAAAATAAACACTCTGTGTCTACTACTTTTATCTCTCATAGAACTATCCACAGTCCAAAGGCTGTGGAGCTAGAAGGCTACGCGTGCGAATGACAAAAGATTTTTAAAAATAAAATAAAAAATGTATCAATACATGAAATTAGATTACACAATGTAGTTGAGGTTTACATGAATAAGCAGAAATGTAATCATGCTTATCTTTCCTATAGCACAATTGAAAAGCCCTCTCTAGATGAACAGATTTGTCAAATGAAACTTTTTCCTTCTTTTCCACTGCTACGGTAAACTAAAGAGTGGATATTCAAATTACACTGCTAAATATGACTAGCATTAGCTACGTGTACTAGTGCAAAATAGTCCATCAAATGTATTAGCCGGTGTAGCCTATACACGAGTCCACTATTGGTCATATCGCAACTGAGAACATGCCCCAAATTCATTGCTTTAGTAGAATTTAATGGTAAGTGAAATGATAATCACATTGTAATGTACTTAGTATTTGTTCAGTCTACAGGTCCTCTAACACTCTGTTAAATGAATAAATGTAAATGTACTACAACGTAAATTTTGTTTTAAATCAATTAATGCAGAAATTACACACAATATTAAGTTGATGTAATTATCAACATTATTATGTCAACACCACTCATCAAAATAATGTGTACAACTTTAAATATTTAATTAATTCAATAAATTAGAATATCCGCAGGTATTATGTTATCCTTCCTCAGTTCTAATTCCTTCTATATCCTGTGATATTTATCCATATTTTGTATCCTAAATAATAAAAAATAGAAGTGTCATAAAACGTGCCCTTGTTTAGGAGACTATTTGAGTTCCCTGGCTCGGTTTGGCTCTGCATGCTGGACTGTCTCCTCTCTCTCCTCTGTGCAAAATCACTTCATGTGACTGTTGGCAGATATATTTATTTCATTATTTATTTTTCTCTCACTTGTAGTTTTTTTTAGTTCTTTAACTCTCTCTGTGTGTGTGTGTGTGTGTGTGTGTGTGTGTGTATGTGTGTGTGTGTGTGTGTGTGTGTGTGCACGCATGCTCCATGCAGCACTTGTTCTTGCTCCCCAGGTGGAAAGTTCCCCCTGCATTCTGGATGTGGACATGTTCCACTTAGTGGTGAGCTGAAAAGCTTGTTAAATGATACTTTAGGCACTATTAAATGCATATTAGCATCACATTAGAGTAACATTGTTGTCCAGAATCTAAACCTGTCTATCTAACAGGTCAGTGTCTGTGGTTTCTTTGGCTGTAGTCTCTGAATCATGTTTTGTGTTTGTATGTCGGGGGAGTCTGGTGCTGTCCTATTCAGCATTGCACTGCTTAGACTCCTCAGGGCTTAGTGCGGATACTGCACACCTGCATCTCTTCCACTTAGTCATTGTTGCTCACCTGGTCCAGATCCTCCTCACCTCTGTGCCAGGTTAGAGCATATTCTACTTAGAGCATGTACAACTTAACAATAGATGGTGATCTGTGTTATGCTGTCATTTGTGTGTGTTTATTAACCCTCGTTCTTACAAATGAGTAATAACGTGTTTGTCAGTATGAATGTTCTTTTGGGATGTTTTTATTGAGTGTGCTGTCAGGCACAGTTGTTTGGGAGTCAATAATAGCAATGGTTTTGTGTCTGAGTTGTCATGTTTTGAGTTTTGCCAAAACCTACTGCTTATTAGAGATGCCGAGCATCCAACCAGGAACATGATTTTGGTTCAAAAATATTATTATTCGTAGTAGTAGTATAATATCAATCCCACGAGCTCTTTCACACCCATTCATCAAAACCTCCTTTGTGAGCCTGGGAAAATTATTGTTTTGACTTCAGTCACAGAGCTTTCATTTACAGTGCTGTAGAAATGATCTTAACACGTGCATGTGTGTCTTAGTAGCCTGCGTGAGACTAGCTCGGGTTGGCATCTCTGGCGTTGTGTAAAGGCAGGCATCCTGCCCTTCCTCAGAGGAGCCGCACTGTCCTTCCACCATCTCAATGGAGTTCCCATTCCGCCTGAGCTCAATGGTAAGTGCTTCATTTTCCCCACCCTTCCATCCCCCATCACAAACTCACTTAGCTACATTTGACCCATGGGTTCCAACACATGTTATCTGATTGAAAGTTGACCTGACCGTACACCTCTACAACTGACGTTAATTTAAATGAAGAGATTTACCATTTAATTTGTGAGGTGATTTATCAGATTGGCCACAAAGCTGAGTTGTCTCATCTAACCTGTTAAATGATTGAAACACAGTTCTGCCAAAACATGGAAACCTTGATCACTTGAACTTCACATATACAGTGCATCCGGAAAGTAGTGACAGCGCTTCATTTTTTCCACATTTTGTTGTTACAGCCTTATTCCAAAATGGATTAAATTCATTATTTTCCTCAAAATTCTACAAACAATACTCCATAAAGACAACATGGAAGAAGTTTGTTTGGAATTAGGGCTGCACCATTATGGTCAAAACGATAATCCAGATTATTTTGGTCAATATTGAGATCTCGATTATTTATCACGATTATTAATTGATTTTAGTGACAACATATTTTTTATTGCACTTTCACATTAAATTTTCTCATGCCACAATAACACAAGTAGGCGTGAGAACTTGAGCTGGTCAATTATGACAGACTTTAGGAACATAGTGTGAGCCATGACACATTAATTTACCTTCTGATAAACTAAATAATATTTCCAGTTAATTTTACAGACTGTTTGCAAAAAACAACCGTTAACCTGTTCCACCTTGTAAACAAATACAATAAACATCAGTGTCTGGTCAAGTCTGCTCCTCTTAAATATATTTAAAGCTACACTATTAGACATTTTCCACTGTCATGGTTCTGGGCTGGAGTCGGTTCTCGAACCGCTCTGTGTGTATTGTGTAGATATCTGAATAATCTCATGTAGGATGTACTGGCCCAAATTTAGCCTATTACCCAAAGACACTTAAAATTCAACATAGAAGCAAATACTCACATCTGTAAACCCAGTTGAAGATAGAAAAAAAAGACACCAGCCATGAATGAGAAGAAGCAAGGGTCCAGATTTTATTTCCACCACACGAGATCCACACCAATGAGAACTCTCAGAAGTCATCTGACACCCGGAGCTCAAGCTCCAGTATTTATACTCTATTTACACAGTAGATAACCAATATATTTCAGAAAGACTATGATATCAGTACCAATAGAGTTAAAAAGCTTTTATACTTCAGCTCTTATACTTCTCTGTGATTAATAAACCATAGTCTGTTACTCTTAAAAGATCTTAAAGTGTGAATCCAACCAGTCCTGTGAATTTTCAATAAAATTACATATTACTCATACTAGGTCTCCCTCCTGTTTATTTCATGTCATTTTTATCCACAACAGTTGGGATTGGGTGAGTTCATTTACCCGTCAGATGCAAAGTGCTTTAGTTTAATGGTGTCCATTACTGATGCACCGATCATGATATTTACAGATACTGATCCAGATACCAATCTTTTTTATTTAAACTTTAATCAGGAGGTCTGTCATAAACAGTTAAATGTAATCTCTCTGCTCATGGTCACTGTTAATTGAAAAATAAACAAGCATAAAACATTTATTTTTAAATATCTTAAAAACAATAGAGCCCTAATTAAAAATGGATTAACACAAGCATGATCCATATTAGGAAAAAGGCTAATAGCTTTCTAAGGAAATAGATTTATCAGAAATCTGAAAATGGCTGTGCACCGACGCTCCCCATTCAACCTGATGGAGCTTGAGAGGTCCTGCAAAGAAGAATGGGAGAAACTGTCCAAAAATAGGTGTGCCAAGCTTGTAGCATCATTCTCAAAAAGACTTGAGGCTGTAATTGGTGCCAAAGGTGCTTCAAAGTATTGAGCAAAGGCTGTGAATACTTATGAACAACTTACAACGTACAACTTAACAATAGATGGTGATCTCTGTTATGTTGTCATTTGTGTGTGTTTATTAACCCTCGTTCTTACAAATGAGTAATAACGTGTTTATCAGTATGAATGTTCTTTTGGGATGTTTTTATTGAGTGTGCTGTCAGGCACAGTTGTGTGGGAGTCAATAATGGGGCTGTCAGAGTAATTCACTGCAGCCAACAGCATTAGATTATTTTTTTTGGGGTTTGAACACAATTTTTTAAAAAGTGCTTAAATTTAATCCTAAAGAAATGTTTCTATACATGCTGCAGTCCATGTGTTTTTTATTTACTATTTGTTTTTTTATACTGTTTCAGTATTTAGTAGACTTTTTTTTGTGAATAGCAATGGTTTTGTGTCTGAGTTGTCATGTTTTTGTCACCAACCTCGAGACGGTACGGAAGCAGGAGCGGGAGGCGGGTGAACAGCGTAGGATCGGGAAGTTCAAGAAGCATAGTCGTAGAGTAGGCAAGGGTCAAGCGATCGGGTGAACAATACAAATGGGGATATCCAGAAAGCGTAGTCGAGACAGAAAGCAAGGGTCGAGGATCACAAGAAACAACGAACTAGATCGGCTTGGTAACGCAGCAAACTAGGCTACTGAGCGTATACTTCGCGCCGATTCTAGGTGGATGTCTTCTCTAAGTACTAGTGTGTGATTGGTGCCAGGTGTGTCTGATCAGAACTCCGGGGATGGGGAGCACATGCGTGCCTGAGAAGTGAGTATTGCATCCTAGGAATTTGAGTTCTGATCAGACCGAGCTGTGACAGAACCCCCCCCAAAGGGCTCACTCTGGGAGCAGAGTTCTTTCTTGGCCTCCCCCGGGGTCGTGGACCTGGGAGATGAGGATGAGTTGTGTGAAAGTCCTTGGTAAGCTGTGGATCAAGTATATCCTGCCTGGGAACCCAGCACTGTTCCTCAGGTCCGTAACCCTCCCACTCGACCAAATACTCCAGCTTGCCCCTCCTGTGTCTCGAGTTGAGGATGTTCCTGACGCGATCAGCTGGTTGTCCATCAATTTCCAGAAGGGTCGGGGGAGTTTCAGCTGGTACTTCAGTGGCTAGAGGACCGTTGACAACAGGTTTGAGACGTGATACGTGGAATGAAGGAGAGATGCGACTGTGTCGTGGCAGTTCCAGACGGTAGGGGACGTCATTGACTCGCCTGAGGATCTTGAATGGTCCCGTGTACCTCGGTGCTAGTTTTTTACAGCCATGCACTTGTCTCAAATCTTTTGTGGACAACCACACCCGATCGCCGGGTTGGTAATCAGGGTGTTCCTTGCGGCGTCGATCTGCTTTGTGTTTGTACATGTCTGAGGTCTCCCTCAGGCGTCGGTGGCTGTCCGCCCAGACACGCTCACTACGTTTGAACCAGTGGTCAACGGCCGGAGCTGCGGTGGGAGTTGCGTTCCACGGGAACAGTGGGGGTTGGTAAGCGAGCACGCACTGGAAGGGGTGAGATTGGTAGCCGAATGATGTAGTGAGTTCTGGGCATACTCGGCCCATGGCAAGAACTTGCTCCAATCCTCTGGGTTATTGGCACAAAACGTACGGAGAAATCGCCCCAGTTCCTGATTGACTCATTCGGCTTGCCCATTGGCTTGTGGGTGATAACCCGAGGTGAGATTTACTGTCACTCCCATCTTCATCATGAAGCTGAACCACACTCTGGAGGTAAACTGCGGGCCCCTGTCACTGACAATCTCCTCAGGAATGCCGTAATACCTGAACACATGCTGGAATAGAAGTTCAGCTGTCCTGAATGCAGTGGGGAGAGCGGGTAAGGGAATGAAATGTACGGACTTGGAGAACCGGTCCACTGCGACTAGAATTGTGGTATCTCCTTGGGATCTAGGCAGGTCTGTTACAAAATCTACAGATATGTGTGACCATGGGCGTTCGGGGATAGATAAGGGCTTGAGCCTCCCAGCGGGGAGGGTCCGAGGTACTTTATTCTGTGCGCACGATGAACAGGACTTCACCACCTTGTGTATGTCTCCTATCATTTTGGGCCACCAGTATTTCTCTTCCAGGAGATGGTGTGTGCGTTGTGTACCTGGATGTCCCGTACCGAGTACCGTGTGTGCCCAGATGATGAGTTCTTGGCGGTACTCTTCGGGTACGAAGAGTTTGTTAGGAGGACACTTTACAGGTACTTGGGACTGGGGAATCTGTTCTAGTTCCGTGTCCAGCTCCCACTCTAGCGCACTGATAACACATGAAGGACGAATGATGTACTCCTCCTGCTCGTTGACCCATTCCGTCTGATCGAGACGAGTCAGAGCATCCGCTTTTGTGTTCTTGGACCCGGGTCTGTAGGATAACGTGAATTGAAATCTAGTGAAGAATAGGGCCCATCGGGCCTGGCGGGGTGTGAGTCGCTTTGCAGTGCGAAGGTACTCCAGGTTCTTATGGTCCGTGAAGATGACAAATGGCTGTGTAGCCCCCTCTAACCAGTGTCTCCACTCTTTCAGCGCTAATTTAACTGCGGAGAGTTCCCGATTTCCCACATCGTAGTTGCTCTCAGCTGGGGAAAGCTTTCGCGAGAAGAAGGCCACTGGGTGAAGTTTTGGCTTCTCTCCAAATCGTTGGGACAGAATGGCTCCTACCCCAGTCTCTGACACGTCCACCTCCACTATAAATGGTCTGGATGGGTCTGGATGTTTGATGAGGAGTGCAGTAGTGAAGGCTTTCTTGAGCTTGTCGAAGGCGGATTGGGCAGTTGAATTCCATGCCAGACGTTTGGGTTTCCCCTTTAGCAGGGATGTGAGGGGGTTGGCGACGGCACTGAAATTCCTGATAAATCTCCTGTAGAAGTTCGCAAACCCCAGAAACCTCTGTAGTTCCTTGATCATCGTGGGTGTGGACCAGCTTACTACCGCCTGGACCTTTTCTTGGTCCATGGAGATCCCCTTGGGGCTGATGACGTGTCCCAGAAACGTGATGGTGGTTCTATGGAATTCACACTTCTCAGCTTTAACATATAACTGGTGATGGAGCAGTCGCTGTAGCACTCGGCGAACGTGGTGGACATGTTCTTCCCGGGAGTCAGAGTATATCAGTATGTCGTCGATGTAGGCGATCACATGGCGTCCCAGCATGTCACGTAACACATCGTTAATTAAACATTGGAAGACTGAGGGGGCGTTAGAAAGCCCATACGGCATGACCTGATACTCGTAGTGGCCTGAAGTTGTGCTGAACCCAGTCTTCCATTCATCTCCCTCTCGGATCCGGACCAGGTTGTATGCACTGCGTAAGTCCAGTTTCGTGAAGATGGTGGCCGTGCGTAATTGTTCCAGAGTGGCTGGTACTAGAGGGAGTGGGTAGCGGTACTTGACGCAACATTGGTTTAGTCCTCGGTAGTTAATGCACAGTCGTAAACCTCCTCCCTTCTTCTCCACGAAGAAAAATTCCGCGGACGCTGGAGAAGTGGATGGTCGTATATACCCTTGGTGCAACGCCTCCTGAATGTACTCTTCCATGGCTTTTTGCTCTGTGATCATTAACGGGTAGACCCTCCCTCTTGGTGGTGTAGTGCCTGCGAGCAAATCAATAGCACAGTCGTAATCACGGTGGGGAGGTAGTCCACTCGCCTTCTTCCTACTGAATACCTCTATGAGGTCGTGGTAAACACTGGGGATCTGAACGTTATCTGCCTTATCTGGGCTTTCAATAGAGGTAAATGCTATGGAGATCACAGGGACCTGAAGACAGTGATTAATACAGTGAGCTGACCAGCGCGTGGTTTCCCTTTGGTTCCATGAAATTTGGGGACTGTGATGTTCGAGTCAAGGGAGACCGAGAACCACTGGGTGCCGAGCCGTCACTATGACATGGAACGTGATCTTCTCCTGATGAAGGGCACTGGTTCGGAGGTTAACAGGTTCGGTGCAGTGGGTGATTAAGCCATCTCCTATGAGGGCCCCATCAATGGCTTGGACACGGCGGGGGGTGTAGAGAGGACGAACGGGGATGTTATATTGGTGTACGGTCTCTTGGTTAATGAAATTCCCTGCCGCTCCCGAGTCGATCAGCGCTTCTAAAACACAGGAAACACTTGAGTAACCCACTATAACGGGCAATACGAAGGCAGACTGAACAGAGTGCTGGGTAATGGGTTCGAAACTCACCCTGCCTGAGATGGTCTGGCAGTTTTGGCTTCCCCTCGGGTAGAGCCCTGTTTGAGAGGGCATTGTTGCACGAAGTGGCCCTTCTCACCGCAGTAGAAACAACAGTGTTCACGGCGCTGTCGTTCTCTTTCCTGCATGCTCACCCGAGCCTGTCCCAGCTGCGTGGGTTCAGTAGAGTGCTCAGTGCTTCCGCCTCACCGCGTCCGGGGCGGCGGCTACGTAGTAGACGATCCAGGCGGATAGCTACGTTGATGAGTGAGTCGAGGGTCAAAAGATCATCGCGGCACACCAGCTCCGTTAAGATGTCAGCATTTAATCCCCGCGAAACATGGCTTTTAGAGCGGGGTCATTCCATCCGCTCCGGGCGGCGACCATGCGAAATTCGAGGGCGTAATCCGCCACACTCCGTGATCCCTGCGCCATGGACAATAAGTCCTCCCCAGTCTCGCGGCTGTCTGGAGAGTGATCAAATACCGTGCGGAAGCGTGATGTCAGCTGCTCAAACATGCTGATATGGTTCCCTTCCTGTTCCCATTCCGCGGTAGCCCAGAGGAGAGCTTTCCTGGTTAAAAGTTCCATGAAGTGAATGATCTTCTGACTCTCCGTCATGTCTGCGTACGTGGAGAAAAACAGGGAGCACTGGAGTAAAGAACCCCGGCAGCGTGCGGGATCTCCATCATACTTCTCTGGCGCTGGAGTGGGAGGTAAGTGTGGGGTCGGCACCGTAGGAGGCTGCGCAGCTTCATTTAACCGAGCTACCTGCTCAGTTAGGTGGGCGAGATGGTGATCATGTTCGCTAAGCATCCGGCCATGTCCCTCGATGGCGTTCGGCCAACGATCTCCCGCTACCTCCATTAATAGGCGAAGTATTCTGTCACCAACCTCGAGACGGTACGGAAGTAGGAGCGGGAGGCGGGTGAACAGCGTAGGATCGGGAAGTTCAAGAAGCGTAGTCGTAGAGTAGGCAAGGGTCAAGCAATCGGGCGAACAATACAAATGGGGATATCCAGAAAGCGTAGTCGAGACAGAAAGCAAGGGTCGAGGATCACAAGAAACAACGAACTAGATCGGCTTGGTAACGCAGCAAACTAGGCTACTGAGCGTATACTTCGCGCTGATTCTAGGTGGATGTCTTCTCTAAGTACTAGTGTGTGATTGGTGCCAGGTGTGTCTGATCAGAACTCCGGGGATGGGGAGCGCATGCGTGCCTGAGAAGTGAATATTGCATCCTGGGAATTTGAGTTCTGATCAGACCGAGCTGTGACAGTTTTGAGTTTTGTCAAAACTTACTGCTTATTAGAGATGCCGAGCAAAGGTGCTTCAAAGTATTGCGCAAAGGCTGTGAATACTTATAAACATGTGCTTTTTTTTTTTTTTTTTTTTTTTTTTTTCAGAAATTTCATACTCATAAAAAGATTTCAAACAAACTTCTTTCATGTTGTCATTATGGTGTATTGTTTGTAGAATTTTGAGGAAAATAATGAATTTAATCCATGTGGGAATACGGCTGTAACATAACAATGGGGAAAAAGTGAAGCGCTGCGAATACTTTCCGGATGCACTGTATATAGTATATTGTATGTAGTGAAACTGATCTTGTTCTTTCCCTATCCCCTATCTATCTGTAGGTGTTGGGGAATGGGAAGTGCTGTGTGCATATGTGTCTGCCTCCTAACCTGTTCCAGCTCTATTATAATCACCAGGAGCTTCTGGATCCCCTGCTTCATGGGTAAGAAACTTCATAACTGAGCCGAGAAATGACCGGTTTTCTGTGAATGCTGATGATGCCATATCATGTGTACACGTCATTGATTGTTTTGTAATGGGTTGAGTGTGTTGTGTCCATTTGTCCTGCAGGTGGTGCTCACATCCAGGCATGCAACAATGTCTCCAGTCACCTGAAACCCTTATAAGGTGATCATTCTTTGTTCTTATCTATAGCCTTCTGGACTTTGCTTTGAAATGGTGGTTTTAACCCCCTTACCCCGTAAGGCCAATATAGCGGCCTAAACGTAAACGTTATCCCCGTGAGGCCGGTGTACTGGCATTGCTCTGCTATGATTCCTTACTTATTTAATTATTATTTTTTTACCTGGAAGGTTGAAGTCATGACATCACGATGTGATTACAACATTACGCTGTCATTACAATGAAGATGATCCAAGCGTGAATATTGGTGTAATAGTAGAAGTGAACTAAAAATGCCAAAGTGAAAAGCTAATCGTGTTCCAGCTAAAGTTACACCTACAGTGAACACAGGTACATCTAAAACCGTGGGGGGGGGGGACATACACAGTTACACAGGCGAGAGCGAGGATTCTAGATAGTGACAGCAGTGAAAGTTCAGGTGATGTTGAAACCGAAACTGATAGTGATGCAAACTCATGATTCAGACCCTGATCCGTCTTCATCTTCAGCATCAACCAGTGCGACTGACACTGCAGGGGTCTGGAGTCATAACCTGACCATCTCTGTGCATTCGTGAAAACACTACCTGCTGGTCTGATTATCACCAGAAAGTTGACTTTTGGCGCTAAAATGCATTGACCACGCTGACGCTTGTATAGTATTTTTAAATGATTAGAAGGATTTTAGCGAGCATTTTTCATAACTTCTCTAGTTAAGAATTGTGCTCTAAGTGGAGTAAAAACACTGAACTGCTTCATTTTCAAAGTAATATTACACAAATACATTATTATAAGTTGTTTCAAGGCCTAAAAATGTTCAAATTAAAATGCTGATTTTGGCCCAGGAACTCAGGGTTGGCGTGCTGTTTCTCTGGGGAATATAGGGTTATGGGACATAATACTGTGGGAACTTAGGGGTAAGAGGGTTAAGACTGAATGGTTTCAGTGTTTTTTTTTTGTGTGTGTGTGTAGTTTTCCTCGGGAATCCAATAAGCTAATTGATGTACCAGAGGATTACTGTGCACTGATCAACTAGGCTTTCAGCTTCACGTGAGTGTGTGTACTCTGAGTTGCATTCATTTATACCCAGTATCTGCTTAATAGAATAGAATTCTGGTGGACATCTCTAGTTATTGCTTTTGTGTTTATAACCTCCATTGTTTTTGTAGCTGTCCTAAGTCAGATGGAGTTAAGTCTTGAGCTCAAACTCTGTGCTTGGTGTGTGGCACGATGCTGTGTTCTCAGAGCAGCTGCTGCCAGACTGAGCTGGAGGGTGAGGACGTTGGAGCGTGTACTGCACACACCTTTGTTTGCTGAGCTGGTGTTAGCATTTTCCTCAGGTTAGAAGGAAGACACATCTGTGTTGCTTGCCATGTCTTATAGGTGCATTGCCTGTTTATATCAGGGCTGGGCATTGGTGTGAATTAGTCAGCAATTATCCCTCACACATGGGTTACTCATTTTGGGAAGGAAGCTGTAAAGCTACTAAATAAGAAAAATAACAGCAGCTTGCTAAAAATACTCCAAATAACACTTTAATTTGAAGTTCCATAATAAACTATTTATAAGCAAGGAATACAGTTTATTATTGAAAGAGGACGTAATAATCAATTAACTGGTCAAATATTATGTTACATAACAAGCATTCTCCAAAATGTTTAAAAAACTACATTCATTTTCTTCATTTATTAATACATGACTTCTTATACTAGTGGGCCTCCACCCTGTCCTAGAAACACTCCATCCTACACAGTTTCAAGCTTCCTTTCCTCCCAACACTCAACATCTCAGTAATCCAGCAATAGGCCTGGAGTTGAGACATTCCTGCTGAATTAACATTTATGGTTGTGAATATACAGCATTTGTAGGTATTGTCAAGTCCTAGCTTGCAGTACATGAGCCTCTGCTGTCTTTTACAGGGTGAGGGAGAATCAGGTTCTTTTCCTGTACCTCGATGACTATGGAGAACTGTCCAAGGGCTCAGGTGAGAACTCAAACAAGATACTCAACGTGCCTTGTAAAATTTGTGTTTAAACCACTGTTTATATCATTCTCTTTCCCTCCCAGATGGAGGAACATGCTACACAAAGATTCAGACGCTCTGCCGCCAGCACAGCATCACCGAGGAGATGGGTCATGCACAGGAAGCTAATCAGACTCTGGAGGACATTGACTGGGAGATCCTGGATTTTCTTGGCTAATGGCAAATCTAAACTAACCAGGGATCTGCACATTTACCTAGAAATAGTGCAGAATCTTGAACATCAATCATTGAAAATGTTGAACATTTCCTTTTTTTGTTTTTATATTTCAAAATTGTAAAAACTTGTTTATTCTAATTTTAAATAAAAAAAAATTCTTAATCAAATTAGACAAATGTCATATTCTGAGATATTTCTAAAAGAAGTTCAGTGATCCATAACTAATGGATGCTGTAATGTACAACTGTTCTGAGCACATTTTCTGTTTTTCACTTGCAGCCTACAGCCAAAATCCCCAGTACTGACTGAACACATCAAATGCTGAGTTTACTTTTACAGTCGTGAATTAACACCTCTGCTAACTGCGTCATCACCTACAGTGCTGAATTGACAGTTTACTTAACAGCCATAATGCTCACTGTTTACAATACGAATTAAAGATTATATAAACCCTGGAATTGTGAATTAAGCACACCTTTGGTTAAAAGATGGGGAAAAAAGAATTGGTTTATCACTCGTTGGTTTTGTAAATAAGGCTTGGTGAAAATTAGGGTTAAGCTTTGTTTGTGCCACAGGCTATATACCCTTCCTCTAATTTGTTTTCAATGGATGTGTACTGTTTTACAATCTAAGGGCTTTGTTTGCATCTATAATGATTACACGGATAAGACATGTTTACCGTTTGTCACTTTCCTTTTTTTCTCTCTCCTTTTTGGATATACCAGTTAAATATGTCACAGTTTAGTCAACTGTAACTCTTTTTGTTCCTGGTTGTTTGGAATCAGTTAATAAACTGTGTTTTTAATATTGTATTTTGTTCATTAGATTATAACAGATTGTGAGGCATTTTTGCTGCGTTTGTTTCTTTAGTTTGGAAATTCTCCTTATGTCTCTCTTAATCACACACGGACAAAAACCAAATGTCAGAAATGTTTTACTAATTATTGACCAGCATGCAGGGATGCAAGGAATAAGTTGTTAGACATAACTTCAGTAAGCACTCATGCTGAATGAATAAACACAAACACGCGCATCACCGGAAAGCCTCGACCATTACAACTCTGAGACAAACACGGAAGAAACTAAAACTCTAGCTAAAGCGCTACACCAATTAAATAGCAGCTCATCCAGGAGCTCCACCAATTAGAGCGTAGCTGCGTTTGTTCGCGAGTTCCGTCTGGAGGTGAAAAGCAACCTTAACGCTCATTACTGCCCCCAAGCGTCACGGCAGTTACTCAACACTCCCACACATTACAGCAGGGGTGTAAAAGATTTTAATGACTTTTTTTGCAGTGACCTTGGCACCATTTTCAGATCCTTGATGTCAGCTCATCAAGGAACGTTACAAGGAGAGCTGTATTATATGATCTAAGACTAGGTCTGCATCCCACCACACTATTTCCAATATAGCTCCACACATGGAGCAGTGTTTAGATTTTGTGCTGAAATAAACTGGAATCAGCTCCCAGTCGATGTTAAATGTGCCACAGATGTAAATATCTTTAAATCTAGATTAAATACATTTTTTTTCATGTGCCTACACATAATCTAGGCTTGCACTTTATGTTCGTATTGCACTATATTCTTTGCACTATGATTTATGAATTGTATTTGATTTCATTTAGACCTTTAAGGAGTATTACTAATTTTTTAATTTCACACACCTTTCACATCACTTTCGCTTTTCTTTTGTTGCTGTCAGATCCTAATGTGACTGAGTTCATTAAAAGTGTCTAATTAAAGTCAGAATGATTTCCCCCTTTTCCAATAAAATAAAAAGTCACACATACTTGTTTAATCAGCTTAAAAAAACAGTTTTGCCCCGGAGGGCAGGGCATTTCCCACAAACTGAAACTGACTTTTCACCAAAGAGCTGCTGCTTCTCATCCTTCTGCTACTAAAAGAAAGCAGTTTTTAGTGTGAAATATGAGCTCATTAGGTTTAAAACCATCCTGATGACAAAAACATCTCAGAATGAGAATCACACTCAATGACAAGCCAGCGGAAAGCATTGAGTGATCAACTTTACACCAAACATAATGGAGAGTTTCATATTTTCAATATCAAACATTTAAATATTTGGATATTTTAACATTTTGAATGGTTGTATTTTGTCTCTTCATTATTAAACAAATATACATTGTGTTTCAAACATATGCAGTTTGGTGTCTTATTCACTGCATGACTTTTTATTACGTAATAGTAAATTCATGATCTTGTTTTTGGTTCAGAAGTTTCCAAATTCTGATGTCACCCTGGTAACTCTGCTGTTCAACCGACCTTCTCCCTCTTTCTTGTTCATGTTTTTTGCCTGGTGATTTGGATGTGTTTGCCACCTACACCTATCTGCAACTGGCCTTTGCGTGTGAGGCAAACAGGATAACCACTACACTACAGAACCCACGACAGGGCAGCCCTTTGGCTGTTGCCTATGGTCTTCTGATGAGAAGAGCACATACTTAAACTTTTGTTCACCACGGATACACGGATTGTAACTTGAAGGTTCAAGTGCTACTTTGTGGTAGTTGGCACAAAAGGAAGCAATCATCTACCTGAAAATAAATTGGTCAACTGAATGTGACATAGTCTTCTCTGTAGGCCTCTTAGATCTCTTTCTGCTTCCCACTTGTACTGATAGTGGTTCTTTGCTGTTTGTAAACACATCATTATCCATCAGGGCACGTTTGACCCGTGAACAGGGGAGAAAATGTAAGAAGATGGGGTCTCTCCGTGTGTCTTTTGTTAGCGACAAGTTAGCATGCAAACTGTGTTGAGAGGTGTACATTTTCTGCAATCAGCCATCTATATAGTCAATGTTTTTTATTTAATAAGCAAATATGTCTATATGCTGATTGGTCTTAAGCAGCGTTGTCCAGTCTTCAGGTTTTCGTTCCAATCTAGCAGGAGCCACACCTGATTCCAATTGTTTGATCCGCCGATCTTGGCTTTCAATAGACTAAAGTGTGGCTTCTGCTTGGTTAGAATGAAAACCTGCAACCACACCGGCCCGTTCTGGATAAGACTGGACAACCCTGATCTAAAGCAAATAACCACTAAGGTAAGTGCCACTTTGTGAGTTCAGAATCTGTCATGCTGACTCGACGTCACTCGATGAACAGGGATGGAACTGGTAGATGAGGAGACTTCCCACTGTTGACGAATGGCAATTTCAAGTTGAGGGTGCGTTTTCTTTGCGTTTTCCTGCTTGGAGGTGGGGAATTACAAGCTGCAACCTCGAGTCAAGCGCATCATTATTCTTGCCTTCTTGATGAAGGAAAGAGCCAGACTTCCACATTCAGTGGAAAAACAGAGACTGCCTGTGATTTTGCAAGCAGCTGTTATCTGCCTTGCTGCAAAAGCCCAATGGAAGGGAAACCGCTCCCAGCCTTTTCCGGGCGTAGACCTCTTGCTGATAGGTGAACTTGGTGACCAGTACTTTACGGAAAATTTTCCAGTCACGCACAGAGTCTTATTGAGCAACGAAAGAGCCAGGCTTCCACTTTCTGTGGAAAACCAGAGACTCCCTTTCATTTTGTAAGCAAATGTTAACTGCTTTGCTACAAAAGCACAAAAGAAGGAAATCTGCTCTGTTCAAGGTCTCGCTTTCTGGCTGTTCCTAGAGGACCTGATCCTACTGTGATGACAACCGGTCAGTTATTAAAGCAAAGTTTGAAAACTTCCAGCTTGTTTCTGCCCAGTCTCGAACCAGGGACCTTTCGCGCAGGAGCCGAAAATAGTTATGCTTAACTTTCCCCGTTCATTCTCTCATTCGCAATATACTTTTGGCCACATGTTGAATCCATGGCGCTGTTCCGAGGCTTGGTTTTTATCACTACAGATCACTATATTTTAAGATCTCGCGAATAAACTATACGTTTTCGGCTTTATTTTTTCGGCTTTCATCTCTTTTTGTTTAGGTCTTTTTTTTCTTCCAGACGTCAAATTAACATTCATCGTTTTACCTGAGAAATTTTTTTTTGATTTTTTGTACAAGTGGGTTTATAGATAAAATATATAGGGCTGCACTCAGAGGGCACCCTTGCTTTACACCCCGCATAACTTCAAATGGTTCAGTCAAAGAACCGTTAACATTTACTTCAACCGTCGATTTAACATAAAGGCATTTAATCATGTTTATGAAATTTTCAGGGAATTGATACAGTTTTAAAATCTCCCACAAATAGTCCCTTGAGATATAGTCAAATGCTTTTCTTTGGTCCAAAGCCACAATGTAAAAACTGTCACCATTTTTATCAAAAACTAGTTCTCTTAATGTGTTCAAGTTGTCCCACATAAATCTTCCCTTTATTGCACATGTTTGTTGTTTAGCTATTATTACATCCAAATAGTCACTCATCCTGTTCATAATGGTCTTTGCAAAAATCTTATAATCGACATTCATTAGGGTGAGATGTCTCCAGTTGTTGATATCACACATTTCACCCTTTTTATACAACAAGGATAAAACGCCTTCATAGAACGAGTTATGCATGTAACCTCTAGCGATCCCATCATTGAAGGCTTGCGTTAATAATTTAGCCAAATCTATGGCGCATGCATGATAAAAATCAGACGGGAGACCATCTTTCCCTGGAGACTTTTTTAAATTTAATTGTTTAATGGCATCAACAACCTCAGCCTCTTTTATTTCCTCACCTAAGCTCTTGGAAGGCGGGTCGACACTATTTTTTACATTCAAAAAGGTTTTTAGAAGTTTATTATCTATTTCAATTGAGTTGTACATGTTTGAACAAAGGATCCGAACAGCATCTCTGACGTCTTTAGGATTTTTCACTATAGTTCCATTATCTGTTTTAATGGCTTCGATATATTGGGCTTCTTTCCTTTTATTAAATAGTGAAATTGCTTTTGTTTGATTTAGAAGTTCATCGGAAATTATTCCTGCTCGGACTTGAATGTTCAGTAAAAACTCATTATTTAAAGTTTCTATCTCTTTTTTCAAATCCTTTAAGTTGTTTTCCTCACTTTCATCTCTTGTATTTTTTAGTTTTAGGCTTATATATTGTGTCATAATTGTATTGTACTTCTCATTTTTTTCTTTATTAAAACATAGACATTTGTATTTAAAAAATTTTTAAATCTGGATCTTAAAAACTTCCCACAAATCACAATAATTGGTAGTGAGGATATCTAAAGTTTTAATCCTATTAATTTCTTCTTTTAATTCTACAATCAATAAAGGACTTTTCAAAATTTGTGTGTTTAATTTCCAATAGTTTCTTCCTTCTTCATTTTAAAATCTAATGCCACATATAACTGTCAAGTGGTCCGACTCAACCAAGAGTTTTGTTGTATAAAATTTTGCCTCAAAATTATTATTAATATATATCCTGTCAATTCTAGTTTTACATGTTTTATCAAACCTTGTAAAGTCCACTTTCTCTGGAAATAATGTCCTAAATATGTCGGTGAAATGCTGTTCATTCATTATAGATTTAAGGACACCACCTTCTCTCCTAATTTTACATATTTTGGAAGAAATTTTATCATTATCATCTGTGATTGTATTAAAATCACCGCATACAATGGTATAGAAACCGACACACAGGAGCATTTTAAGCTTTTTAAAAAGCCGGATTTTACCAACAGTATCCTGTGCTGTGTATACATTTATTACTCTAATTTTTTTGTGCAATAAAACACATCTATAAACATTAATCGACCAGCAATTATTTCACGGCTCTTAATTATTTTAAATTTATTGTTATAAAATAAGGTCGCAATACCATCAGCTTTACTTTCGCCTATTGAAAAGATTGAAGGACCTTTGATCCATAAACTTTGAGCGTCCTGTACGTCTGCAAAACTGCTTAATCTGGTCTCTTGTATACATAAGATATCAACATGTTCTCCACTCAATATATTTAACTTTTTCACTTGATTAATTTTTGCCTGAATCCCTCTAACATTACATGTGGCAACAGTTAAATTTGAAAAAACCATAAAAATTAAGATAAGGATCTTCTCCGATAGATATTATTGCATGTCCATTAGTCCACATTTTCTCAACATTATCCACATCATTTAACCTTAATTCCTGCAGACATATATCACATTTCTTTTTAAATGATATGGGAATTGAAGTTAAAATCAAAGACATTGTGTCATAAAAAAGGGAAGAAAAGTAGGCGATATACATCATTCCTTAACCTTTTTTGCATTGTCAACATTTCCAGGAGAATTCCTCTTTCGCCTTTGGCGTTTATATGGATAGTCTAAAGTGTTTTTACCTTTCGCCAGCGTGGGAGTGTCCTCAGTGTCACCTGTGTTGTCGGCGATTGTCTGAGTTGTTCCACTTTCACCAGCTGGATGCGATGACTCCTCTCGGCCCTGTAGGCTTCCTGCAGGTGTAGAAATGATCTGGGTCGCTCCGGTCTCTCCCTCTGAGCACGTAGGCTCCTCTGGGGCTTGTGGACCTCCTTCAGGGGTTGAGCCGATCCGAGTCTTGCCGACTTCTATAGCCGATAGCGCAGGAAACTCCGATGCTTGCCGTCTCTCCACAGACGAAAGACTGGGCGGAGATGCTCCGCTGCTTCCAGCAGGTACTTCCGGTGTCTTCCGTCTCCCTTCCGGGGTCAGAGATTCTTCGCTGCTCCCAGAGTCCTCGCTGTCTTCGCTGTCGCTGGTATCGGTGCTGCTTGAGTCACTCCCAGATGTCGAGTCGTCCTCACTTGTGTGTAGTTTATTTTCTTCCCAGTTGTTATCCTCTTTATCGTTTGTTTTGGTTTCTGTGTTATGTGCGCTTTGTGTTACATTCTGGTCAATGTCTTTTTGATTTTTCGGCATTCTTAGTTTATAGCTGTAAGAATTTGGGCATTGAAAATATATATGCCCAGTTTCATTACATAAATTACATACTTGTGTATTTCTACAACTCTTTCCTTTGTGGCCAAAGCTTCCGCATTTCCAGCACTTTGCTTTTTCACAGTCCTTTGCCTGATGGTCGGAATCGTTACATATAAAACATTGCTTTGTTTGGCCGGGATATGTAATCGTTCCATTGTATGGTCCCATGGAAATGGAATTTGGTATCTGGAATATACTTCTGTCGGGGTTTTTCTTGAGTTTTATTTTATATCTCCTGATTCCATACCATATCCCGAACTGGTCCAGCGGCTTGTCAACAGGGTTCAGTATCTCACCAAACCTTAAGAGGTATTGTTCTACATCCGAGTCAGCGATTCTCCCAGTCCAAAACTTGACTACAATGCTCTTTACGTCTTGGGGAGCTGATGTAGTCATCTCCCAGTTTTTCCAGAATTCACTTCCTGTATTATTATTAAAAATTTGAGAAAATGTTTGAAGTGCCTGTTCTTTGGTAAAACATATTTCATACTCTTTTCTGTTAGGCATTGCAATAAAAGAGTATACATCTGTAGTCGATATCCATTGACTACTTAAAAGGTTTACTCCGACTTCAGCCCTGTCTGGCGCTTCTCCTTCTCCACTGTAACGTAGTCTGACCCAGTGCCTCCCCGCCGACGGCGAGGAGGCCACACGGGGTGACATACCGAACCCCCGGGTGGCGATAATTATCACCTTGTTAAAGGTGTTTTTGTTGTTGATGTTGTTGTTGTCGTTAAAGTCTTTAGTTTCAAATTACGAACGAGGGTACCACTTGCAAAAAGAGAGTATTAATTACCACCCTTGTCTCTGCCAGACATGATGCTGCTCTCGAAGTCAAGCCACTCAATAAAAGTTCTCGCGCAGCGCCCACCTATTTATCCACACTCGACAGGACCTAGTTGAGAACAGGCGAGGAGGCGGGCCTTACACCAACGGTCACACAATGGCTCTCTTTTTCGAAAACAATCACTAGGCACTGCTTTTCACCTGCTAACGTCTTCTTCTCTCTCTCTCTCTCTCTAATCACTGGCCTTCTCTTTTCACATTTCCATTTTCACTATCTGTGTTACAGTCAATGTACACACTGTGTTTGAACCTAAATGTCATGCATCAACCAAAACTGCGCCTCCAGAATGACGGCTGAGCTTAAGATTGGCAAAATATGTCGCAGCAGTTGCATTCGTCAAATAAACTATGAGCAATTAAGTAGTGCCAATGAGATAATTACAGCAATGTGTAATGTCCAATAAGCTCAAAAAGAGCCGGACTCGCAGCACACTTTATTCTACTTGGCCAGTCAAACACAATTATGAACTGGGATTCTGATAGTTGTGTGCCTTTAACTCACTGTGTAGAAAAATGAGGTCAGCTATATAGACAACAATGTTCATTACGTATTTAATTACTTCGATTGAGGTCATTATTAGAAGTAGTAGTAGTAATAGTAAAATACCTACAACCTACCTTCTGTTTTAGGCGTCGTGTGTTGTGCTGGATGGAACATGACTGCCCTCGTGTGGCCAAACTCGGGAACGGCAATTTCCCAAAAATTGCAGTATTCTCTTATTAAGCTTTTAATGGCGGTGTTTAGAAGTCTATATTTGTATTATTTGGCAAATAGTGGGGTAAGAAGTAATAGATGCTATGAACATTCATGTTTCTCTCACCACTGGGGCAGAGGTGGCTTAGTGGTTAAGGCTCTGGTTTACTGATCAGAAGGTCAGGTCACCATATCATGACCCTGTGCTCTGACCCCAGCTTCCTGACATGTTGGGGTATGTGAAGAAAACAATTTCACTGTGCTCTACTGCATATGTGACCAATAAAGACTCATTATGTAGACTTATACATGACATTTTTAATTCTAAAACAGCTGCTAAACTATGTGCAGACTAAATTATGTGCAGATGTAAAAACAAAATGCTAAACACATTCTCTATTTGTGTGTGTGGTTTTTTGTACTGTATGTGTATTTCATCAGTGTTGCTATGAGCTTATTTCTTGTAGAATAATAATAATAATAATAATAATAATAATAATAATAATAATAATAATAATAATAATAACGCAGCTCATCAGTGTTATTACTGTGCATTGTCTAGTTTTCACGTATCAAGGACAATACACGGAGCTTCTGAACTGTTTAACAGCATTATTATTATTATTATTATTATTATTATTATTATTATTATTATTATTATTATTATTATTACTATTAGTTGGCCAATTATTTTTTTGATTAATCGTATGGGGTGGAGCGAACTTTCAGTACCATTTGTTTTTGTTTATTTAAAATAAAGTCCACAAACTGAGTGTAACAAATATAAACTTCACAGTAAAACTTTACACAACTGTTTGTACAAAACAGAAAAGAACCCAACACACACACACACACACACACACACACACACACACACACACACACACACACACACACACACCAGAATATATATTATTAATTTAGGACTATAGTTTAATTCGGTGCTTTTTGTGCATCTATAAAAAAAAATTATGCATAAATACTATATATATATATATATATATATATATATATATATATATATATATATATATATATATATAGTCCTAAATGAATAATAAAAACTCACTTTCACTGCACCTTGTGGTTTCTGTTCCTCGGTGTCTTTAGACATTATTTTACTTTTGATCATAATGTTTGAATTAGACATTACAGATCTTACTCGCGCTACACTCTGTATCAGCGCGTCTACACCGCGCGTGACCAGCAACGTGTCCTCGTTACTAACATGTCACTTCCGACAGAATTTACACTGCAAGCGCGCAGATACAGCATATAATTTACAATAGACATTGTCTCAAAGCAGCTTTACAGAAATATCAACATGCTATACAGATATTAAAGGTGTGAATTTATCCCAACTGAGCAAGCCACTGCGTGGCGACGGTGGCAAGGAAAAACTCCCTAAGATTTTTTAAGAGGAAGAAACCTTGAGAGGAACCCGACTCAGAAGGGAACCCATCCTCATCTGGGTAACAACAGATAGTGTGAAAAAGTTCATTATGGATTCATATGAAGTCTGTATGGCCTTAGGAGCAGCCGTAATCACACGAGTTGAAATTCATGTTAGATGCTCTGTTGTCGTCGATAGCAAAGTAAGCAGGATAATTGTTAGTGTAAAGAAGATTGTACTGCTATTCCTCCTAAGGCCACATCGACTGGAGGGGAGAAGAGAACATATTTATTCATTCATTTATCTTACACAAAATTTTATTTTCATTAATAGTTTGTTTACGTACACACAGACACAGACACACGCACACGCACGCACACACACACACACACACACACACACACACACACACACAGTCGGGGCCAAAAGTCTGAGAGCACTAGTGGAAAATGTTTCTATTTTGCATGTTTTTATTATTTAATTTTAACATTTTCATTCGAAATTGTATTATTGACTACAACTTCAGTAAAAAAAAAAAAACAACAAAAAAAAACGGAGAATCTTTAAAATATTTACAAGAGATTCAGAGTTTCTTAATGTTTACAATTGCAGAATTAAAAAAATATATAAATATCCAATATATTAAACATTTACTTTCTTTGTTTTAAATATTAATAAATTCTAACCAATTTATTTCAAAATGTAAGAGAAAAAAAAAATCCAGATTTTCAATGTGGTCTCAGACATTTGTGTGTGTGTGTGTGTGTGTGTGTGTGTGTGTGTGTGTGTGTCTCAGACATTTGTGTGTGTGTGTGTGTGTGTGTGTGTGTGTGTGTGTGTGTGTGTGTGTGTGTGTGTGTGTGTGTGTGTTTCTGTGTTCTACTATACTGTATTCTTACCTTGCTGATGGGTCCGAATCGACTGCAGTGAAAAAATGCATATCCCTGCGCAAAAATATATATACATTATAGGAACATTTGATAGGTTGTGTTTTTAATCTATAAAAGGTATTGTCTTTTTAAATGATGACAATTTACAAGTGATATTAAATCAATCATAGTGTACTGTAAAACGAGATTTTTTAAAATACTTGAAATCAGTTTGATACTTGAAATCAGAGTTTCAAGTAAAAGAAAAAGCATGGGCCTTTGTGAATTCTCCATTTTCTGCTTAACTAGAAAGATACCAACTTTAGACAATTTACAAGAGCACTCAAGGATTAAAAAGAAAATAGCCAATTGAGGAAGCAATGTACCATTCACCACTTAATAATAAGACTTTAACTGTGCACATCAAATTATATGAAGTGCATCATATAACAAATATATCATTCATTGTGCCAAAATAAAGGCACAGTTTAGAGAGGTTTCTTACCTTCTTCGACATAGATCAGAAAGTCCTCTCTTTGACCCTTTAAACTCTGAGCTGTCCACTTGGTGTATCACTAAATGATTATTTAGTTTATTTAAAAGGCAAATGCACTTTGTGTTCTTCAAATGCAAATAAGTTTGACTCAAATGACGGTCTACAGCAAAGTTTAAAAAAACATGAAGCAAAAACCTTCCATTTACATTTTATACATACATAAATATATACATATATAATATAGGTATAGGTTTTATCCAGCAAGATAATTGATTTATGAATCAATCAATGTCTGATTCATAAAAACTGTTGTACAAATGTGTGACGCAAAAGCAAAAATGTCAGGCTAAAACTGATGTGACGGATCATCCAGCAATTCCCTTTAGTCATCTGATGATGCATTTATTATAGATTCTCCTTCAAACATTGTTTAATTGACTTTCAGAGTTAAGAGGTTTTCATTTTTGGCAATGAGACACAGAATCATTACTGTGACAAAACATTAATAACTTCTCCATTTGAACTGTTAAAATGTGCAGATTCATTGTATTTTAATATGAAACTGTTCTCAAAAAATAATATTAGACACCAGGATAATATTCATTAATAATAGCACATAATATTCAATAGCATTGAATTTATTAAAACACTGTGCTATTCTATCACACACCTTTGAATCATGTTAATTTAAATACTATAGTTATAGTACCTGTCAGTGCCAACATCCCCACAAGATTTCATAATGTAATGGATTTACATTAATACTACATGAATTGATCATGCTCACTTTATATAATTCAATCTTGTAATTAGAAACTTGTGTAAATTAAGCTTAGCATAAGCAGTGTAATTGTCTTTTGATGAGAAATTTAATATTTCTTTGTAAACTATAAATCATATTTTTTCTCAAATTTAGTCTACCGCATGTTCCATGTTTTGTTGAGACATTGTAATTGTAAAGCGACATTGGTTATGAGTAAGGAGCTATATAAATTACACATATTATTATTATTATTATTATTATTATTATTATTATTATTATTATTAATAATAATAATAATAATAATAATAATAATAATAATAATAATAATGTATTTATTTATTTATTATATATTTTAACTGTTGAAGCATATGTAATTAAATGGTGATTTCAATGGTGGTAACACTGTATACTGTGCCTTGAATCCAGTTTCAGGTGTTTTGGAGTTCTTAAAAATAGTATTTTGAATACATTTTGCATTAGGCTACGCAAAGCAGCTGGAGTGCCGATCTTATTTGCTTTTGCAGGATGTGTTTGAAAAAGAACTTAACTAATTCATGTGGCAGCTGCGCAATGCATAAAATCATGCAGATACAGGTAAGTATTTCAGTAAGCTTCAGTTAATATTCACACACACATCAGAATCTCAGTGATCTCAGTGATGATGGTATGAATGTTGGTGCCAGACGAGCTGGTTTGAGAATTTTAGAGGCTGATCTGGGATTTTCACAGACAGCAATCTCTTGAGTTTACACAGAATGATGGAGAAAAACAAACACCTTGTTGATGAGAGAGGACAGAGGAGAATGGACAGACTGGTTCGAGCTGACAGGAAGGCTATGGTAATGATAATTCTTTACAAGTGTGGGGAGCAGAAAACCCTCTTGCAACATACAATACGTCTAACCAAATGAGGTGGATAAGCTACAACCATATTAGGTTCCACTCCTGTCTGTGAGCCAAGAACAGGAACCTGAGGCTAGAGTGGGCGTGGACTCACTGGAACTGGACAGTTGAAGCATGGAAAAACATTGCCTGATTTGATGAATCTTGATTTCTGTTGTGACATGTAGATGATAGGGTCAGACATTGGCATCAGCAGCATGAAAATGCCTTGTGTCAACAGTCCAGACTGCTGCTGGTGGTATAACGGTGTGTAGAATGTTTTCTTTCTATTATGTGATCCTATGTGAACCTTTGCTTTCAGCATATGGTGTGAACCCCTTGGTCAGAAATAACCGAAACTAAACATTTTCCCTGTTTTAACTGTTGATCAGTCCTGCACATCGGCTTGTAAGAATTTTAGCTCGTTTCTCAGTACAGAACAGCTTCAACTCTGGAATGCTGGTGATTTTCCTGACATGACCTGCTTGTTTGCGGTCCTTCCACAACATTTCTATTGGATTAAGGTCAGGACATTGACTTGGCAAATTCTGAAACATGAATTTTATTCTCTTTTAACCATACTTTGGTGGACCCATATATGCTTTTTGTGCTTAGGGTTGTTGGCCTGCTGCATGACCCCTGTCCAAGGTCATGCATGGTAGGCTGATTGGCATGTCCAAAGTGTCTGTAGTGTATGAATGGGTGTGTGAATGTGTATGTGAGTGTGCCTTGCGATGGACTGGTACTCTGTCCAGGGTGTACCCTGTCCAGTGCCCTATGATCTCTGGGATAGGCTCAAGGTTCCTGTATGATAGGAGATGCAGAAAATGGAAGGGGGGGTGGATGGAAAACAGAGTGAAATTTTATTATCCTGAGTATCCAGTTACACAAATGGAGAGGTGAGTTTAGATTTGGCTAAATAAATCATACAATCTAGAAACAAACAAGTGGGATATAATCAGTGGTTGATTTTAGACACAATCATTCTTGATATTATTAATAATACTGCTGTTGGTTTGAGTTGAGCACTGACAATCAAATTAAAAGAAGATGAAGCCAGCATTTAATGGTTTGGGGTTGGTTTTTTTTTTGTTTTTGTTTTTACAGTGAAGTGATAAGAAGAAATCCTCAGAGACTGCTACAGTGTCCTCCCAGGAATCCATGGCTAATCATAGGCTGAAGTGTTTCAGAGACATTCTGGACACTGTGTAATGAGAATTTCTTTATTGAGTCTTAGTTACAGATTATTGAATATGTTGCATGTTAAATAAGATTCTGATACTAACAATGGGAAATGTTGATTTAAGAGAATGGAATGCTCTGAACCTTAATGAGCCAAATAAGATAAGGTGTAAAATCATGTAAAAAATAAATAAATAAAATGTTCTCATATTATATAAATTAAAAAATCCCTTAATTGTCACAAATAAATAAATAAATTAAAATCCCATTAATATTTGGTAATGTGCTGTACTGAGAATCATCATTCTACAAACATTGGAAATTCTCAAGCAGGTAAGTGTTTAAGGGAAGGAGCAAAGTTTAAAGTGAACACATTTATGCCAGTGAGTAAAACCTCATTCTTACATGATCTCAGCACTTTCTGTGTTTTAAACATGCTTCCAACCATACAAAAATTCATCATGACTGATGACTGATTGGCTGGGAGGTGACAAGGATTCTGAGTATTGTTCAATAAAGCTGATGATATATCTGCAGTGAAAACTGTAAAGGTGTACAGATGAACGAGCAGTTCTTACAACCAGGAAAATCTGAGTGTTTTGTTTTCTACTATATTAACCTAAATTCTCACTATCCCAGAAAAGCTACTGAATATACTTTATCTACTCAATAATATTTCTGAGAGAAACTTAACTAGCAATATTCTACCAGTAAATCTAGCTATTGTTTTAAACTCAAACCGAGGTATAACTATGCTAAACCCAGAAATCAAGAGGCATGTTTAATACATCAATCACATAGTACATATAACAGGGTCTGTACAGATGCTTCATAATGAAATTCCAGGACTTTCAAGCACTTTTCAAATACTGTGTATGCTTTTGTTTTCACAGACTATACAAGAGATGTCATTCAAACATATTCTTTATTTCTTCTTTTTAAATTCCAAAATATATTATTATTAATAATAATAATAATAAAAACACAGCCAATTTTAATATAGCTCCTTTTCCCAGCCGTGATGGACTAAATTTGTATTTCCCAGGCACTGATTCATCTTCACTATAATGTTAAAATACTCCAAGTGAGTGACAGGAGCACTGTGTCCACACGTTTCTAGATGATGTCATGCGCTAATTAGCATATTCATTACATCATTACATCGTATTTTCATTCTGCCTAAAGTCAGCCCTTTACAGCCAAATTCCCAATAAAGCTGTTTTCATTTACGTATTTTTTTTGTTTCTGTTGTCAGACAACAGGACGAGTATGAAATAGTGACTGAACCACGGCCCAATAAGAGACTACATGTTCACCAGCAGTCACTTTCAAACCTTTTCCAAGCTGCTGATCTACATTGTTAAAATCCTGATTTTATAACCGTGATGTCATCTGACTAAACCACCACACACATAAGTTAAAGACAACGAGTGCACTGTGATTTCGTGCTATATTTCCATGTAAAATAATCTCTCAGAGAGAAAGTTAGAAGTGAATGAATGTGCTGCTCCTCTCTGCCCCTCACTGAACAGAGTAGCCGCAGAGAGAGGCGTGTCTCCGGGGGGAAAGCAGGACCTCACACTCACCGGGCAGTACTGGCCATTCTCTTCTACAGAAAGTAGCTAAGGTTTGGCTAAAAAGTCGCTAGATATGACGCTAGGAGCTTTTTTGAAAACGTCTGCAGCGGGGAGCCCTATTTTGAGTGAAAGGATTGTATTCATGTTCTGTAGAAAATAAACCCTTTAAAGTTATTTAGTGATTTCGTATTTATTGACTTTTTATCATCCAAGCAATTTTAAGCCTTTATCTCTGTAATGTTCTTCCCTATTTGTGGATATTCTCGAGTGAAATAGACGAGGCCACCTAGGGAACACATGAAGTTATGTAGGAGCAGTGATGAGAATGAAATGACTAATAAGATTAGAAAGACATTAATAATGTTAATATTAGCAGTAAATTTGTGTACTTTATTACGATAACTATACTGTTATGTACATGATATAATGTTAATGTGTTAATATGTTTTAAATGTGTTTGTGTGCTGTCCTTATACCGTGTCTAGGTCAGTCTCCCCACAGACATGTATAGTCAAATCGGAGCAGCGAGCCATAAGATCTGTTATGACGTCACGTTCAGAGTTCTATAAGTTTCCTGATGGTATGCTTGACGGTTGTTCCCTTTATGACGCCGCGAATGTCAAGGTTTTTAAACTTTGTGGTATCTGAGCAGGCGTCTGTATTCATTTGAACGGAGTAGTATTTAATCATTGGTCTATCTAACCTTTTCATGTGGTTAGTTTCTTTGTTTGTTCATCTGTGTTTAAGAATGGACATTGAAATAATATATCCAGATATGTGTACAGCTGCTGTGTGACAATGTAAACTTAAAAAACCCCAACATTTCCATGTCTAGAGAAGAGGGTGCGTTCTTTAAAAATTAAATCATAATGATGATGCTGTTAAACAGTTCAGAAGCTCCGTGTATTGTCCTTGATATGTGAAAACTAGACAATGCACAGTAATAACGCTGATGAGCTGCGTCAGTGTAAAATAGCCCAAATCTACCTTCTGTTTCAGGCGGCGTTGTGCTGGATGGAGCTTGACTGCCCTCGTGTGTCCAAACTCGGGAACGGCAGTTTCCCAGAAGGGGTATTCTGTTCCAAGTTTGTGGTAGTTGGCCAAGAAATATTACATGGAGACGTGAGGCTGCAGTGGAAGCCCTGAAGGTTCTGGTACATGTGAGCATTGAAGGAGAAGTGCCTTTTGAGCTTCATCGCTACATCACTGGGCAGAAAGGAAGTGGCATTCGCAAAATGATGGATGAATTTGAGGTCAATATTCAAGTGCCTGCTCCTGAGCTCCAGTCCGACATAATTTCCGTTACAGGCCTTGCCACTCACCTGGACCTAAAGAAGGGCTTTTTGAGCGCATCAAAGGGCTGCAGGCTGAACTGGAGGATCGGGCTCTCAGGAGCTTCAAGTTGACCATCACTGTGGATCCCAAATATCATCTCAAGATCATTGCTCGCAAGGGTGCCATAATCACCCAGATCCATACTGACCATGATGTCAACATCCAGTTCCCTGAGAAAAATGACGAGAACCATGACCAGCTCAGCATCACCGGCTATGAGCAGAATGCTATAGCAGCACGTGATGCTATCCAAGGCATTGTTGATGAGCTGGAGGAAATTATATCTGAGGACATTACCTTGGACAGCAGAGTTCATGCTCGCATTATTGGTGCTCGTACCAAGGGTATCCGCAAAATCATGGATGAATTTAAAGTTGATCTTCGGTTTCCTCAGAGCGGAGCTGCAGATCCCAATTTGGTTACTGTAACTGGCCGTCCAGAGATGGTTGATGAAGCCATAGATCATCTCCTGAACTTGGAAGAGGAATGTATGGCTGATGTGGTGGAAGATGAGGCCAAGATGGCCTACATGAAGCCATCTGGCACTGCAGCAGCCAAACCTGAGGAACCCCGTGGGCCCTCCAATGGATTTGTGGTGAGGGAGGCACCCTGGGCTACCAGCAGTGAGAAGGCCTCTGATATGAATAGCTCCGAGGACTTCCCCAGCTTCGGTACTCCTGTGGCTGCTGCCAAAGCTTCTCCATGGGGACCAAAGTGTTTTAGAAGTGACCTGTGGTTGGTGGATGTCTCTGTGAGCAGCATGCGTCAGTGTGTGTTCATTCACACTCTCCAGGCCTGAACGCTCTGCGGTCAACCACACTTTCTCGCTCCTAGCACAGAACTAAGAGTTAAGAGAAGTAAAGGCTGAAGGCTGACGGAGGACGACTGAAAGACATAACCTGAGATACTTTTTATCCAACATACTCTCTCTCCCCTTTTTTTAACCTGTTCATGATAATTATTGTATACTTTACCTATCTTTGTAATGTTCTTCCCTATTTGTGGATAGATGAGGCCACGTAGGGAACACATGAAGCAGTGGTGAGAATGAAATTTCTACTAACATTAGAAATACATTAATATTTTCATATTACAAATCAATTTGTGTACTTTAACATTATATAATATACATAGCAGTATATTTATCAATTCAATTTTTATTTATTTGTATAGCGCTTTTACAATAGACATTGTCTCAAAGCAGCTTTACAGAAATATCAAACTATTTATCATCATCATCATCATCATGTGTGAATATGCTTTAAATGTGTTGGTGTGCTGTCTGTATACCGTGTCTCTTTCCGTCTGTCTGGCCAGCGCGCGCACATATATAGTGAAATCGGAGCAGCGTTCAGAGTTCTAGACCTATCCTGGTGGTATGCGTGACCATTTTCCCCGTTTATGATGCCGCGAATGTAGAGTTTTTAAACGCTGTGGTGTCTGAGCAGGCCTCTGTATTCATTTGAACGGAGTTGTATTAAATCATTGCTGTATCTAACCTTTGCATTTTGTTAGTTTATGTAGCGTTTTTTAATAATGGACATTGTCACAAAGCAGCTGTACAGATATCTGGATATATTATTTCAATGTAAACTTACAAACAACATTTCCATGTCAAGAATCGAGGGTATGTTCTTTAAAAATGTAATAATAATAATAATAATAATAATAATAATAATAATAATAATAATAATGCTGTTAAACAGTTCAGAAGCGCCGTGTATTGTTTTTGATATGTCAAATCTAGACAACGCAGGCCAAGAGAGTGACCATCATGCCCAAGGATATTCAGCTGGCCCGGTGTATTCGCGGAGAGCGCTCGTAAACGACAACTTCATCTAATATACACAAAGGCTCTTTTAAGAGCCACTTCATCGTCTCAGAAAACAGCAAATTTTCTTTCTTGGGCAGTTTGAAAATTTAGAACGTGGTACAGAGAGAAGGGGACATTACATTATAATATATATATATATATATATATATATATATATATATATATATATATATATATATATATATATATATATATATATATATATATATATATATATATATATATATATATATAGTGTTAGATTTCCAAGTATCTCATGGAATCTCATATTTATGTCCTCAGAGGTCTGGATGGTTCATAATGTACCAGTACATCAGAAATATATATTGGACCCAAACCATTCAGTGCTTTATAAAACAGTAAAACTGGGATATGGAATTCCAGAAAAACTCAACATGCACATAGTATTTTGTAATTGCCTGTATATACACACACCTCATAATGTGGTGTAAATACACTACACAAATATTTATACACAAAGTTACACACATTACGATGCTATTTTTTCTAATCAGATATGTGTAATCCTTTTTGTATCTAATTTCTTGAAAAGTACACAAGTACTCATTTTCCAACATTATGTGGCAAGATACAATTAAAGCATATAACATACCGCATGCTTAAAAAAATCCGTAATTAAACAATGCTTCAATAATGTGGATGTTAGATTCTGGTCTATGGAATTCCCATGACGAATCTTATGAATGATAGACAACAATTATATAGTTTAACAAACTCCGTGAATATTTTTAATAAACATGCATGAATTTTAGTAAATGCAGACAAAGTGAATAGCTGAAAAATGACATTCAATATTGTAACACACAAAACAGCCAGATATTGTACCTATGTATTGCTAATCAAAGAAAACAATTTATTACATTTACATTACATTCACTTAGCAGACGCTTTTATCCAAAGCGACTTACAAATAAGAAAGATACAAGCAAAGCGATATATCAAGCAGAGAACAATACAAGAGCAGCTACCATACAAGATCTATTCATTGAATTCTAGAAGAAGCAACGTGCAGACTAGAGGTGTAAGTGCATTTTTTTTTTTAATTTTTTTTTTTTTTTTATGAGTTGGTTAGGTGTTCATAGAAGAGGTGGGTCTTTAATTAGTCAGACATCAAACCCAATGGAATTCCCCGTATATTCAAGCTCATTAGAATTGTACTGTTTGGAGGCTGTCACGCAAGGGAGAGGAATGATATTACAAAATTGAATCTGAACTGGACTCAGGCCCAATTCTTGCAGGACGCACTGGAGATCCCACGTAGCTCTGCTGTGAACAGACAGTGGATATATCTGAATATATGGCATTTCATTTCATTGTTATATACATGTACTATATGATGCAGTCTGAACCAACAATTTCGGAAACAGTAAAACTACAGACATTAGCTACACATTCCTGATCGCAAGAAAGTGAACCACAATTCACTCATAATTTGAAACCTCCAAATCAATCATCAGTATTCACAAAAGGTTTGGAGCATGTATGCACTTTCAGTTATATGCATAGTGGAAAGGTTTTTGCTTTTCAAATGGATATAAAAACTAATGAGTCAGTCAACAGTGTTACACAATGGCACATTTGTATGAATGAGAAAAGAAAAAGAATCACAGAAGTTGTAGATTTAAATTCTAACCTTCATCATAAACACTCATAATATGTTTCTTGCCACTTTTCCTGCCTGGGGCATTTTTTAGGTAGCTGCCGATGGCCTCTCTGCAACCGGCAACAGTATATTCACGTCCATGTGCTTGTTCGGCAATATCTGTAACATAAATATCAACAAAAACATTCAGCCTTGGAATGCAATAACAGAGAAAATGTCCAATTTCTGAAGGCAAGACTTTCTTTTCAAGAGTTTGCAAAGGAGGCATATACTGTCATGTACCGTCATTTCCAGACTATAAGCCGCTACTTTTTTCACACGCTTTGAACACTGCGGCTTAAACAACGATGCGGCTAATTTATGGATTTTTACGGGTTAACGAGCTTCATGCCGCCAAAACATTTAGCCTCGTCACATCGGACCAATGAAATTACAGAACAGGTCACAGTGGACCAATGAAATTGTTCGAATTAAATCAAACACACTCACACTAAATTCTTCAGATCAGTCATTTTACGCTTCATGCACACACCCTCATCATGGAAAACACACGAAGAAATGCATTTGATGCAGCTTTCAAGTTAAAGGCGATCGATCTGGCTGTTGAAGAAGGAAATAGAGCTGCTGCACATAAGCTTGGCATGCACTGTTCAGGAAAAAAAGCATTTACGGTATGTATTTAATTAAAAGTTAAAAAAAATCTATCTGTGTAACATCTTTCTGTGTAAATATCTCGCGTTACAACGTGGACACCTGCGGCTTATAGACAAGTGCGGCCTATATATGTACAATTTTTTTTTTCTTTTTAAAGTTAGTGGGTGCGGCTTATATTCAGGTGCGCTCAATAGTCCGAAAATTACGGTATACATTTTTTATCCTTCATACTCACAGTGTACAAGGCGATACACTTCATCCTGATAAGTCAAAGCCAGCTTCCCACCTTTTGACACTTTCAACAAAAACATACATTACAGACTGTTCTCCCCGATTCTTTGGAGAATGGAGCGAACTGTCTCTCCGATGCTGCTCTGCCTCATTGTCTTCAAGTAAGCACGCTACAAGAAATTCAAATAAAAAATCTCTGGAATACATGGTCCAACATAAGATACAATTCCATCATTTAGTCACATAGGAGTCAAATTCCAGGTGAACATTAAAAAGTTTGACTTACAAAACAGTTGACTTACAAAACAGAAGTTTTTCGCTATTCTTCAGTTGTTGTTTATTGTTGTTATTGTTCAGTTGCAAACATACAGCTCTGTATCATCAGCATAACAGTGGAAATTCATTCCATGTTTATGAATAATTTGACCTAGAGGTAGCATATACAAAATAAAAAGCAGTGGGCCTCAAACAGAACCTTGTGGAACACCAAATTTAACCTCAGTATTCATGGAGAAGTCTCCATTTACATCTACAAACTGAACTGATAACGATCGGTCTAATAAGACCTGAGGCAGGAGAGGACTGTTCCCTTAATGCCAACATTTTCTAATCTATCAAGGAGAATAGTGTGATCTATAGTATCAAAAGCTGCACTAAGGTCAAGTAACACAAGCAACAAGACAAACCCTGATCAGAGGTCAGTAGAAGGTCATTTACTACTTTAACTAACGCTGTCTCTGTGCTATGATGAGGTCTACGTCCTGACTGATACATTTCATGAATGTTATTCCTATGTAAGTACGAGCATAACTGCTGTGTACAACTTTTTCTAAGATCTTGGAGATGAAGGGGAGATTAGATATTGGTCTATAGCTGGACAGTTGAGAGGGGTCAAGGTCAGGTTTTTTAATCAGGGGTTTAATAACTGCTAATTTAAATGATTTAGGTACATAGCAAGTGCTAAGGGAAGAGTTGATTATATTTAAAAATGGTTCAATTACTCCAGGACAAATCTGTTTAAATAGACATGTAGGTACGGGATCTAGTATGCAAGTTGATGAATTTGCTGAAGAGATTAATGAAGCTAGTTCGGTCTCTCTAAGGGGAGTAAAACATTCTAAACATTAATCCGATATTGCTATATCATCGTCTACAGGGTTAGTTATAATACTGTCTGGTTTTAATTTAATAGCCTGAATTTCACATCTAATATTTTCAACTTTACCAATAAAAAGTTCCATGAAATCTTCACCGCTATGTAATGATTGTGATTGAGTGTTTCTCTCTGTGGTGGTTTCATTCCTAGTAAATTTTGCTACTGTGTTGAATAGAAATCTAGAATTGTTTTTGTTGTCTCCTATTAAGGTGGAGAGACTTTTCTAGCATCGCTAAGAGATTTCCTATATTTCAGTAGGTTCTCCTTCCATGCTGTTTGAAATATCACCAGTTTGGTTTGACGCCAATGTTCTAATTGTCGATTTGTCTGTTTTAAGGTTCGCGTTTGATCGTTATACCAGGGTGCTAGCTTTTTCTCTCTAATTATTTTTCTTTTGAGTGGAGCCACTCTATCTAGCATGTAGCGGAGTGTTGACTGTAAGCTTTCAGTCACCTAATCGAGTTCTATCGGATCAGACGGTGATCCAAATATAATTGATGTCTCTGGGAGGTTATTTATGAAGCTCGGTGCAGTAGCTGATGTGAAAGCACGCTTTATGCGGTAGCAAGGCGAGGTGGAAATATTATGATCAATTCGTATTATGAAAGAGATAAGATAATGGTCTGAGACAACTTTAGACTGCGGAAAAATTATAATATTTTCTATATTTAATCCGTATGTTAGTATGAGGTCAAGAGTGTGACCACCATTATAAGTAGGCCCGATTACGTTCTGATTAATCCCTACTGAATCTAAGATGGACACAACCGCTGTTCTCAGAGGGTCTTCTGGATATCAAAGTGAATATTAAAATCACAGACGATTAATGCTTTATCTACAGACACAACTACAGACACATTCACTAAGAAATTCAGCATATGGCCCTGGGGGCCTGTAAATAATTAGAGGAATTTACTTATTTTTAGTGGCTACATAAGTTATGCTGGTATAAAGAATTTCAAAAGAATTAAATTTATTACTAGGTTTTTGTGTGACGGCTAGATTTTGACTATGGATGAGTCCAACACCTCCTCCTCTACCAGCTGAACGAGGCTGATGTACATAACTGTATCCAGGAGCACTGGCTTCATTTAATGCCATGTACTCGTTTGGTTTAATCAAAGTTTCCGTTAAACACATTAAATTACATTCCTGATCAGTAATGATGTCGTTAACAATAAGAGCCTTAGACGCAAGAGATCTAATGCTCAATAGTCCTAGCTTCAGATTAAAGGTGCTGGATGTATGATCTAATTTTAGGTTAATTAGGTTACTAAAACAAACATTCTGAAATTGTCTATGTAATTGTATAGCTCGGGGAACAGACACAGTCTCTATAGAATGTACTACAGGTGTTGGACTATTAACTGAACATTGCTTATGATGAACTTTGTTATTGTAGGAAAATGTGCTTACGGTAGACAGTCACTTGGTCTGTAGCGTCTTGGAAATGTTGTCTGACAGCAGTTCCGATCCCAGAACAGATTCCAGTTATTAACAAACAGCAGATTCTGTTCATTACACCAAGAAACTAACCAGTCATTCAAAGCAAGAAGTCTACTGAGCCTTTCAGCTCCACCTCTGTATGAGGGAAGAGGTCCAGAGACGATGATCTTCGCGATGGGTGATCTGCCTCGTACCGTCTCGATCAGGCTGGAGAAGTCCCTCTTCAGAACCTCCGCCTGCCACAGCCTGATGTTTGCCCCCACGTGCAGCACGACCGCTCCAATGCGCTAGTCCTTCTTCAGGATTCCTGTTAGCTGCTCAGCGACATCAAGGACACAAACAAAAGAAAAACTGTGTGTGCACCTTACCCCTTGTTGAAGCGACGTGGACGTTTCGCACAATGGAGTTCCCAACGATCACACAGGATCAATCTTATTTTGTTAAGAGTATTAATATTTTGTAGATTCTGCAAGGGGTATGTAAACTTCCGACCGCAACTGTGTACCCACCCAGCTACCAACAAACACGCACACTAATTCAACCGCTTAAAAACAGCAAGGATTTTTTTAAAAAACATTTTTTATGAACAATTAAAAATAGACTACAGTATGAACATTTTAACAAATACCACAAAAACACCACATTTAAAACACTCTACATACCTTCTTTTTGCAAAAGACTTCTCTTGCACCCACACTCTTGATCTGATGCCAGCTGGAGCCACCTCTTCATGGTCCCCTCGACCTCCATCGCTGCAGCTTTAGGCGTAAAGAGGTTTCTATGAACTTTGGAATAAAGCAATACATATCATACAGTCATTATGAATCATAAGCATTAATTATGCTTATACCATGGTCATTGTGAATACTGGATTCTGATTGGCTGGAAGGTGTGCATTATAACCGTTTATTGCACAGGTAGTTCCAGTCAGTTTGATCACCGTGATCATTTCTAAATCAATGCGCAGCCTACATGCACACACACGCACAGACACTCGAGCATACATTGACATTCATATGAACAGACACCTCTTGCCAGCGCTGTCTGCAACTTTAACAATAAAAATAGCTTTGCTGGTGAAAAGCTACATGATATTTCTCAGCAACGAGGTGGTAAGAGCACTGTTTCTGAAGTAATTCAACTCTCAGTTTTACTACACTACTGTTGCGCAACACTGACTGCCGAGAGGCACACATGATGCAGGTAATTCATACACGCTTAATCTCTCTCTCTCTGATAGATATCTGTCAATTCATTCGAATAAATGTAATCTTATCATACTACTTTATCTCTGTGTCTGATATATATCGGGCAAAATTCCAGATCTAACGACTTAACTAATAAAAATTAACGATCATTTTAAACTTCTAATCAAAGTTTGTGCTTCTAAACCAATGACAGCTTTAACGTTATTAATTGTGGAAAGACCATGGTATAGGCGGGGTAATCCATGGCTAGGTGTGCATTAAACGATTTGAACGAGTGGTTCATTTCCTCCACATCAGGCATTAAAATCGTTTAATGCACATCTAGCCGTGGATTACCACGGCTTGTGTTTTCCATGTTTTCCATCTCTACTAAAGAGTAGGTCATAACTGTTCCCTCATATCAAAGTGGTGTTGAACATTGTGCTTTGAGTACGAGTGTGTCACCTTGAGAAAACAGAAATGCTCTCAGTCGCTGTGTAATTGTGCAAGTAGTTGTTAACAAAAAAAAAAGAGAAAAAAATTCTCACCAGATCTTGCTTGTAATCTGGGCTCTGTTGCATCCTTCGCTCCAGACTACGCAGTTGAGGAAGGTCTTGCAGGGCAGTAAATCTTCATCAACATCCAAAGGCTGCAGCTGGACCTCCTGTAGTTGAAGCAATCTCAGTGGTTTGTTGGTCCAGCACCATCTCTAATTTAGTCAACACCTCCCTCAGCATGGCTATGATAAAGAAAATAAAATATATTTTGTTATACAACTATACAACTCCATCCTCAGTCTTATTGGTAACCTACACAATTCCAGTAAGATGGCTGAGTGGAAATCACGGTTAATTAATACCTACCAAAGAAAGTTAATCAGAAAGCAGAAGAATACGCTCACACGGCATATCGTCCATCGGCTGCCAGTTCTGCAGCATCTCTGTAAGAGTGTAAAATATTGACTATATTGCCAAATTCTACAATGTTTCATGAAAAATACAACTTTGAATATGCTCTCAAAGCATCAAGGAATAGCAATAGCGATGTGCTGAACGAATATCTGCATGTTTTACACCTTGGTGGTCTTTACCCAGACACTTCCACGTCTGACTGGAGGTCTGACCAGGTCCTGCCCTCTTTATCGCTGTCTGTAAAATACAGTTGCATTTAAACTTTATTCAATCCCTTCAGGATCACTCAATGAGACAAAAAATTAGTATATTGCTAGACTATGGCTAAGAATTGCACATAAGAAATACAGTGTTGAGCCGAACAACAGGTCTGTTATACTGCCAAGTGGACAATATAATCTAATAACGGGACACAGCATGCTGCAAACTGTGTGGGTTTTCTGACACAATATATTAAAAAAGTTAAATAAAAAGTAGTAAAACAGGAACGGAAGGAATAAACTAGGAGTTTATCTTATTTGTAGAGCAATTAAAAAAGCTTTATAAAAAAAAAAGTGTCAAGCTGCTTCTTAACTTAACCTTTAAGCTAGCCGGCTAGCTAGCTGCTAGGATACTGTCTGATGTTCTTGTCACAATCACACATACCGTTGAAAAGATTTTTAAAAAACATTTTCTCCCTGACATTTTAAATATCAAACAATATTGTAGACTGAAATTACTCAATTAAATTACTTACCTTCTTCAGCTGAAATGATTCCTCTTGAAAACGAAGAATGACTGCAGCCTCGAGTATCCTAACTGATTTAACCGTCAAAAGTTTTTTCCAGGCAGCTGAGCTCCTTAATTTTAGCTGTGGCCCGTCTGTGACTTAACGAACTCGAAAAAGCAGATACACACCGCTACACCGAGTATGGACCTGCCGCAAGTACACCTGCTTTCAGCCGAGATTGGCCCACATAGCAAAAACCGTTCGTCAGCGAGAAGTGGTGTGAACGGTCAGCAGGGCTCTGGGCAATTACCTTTTCACCGATACCGGCATTGAGCCGACAGTCGCGCATTTCTACCAGAATCGGCCTAATGTGCTTGCTATCCAGGAACTCTTCATCGCCCCTAACGGCAGAATGCTCCGGAAAAGTCTAAGCTTTTTACCAAATAAATGTAAAGTAAGAATTTCATCAATGGTAACTCTTCAACACCCGGGAAAAAATCAGCAATGATCGGCCTGGAGCTGGCCAGAGTCTGTGCGACATGACGCTCCCTCCCCGGGCTATGTCCGAGTGCTTTCCCCGCTGCACGGAGCACCGTCCATATAATTTTGGACACTTACAAATATTCGCTTAAAAATTCTCTTCGAAACTATTATGATATATTATATATGTGGCAATGTAGCTCAGTTAAATAGTGCATGGTGTTAAGAATGCCAAGGTCGCTGGTTAGAATCTCAGGGCTGATTACATTTTTGCATCTTCTAGAACTCAATTAAAAATCTTCTATTGTAGCACTACTTGCAGTGTTCTCTGCTTGATATACTGCTTTGCTTGTATTTTGTATTTTCTCATTTGTAAGTCTGGTGAAGGATGCGGGAATGAGCACAGACCCGGCCAAATAAAAAAATAAAGGAAAAAATATATAATAATAAAAAATGTAAAAATAAAAACATGGATTCCATGCTGCAGCAACTAATGGAGGCCAGCCTCCAGCAGCTGACGATAACGCCTGCAGCAGCCGGTAAGCGAGCAGAAACGTACAGGTACCATGTGAACCTGTTGAAGAGGTGAAAAACGCTCCTCACACTACTGCCACCCAGGTGCTGAACAGACAGTCATTTCAGCACCACTGTTGTCGACTGCAGCAGAGCATGAGGTGGGGAAATAGAGCACAACTTGCGGCAGATAAAACACTGCAACTCCTCACCCTCTCAGAGAAGACTGGAGAGGATAAAAAGGCATCACAACCTCAGCAGCTTGAGCAGCTTTTGTCTACGTGTCTATGCTGATCAATTCTGTTCTATGTCTTGCAGATGACGATGACGACAGCAAGTCTCTCCCCCCAAGAGCCCTCACCCCCACTACCTACGCTCCCTCCGCACTCTGCTACCGGCCTACACCGCTCTGCCTGGCCCATAGCGACCACACTCCTCTCTAACACCTCCCTCACAGACTGCTTCCCCAGGACAGAGTGTCCATGACCCTTCTGCACTCCCATTCTACAAAATAAAAGCTCTCTTAACCAGTCTCACTCTGTCTGTGTTCCACCTGCCGCTGCTGCTACACTATAAAACATTCAACCTTTCGTTCTTGAGATGTCACACTAAACAAGAATCTCATGCAAAAGCAAGGACACACAGAAGCATGGAATGATGGCAAAACCGTAGCTAGCCAAAAAAAAACAATAAAGGGCCTTGAGTTCCTAAACATGAAACTGCTGTGACCTCGTTTATTTTTGATTGTTGATATTTGTTTATCAATTCCAAATACTAATCAAGTCATCTGCTGGTTACAACAACTATATAGTCTATAGAATTCCTACAAACATTCAACCACTGGTTCTTGAGATATTGCATTAATGAGAACCTTAGATGGATGGACAGACTTAGTGGTGGAGACATAAAAAAAAAATATATAAAAGGTCTGCATAAATACTAAACTCAGACACACTTATCTAACGTTATGGTGTGTAGTAATGACCAACTAAAGCTATCTACTTAGTAAATCTGAGAAAGTTATGTTTAAAAAAACTTTACTGTCCCATAGTTCTTCATTTTAAACACTTTTCTTGTTGATGCTGACAAACGAGTAACCATTTCCTTCAGACTACTCACCTTTCACGACTTCATTTTGCCAGCCTTCTTCATTTGTAAACGCGTTAAAAAATGTGCATGCTCATGATATATCTATGCAACTCTACAAGTATCGGCACCCTATCTGCCTCGCTTTCTTTTTTAAAACTAGTTAGTAATATTCATTGCCATATCATAAGTAATTGGAAAAAATTAGTCTATGGTGTCATCTGGTGACAAATTGAGCATGCTTTAGCTACTTTCCCTAAAAAGAGTTGTGAAAGCTGGTTGACATGCTGTAGCACACTAAGGGAGTGATGGCTGCATGGACAGGAGTTGTGAAGAGTACTCACCCTACACTCGGGACAGCTGACTGAGGGGACAGAGTTGGAGTCCTGAGGACACTCCAGAGAGCAGAGACACTCCACACAGAAGAGCACATGGGGCAGCCTCCCCACAATCTTACCCTCTGTAAACAGCAACAAAACCACCAAAAAACATCAAGTTCACTTATTTATGAAGCTAAACATCACATGGAGGAAATTTCCCCCACTGCTCTTAACATTTCACATGGCTAACATTTGCTGTGTGGAATTTGGTTGTTTATCATTTTTAAGAAACCACGCTGCAAAAAAAAAAAAAAAAAAAAAAGAAAATTAAGCTTTAATGCAAAACGTTAGCTAGCTAGCCAACTAAACTCAAGCTAACTTGAAGGCCATGTTTATCAATTAAGTCTCATTGTTTAGCTTTAAAACGCTCACTTTGAGGATGTAGTCTTGTAATTAATTAGGTTAATTAGGTGTGTTCTGAAACCACATTGCATTCAGCGCATTCAGCAGTGTGTAACCAAGATGCGTCCGGAAAATACTTGTATAAGTAAATACAGAGAATTTGTTTAAAACTTTTTTTTTTTTTTTTTTTTTTACCAGACAACGTGTACGGTAAGCCACAATTATTACATGCCACTGTAGCGTCCATTATGATGCTTTTTCACCGCGCACTTCACTTCCTTCAGTGACGGAAAGCACTGGCTCTTTTAAGTGAACCGAATCCTTTGGCTCAGCTCTTCAATAAGAGTCGATTCCTTTGGCTTCCGTACGGATCACTGCCATTTTTCTGAATCAGATTCAGAATCAGTTTTATTGGCCAAGTATGCCCGCACACTCAAGCAGGGATATGTATCATGCTATATAATTTAGCTAACAAACTGTCACCAAAGTAGCCGTGATGTGAAAACATGTAAACAGATGGGGGGGATGTAAAATAAATGAATAGATTTAAAGTGCATTACATTTATTCACTTAGCGGACGCTTTTATCCAAGCGACTAACAAATGAGAAAAATACAAGCAAAGTGATATATATCTAGCAGAGAACAATACAAGTAGTACCAGTAGTAACAAGTAAGAACTGTTCAACTGAGTTAGATATTTTATTTATTTCATTCCTACAAAAACTAAATTCTAACACTGAAAATAGTTTTATTTTTTTTTAAAGGAGGGAGATATTTGAAAGATTAGGCTTTTTAAAAACATCAGCAAATTTACATATAATTAGCTGCTTTCATTCAATTCTATTTATTTTGTAATTACTAAAAAAAGATATCACAATACCAGGTGGATGGTGGCTTAACGGTTAACACGTTCGCCTCACTCCAGGGTCGGGGGCTCGATTCCCACTGTATGAATGGATATAGTTGTGCCCGATGCTCCCTGGGATAGGCGCCAGGTTCCCCGTGACCCTGAAGGATAAGTGGTATTGAAGATGGATGGATGGATGGATGGATGGATATCACCTTACCTACAACATCATAGAAAAGTGTATTGTGACCTAATTTATCGCAATATCTATAACCAATTTATGGTTGTTGTTGTTTTGTTGTGTTTACATAGTTAATATTAACTTGCCTAGATAAACACAACAAAACAACAACAATAAATTGGAGTTGTTCCTTGTAATATATGACTTATATGTAAATAATGAAATTGCTAAATGCAAAAATATGTATAATAAATAATTGTAATCGTTTATACAATAACTGATATGTATATCACAGGTTACAGTGACATTGTATTGAAGATTAAGAATACTCTTTAAGGGCCATGAATGAAGGCCTCTGGAAAGAAACTGTTCTTGTGCCTGGTGTATTGGAAGTTCAAATAAAGTGTGTCCAAGCCGTGTCCAGAAAATATTATGGTCTGGGATGTATTGCCTTCATTGCTTAACTAGTCTCATGTTCATTGAGAACACATTAAAAAGACCAAATCAGCAGATGATCTTATCATATGCATGTGAGGAAACCATGTCCTGCGCTGTGGTTATCTTCTTTAAACATCTTTGTAGCCAAGCCTTCATTTTCCTACAACTGAGTTTACAAAAAAAAAAAAAAAAAACCATTATATCATGGTAACTATAACACCAGTCGCATACAAACTAGTAAATTATGTGCCCTTTGTGCTTGTGCTGCTGGATCTTCGATACGAAGGTAAGAAGGTACTGACTTCATATACTGGATAGATAGTGTGGAAACTGAACTGTCACACAGCTGTACAGATTCTACAGAAATACTTTTCATTAGACCTCACTAGTCTTAAGGAATGAATCTCACAAGTTTCTTCTAGTGCACTAAGTAGTACTCTACATACAAAGCCAAGCTTTTCTATAGACTCTAAAGAGATGTGACTTGATAATGAGACCTCTCTGTGCTGATGATTATGATAAAGTCCAAGATAATGATGTGTGCTTTGTATTTAAAAAATGACACAGGGAAATTACAGTCTCCATGTCTTTTATTATTATTAATAATAATAATAATAATAATAATAATAATAATAATAATAATAATTGCAAGCATAGTGAAATGCAATGGTATTATTCTACCCAACCATTTGTCACTATATTTTTACTTTACTACATCCTGGCCGGAGTTTACTTTTGATTAAAGGAGTGCTGTGCAGCAGTGAGAACAGTGTCGAGAAGCACCTGGAGATGGGGAAGAAGCTCCTGGCTGCCGGACACCTGGCCGACGCACTTTCCCATTTCCACGCAGCTGTTGGTGAGTCGGTGAGCTTTTCTCAGAAAGTCACCAGCAATCATTTCTTTATTTCTGCAAAAAAAAATATTCTGTCTGAATCTTAACCGACCACTTTCTGACATCCGTGTGTAGACGGTGACCCGAAAAAATACTTGGCCTACTACAGAAGAGCCACCGTCTACCTGGCCACGGACAAGTCTAAATCCGCTTTACCGGATCTAAGCAAAGTCATCGAGTGTCATGATTCCCCCTTGAAGCAGCGTGATCTAAGCGCGAATGCGCGAGCACCTGCTTTTCCATTGTTGACAGTAGTGACATCTGGACACGTGTGTTTTGTTTATGTTTCTGTCATGTCTCCTCCCTGTTCTGTCATTGGCTGGGATTTCACGTGTGTCTGTATTGCCCTCAGCAAGTTTAGAGGCTGATCAGTTTAGACGCTGATCATGTCCACATATATACCGCGCGCCTCCCAGCACACAACGCGGAAGATTATCGTAGAGTTAGATTGGTTCGTATGGTACTCATAGTCACGGTCCATGTTTAGAGTTCGTTCACGCTGGATTATCCGCTCCCAGTTCCTCGTCATAGTTGATGTTTCTCGTTTAGTTTATCGACCCTGTTTTCCGTGACACGACCTTGATTCATGTTTAACCCTGTGTATGCCTGTTTGCCGATCGCCTGACCTTCGCCTGTTTTGGATTATGTTTTGGATTTGTCTGCCTGTCTCTCTTTTAAAATAAACAACTGTTCATACTGCAATTGCATCCGTCCTATCTCCGCTCCGTCACGATACGTGACATCGAGTTAAACCTGATTTCACATCGGTGAGTTTTACTCCATGATAAGACATGAAAAGAAGATTGACATGCATCATGTTGAAAAGAGTTGGTGGTAACAGGTGATTTGTCACAGGCAAGACTTCAGAGAGGGAGCCTACTGTAACTCTTTGACTTGTCATTAAAGGAAAATTAAGTCATTAAAGGAAAAATCCACCATGAACAACTTGCATATTGATCTTTATAATTAACAGGTGGCATCCAGGATTCATTTTGTAGTGAAAATTTTGAGTTTACTTTTTAGTTTAGACTTCTTTCATTGACCTGTTGGTCATTTTTCACTTTGGTTTCTTGTATTACCCACATTCAAGTTCGACAACATACTAATATTGGTGCCAGTAAAATTTAGCTCCCGATTGACCTATCTGTACACTCTGTTCACATTAATTACATCATTAACAAACTTCAGTTTTCATGCTAATACCACCGTCAAGGCCATTGCATGCATCATCTCACAGATCACAATAAAACATGATGAAAACTGATTATACTGTAGCTGTGTTGTTTGTGCAATAGTGAAAATGATGCCAAGTTGTATTTCCATTTTCCTTTTACTTTGAAATTGCCCTTAAAATTAGTTATCTGACTAGACATGCTTTCAAAGAAAACAGAAACAACACCTGAGTCTATTGAAAGCCAAGCTCAACTGATTAAACAGGTGGAATCAGATGTGGTCTTGCTTGATTGGAATGAAAACCTACACCCACACCGGCCCTTTGCTTGGAGACTGGACATCCCTGGTATAGTCAGTTTAACAACCTCCAGATGTGCTCGATCTAAGATGTTGAGTGATCTTAAACAAATGCTTGTCTATATACAGCATAACTCATTTAAAGGTAAGAGGTGCTATTTTGTTGATGCTCAGCAAGTGACATCAAATCAACATAGCCCTTATGTTGTGGTTGTGGAGAGTGTCCCAAGTAGGAATTCCGAGTTCGTTCCTTTTCTTAGTCGGAGGTCGGAAATGACTAGTTATGACCTTTAGTCAAAAGTAGAATTAGAGTTTGTTTTGCTGAAAAGTGTCACATTTCACACGTCCTATAGATTATAGTTGTTTTACTGCTGATCAAACTCAAAATTTACATTACTAACAGTTACAAATAGAGCCTCAAACATGTGCAACTGTAGTTGTTTATGTTTTACAACCAACATTGCATTTGTGTATATGCACTTGACGGTCCATTTTAGTTTGCTATTTGCTATCTGTAGCTTTCCCCCTGAGCTCCCTACCCATAGAGAGTCTAGTTTCTAATCACCCCTAATCAAGCACAGCTTCATACGAGTCTTTATTAGCTGAATTAACTGCCGTAGATGGCCTAGACTAAATTAGAACTGGGACTGATCCCCTGAATCAGAGTTCATCACATCTATGCAGCCATTAAGGACTTTGAAAGTGCTAAGGAGTACAGCGAGAATGACCGTCACCTACCCTTTGGCTTCTTAGGTTGATATTGAAGTGTGTCATGTTTTAATGTGTTCTAAACGGCTGGGCTTGTGTGACCACTAGGATAGCCCAGAAGAAGCTCATTAAAGCCTACTGGAAGTTGTCACAGCAGTGACACCCAGACAACTTCCAGGATCCTGAAGAGAAGAACAAGGCTGAGAAGAAGTTCATAGACATCGCACAGGCCAAGGAAGTGCTCACTGAGCCAGGTAAACCCTCAATCAGTTTTGTCTGCTAATATAAAAATACCAAGCTAAGCCGTTTTTTGATGTTGGTTTTTGTGTCCCATGCTTGAATAGTTTTACATAGATGAGGAATACAGTATATAAGTATGTAAGTACAGCTGCAGATAAAGAAGGATGAATCAGATTGGAATTCAGATCAAATTAACAGAAATTATGGTTGTGACTTGGTGATTAGTGGGGATGTTGAACACAGTCTGTGATATGTTTTTGATTTTTTTGCTGATACAGATCTGCCAAAATAACTAACAGTCAAAGAGAAATAAACATTCATTTTGTTGGAAAGGACGGATCGGATCCATGCTTGCAGCATAAACGGTTAATTGTATTGGTTGAACTGATATTTAACTGTAATCTGCAGAAATATTATGATGTCATATATAGGGAAATTACCCAGCGGTGGGTGGAGACAGACACACGGGAGGCCGTCGTAACGTTAACAAGTGAGATTTATTTTTATTTTTATTTATAACGTTCTGGAGGGGGTGTGTGTGCTCGCGTGTGGGCGTGACAGCGTGTGGTGAGAGGTCAGTGTATTGCGGGGTTGCCAGAGTCGCTCCGGGGCTTTCCGGAGAAACAGGGGCTGTTCTCAGACGTCAGGCAATGCCGCGTTTGTAGCTAGGGAGCGGAGAATTCGCTCGGGTCCGGGTCGTCTGAAAGAAAACATACAAAACCAACAATACTGATAGCTGGCAGTAAGCTAGGCACACGTCATGTGAGAGGACTCTCTCCTTTCGAGCGGAAGAGCGGCCTTCCACTTTTCCTTCGTCTGCTGGATGGTGGAATTTTCACGTGCGGCGCGCCATTCATCGCCCGAGGGTGTGTCTGCGGCTCCGCCCCACCTCCACGTGCTTTCCGACTGTCCAAAACATTGAAGCGGGGCTGTCTCTTCAGCGCCAGTGCGGAAGTCGCGGGAGGAGCGATTTTAGTTCCTTGTGCGCCGGCTGTCGGTCTGTCGCGACACATACAGTATAAGTTTACTTTATACAGTTATTACAAAATTAACGTAAGTGTATGTCAGGCCTGCATGTATTGTTAGTATTTTTAGAACAATTATGAACTCTAATGCACGATGGCTGACTGGTGATCACGTTTGCCTCACACCTCCAGGGTTAGGGGTTCGATTGTCGCCTCTGCTCTGTATGTACAGAGTTTGCATGTTCTCCTCGTGCTTTGGGGGTTTCCTCTGGGTACTCCGGTTTCACCCCCAGTCTAGAGAAATGTGTTGTAACCTGACTGGCATCTCTAAATTGTCTGTACTGTGTGAATGGGTGTGTGATGGCATCCCAGCCTTATGCCCGGAGTCCCCTGGCATAGACTCTAGGCTCCCCGCGACCCTGTGTAGGATAAGGGGTACAGACAATGGACGGCTGGCTGATTCTGACCTTAATAAAATATATTGACTGTTGATTAACACATTCTTGTTTGTATGTCTGTAAAATGAATTTTCCTTTCATTTTAGTAATTAAAAAGTATAGCCTACAATACTGAAAAGAAAATTGAATGGTGGGTCACTGCAAATCCTATTCTTTTATTATTATTCTGACATTGCAGAATTTCTAGAGGTCCAGACAGACTTTAATTTTTTTGGGCAGCATGTAGACTAAATGTCAAGGTGCATCGATCAACAGTATATTAGATTGGATGTAATGGTATTGTTTTTCCCTAGATGGAACGGTTAAAAAAATAAATCGATCACTGGTTCGGTGTGACGGTTATAAATAATTAACCTCTTGCAGAAGTGAATGTGTCGTTCATGTACCACATTCTTTGCGAATTGGCTAATTTTATTCCTGTTTGGCTTGAGCACTTTGAAATAGCAGAAAAGCAGTTTTCAGGTGTCTCCTATATCACTGTAAAAGGGGGAAAACTGTAGCGGTTTGGACCTCTGGTAATATAAAACACGAGTCTCGAAAGATGCTGGTATATCTGACACCTTTTCTCTGTTCTTGTGTAGAAACGAGGAGTTCATTTGACAAGGGTGAAGACCCCCTGGACCCTGAGAGCAAGCACGGAGAAGGCCATCACCACTTCCATGGGGCCTGGGAGAGTTTCCAGGGCTTTAACCCTTTTGGCTCTGGACTGTTCAACTTTAAATTCAACTTTAACTGAGATCATCCAGGACGACATCAGTCTGATCTGAATATATACCATCAGGCATCCAGCGAGAAGTGTAACCTGCTGAACCTATTTGACACTAACTGCCATAGATGTGGCTACAGAAGCCACTGTGGCATGAAGATTCATCGCATGCTGTTGAATATTCTCAGACTTGCCAAGCTGAGGTAAGTGGTATTACATAAAGTAATTATTTCAGGGACCATCAGAGTGTGGGGGTTCATTCCCAAGCAACCAACTATCCTAAAACTATTGTGTGTGTGTGTGTGTGTGTGTGTGTGTGTGTGTGTGTGTGTGTGTGTGTGTGTGTGTGTGTGTGTATAGGAGACTGCACTATTTTTCTATCAATTAAATAATGCTGCATTGTAAATACACAATTAAAGATATTACGTATTTAATTAAAAAGAAAGTGACATTATTCTCAGATTTCGCTGTTGTAATGCAAATCACTATTGGAGGATTCCTTTAATTGAACTTTTCATTTTGTATAGCACTTACAGACATCGTCACAAAGCATCTGGACTGACAGATGTAGATTTAGATCCCTATCGAGCAAGCTGGAGGTGAAAAACTCCCCGAGACATCATGAAGAAGAAACCTAAGAGAGGAAGCAAACTCAAAAGGGTCCTGTTGACACTGGATAGTGGGATTACAAATCATTACCAGTATGCAGATGTAATAGAGGAAAAGGCAAACAAATGTGTTCGTGTCTACATCCTAGGATGAGTACAGCAGCAGTTTTTAGCAAGCACAAATCTGCACTATCAAGTGTTTTCTGGTTTCTAGCTTATTGTGAAATCAGACTACTAATTATACCTTGCTTTTGAAGCTAGCCCTTTGTGCACAAAAATGTAAAAAATAAAGAGTAGGTAGAACAGGTAGAATCACTATCATCAGGGAGAGCAGATTAATATCTGTACACATTGATGCAGTAACATAACTCCAGACATGGCAGACGACCACTGATGAATGATAAACATTTTATTCCTGAGAAAATTCCCATCCTTCCACTTCCAAGCTTAAAAAGAGGAAGAAAAAAAGAAGAAGAAAAAACCCAGGTCAGCATGGAGTGCCACAAACACAGCATGGCTTTTTCACTTTAAAGGGCTTGAAATCAAATGGAAACACAGGAATAATTCATAATGTGGATAAATAAATTGAACATCTTGTGCATGTGTTGGGGTTACTTTTACACATGTTCCCCCACTCTGACATCCTCTCTGATTTGTTCAATCATATTGTAATGATTTTCCATTTCCTCTTCACTGTAATGGAGGAATAACAAGTTACACATGATACAAAAATCATGTACAGCTTGATTAATATTTTACTTAAACCTCCCCTTTTGTGTAAACATCTAACAGTGATGCAACAGACGAACTCATCGTGAGCTTATAGTGTTGAATGATTCAAGAATTTATCGTAAGAAATTACTGAGGAATGTGCAGATGCATTTTCCCTAGATACTCATCAGTGCAATTTTCCAAAACTGACCATAAGATGACAACAAAACACAATCCTTAACCTTTCCTTCCTAAGAGACTTGGCATTATTTTATGTGCAGCAGAGCTGACATATAACACAAAGAAAAAAGGTTAAATATACACAGTTTGAATCTTTTGAATATTACTGGTTCACTACAGACAAGGTGTTCTGGCTTCTTTACCTTCAGTTCTGTTACAAAAGGATTAGTCTTACATGTTCTGATAGAAAGTGTGACCTATTGTACCTTTAAAATATAGACTTCAGCCATCAAGATTCATAAATAGAAAACTTGCCAGACAGAGCAGTTTCATCAGGCACTGCACAAAAACTCAATAATGCCAGCTACAGAGAGGGCATATAGAGCCTTCTTTAATATCCTGGCTGGAGAAAAACTATTTTACCTTGTGTTTTGGCCATGTGCTGAAATTGTTCTAGTAACATTTGGAGCAGTGGGTCATATGAAGTCAAACTAGGGATTTAGAGCCAAGCAAACAAAGCTTGTTCAAGTATAAAACACCACTAGACCAGTGGTTCATCTATCAAAGTGTGCATACACGTTCATAGAAAGCGCAAGTACACACAAGAAAATTTTGTATCTTTGTATGCTTGTATCTTTCTCATTTGTAAGTCGCTTTGGATAAAAGCGTTTGCTAAGTGAATGAATGTAAATAATATATATATATATATATATATATATATATATATATATATATATATATATATATATATATATATATATATAATGTATGTATGTATGTATGTATGTGTGTGTGTGTGTGTGTGAGAGAGAGAGAGAGAGAGAGAGAGAGAGAGAGAGAGAGAGAGATAAGTAAGTTTTTACTAAAACAGTCTTCTAACTCGTTTTAAACAAACACATTATAATAATATTTAGTACTGTGCATACAGTATTAAATAGTTATATTTATAGTTTGTTACAAAAATACTAATAGATTGCCTCTTTTTATGTATACAGATAGAAGTTCTTATGCTACTTGTGTACAGCGTTTGATGCCTTATGCGTGACGAAAGAAAAAGGTTTTTGACTTTTTTACCACACGGAACAGCTCTTTTTCTAGACATGTGGGTGGCTCTTAAAAGAGCCGTTGTATTCGCGTCGTTCGGTGTTAGAGCGTTTAACCGCCGAAGCCGTACAGGGTGCGTCCCTGGCGTTTCAGAGCGTACACCACATCCATGGCGGTCACGGTCTTTCTCTTGGCATGCTCGGTGTAGGTGACGGCGTCGCGGATCACGTTCTCCAGGAACACTTTCAGCACACCGCGAGTCTCTTCATAGATCAGACCAGAAATACGCTTTACACCACCACGGCGAGCCAGACGGCGAATAGCCGGCTTGGTGATCCCCTGGATGTTATCGCGAAGCACCTTGCGGTGACGCTTAGCACCTCCTTTGCCGAGTCCTTTACCACCCGATATGACAAAATCATATTCAGAAAGAAAGAAAAAAAAAACTTACATAGTCAAGGTACAATTACACGCAAATAGAGTCCCACACTGAAGAGTCTTTAAACCAAGATGTGCTGCTTTTTAGTCTTCTTAGTTCTTTTTGAATGTCTTTGAATATAATATCACTGGATATAAACGTTTGATTTATAGTCATTCTGGACCTTGTTTTCCAGAGTTTAGATTTAGTCAAACATATTATGAACCAAATGAAGTCATGCTGAGTCTTGCTACAATTTTCTTTAAAAATGCCATAGAAAATTGAGTTCATATTTATTTCTATATTGAGACCAATGATTTTTAATTTAGCCCATGTTTCTTTAGCGCGATAACACTAACAGGAAATGTTCGAGTGTTTCCTCTTCATTACAATTAGGCATCGGGCATTTACTGGTTTTTACAAAACAGCTCCATTTCACACCGGCTCTTACTGGGAGCCTTCTTACAGCGACTAACCAAGTTGTATCTCTCAGGTGTTCAGATAGGATTTTATTCTGTAAGTTTTGGAGACATTCTTTGTTTTGGTCTTCCTCCAAATTTCTGAAAGCCACAGGGTTACAAACTCGATCAACAATTAAAAGATATATTTCTTTGCTCGAGTCTTCCACCCAATCGATGTTTAGATCTTTAAATTGGTTAGTGAAGTCGGAAAACATCAGCTTATAATACGGAATTCCTTTCCTCAATGGACCTTGCTGCGGGGGTTTCCTCCGGGTACTCCGGTTTCCTCCCCCAGTCCAAACACATGCATGGTAGGCTGATTGGCATGTCCAAAGCATCCATAGTGTATGAATGGGTGTGTGTGATTGTGCCCTGTGATGGATTGGCACCCTGTCCAGGGTGTACCCCGCCTTGTGCCCAATGTTCCCTGGGATAGGCTCCAGGTTCCCCGTCACCCTGAAGAGGATAAGAAGTATAGAAGATGGATGGATGGACGAACGCTTCAAGGTTAATTATTTGTCATGCTATACCTGCAAATAGACGATGTACTGAGTGATTACGATTAAAATAATTTATGGCTGCAACAACTAATCGATAATAATCAATTATGAAAACCTTCGGCAATGAATGTCATTATCAATTAGTTGGTCTGCTGACGTCACAGGTGGCGTTTATGTATGACGTCGCTTTCATGAAAACACAGGTGCAAAACAGATAACCCGGCGGTAAAAAAAAAAGTGTGCGTCCCAAGTCATCTAAGGCATGGGAGCATTTTACATTAAATGCAGCAAAGATGGTAACGTGCATGTTCTTCAAAGTGGAGTTTGTGTGACGCGGGAGTACCACAGTGATGTACGAGCACATGAAACGAAAACACGTTGCTGTCATGGACGAAGGTGGAACATCAGCACGGTAAGCAAAAACCTGAGTATATCCACATTATATGAAGATGTGAAAAATGGTGTAGTCTAGTTTAATTCCATGCTATTGTGTAAAAAGCTTTGTTTACTAACTTCGGGACAGTCACACTAGATGTATTTTGTCTCGAGCATCAGGTTGTGCAGCATATTGATGGATTAAAATCGCGCTACCACAGAAACAGGTTAAATTAAACACGGTGTGAACAAAGTCAAGCAGTCAATCTAAAGGCAGGTGATAACAGCAGCAGTAAAAGATTTTGTAGTCACTGTAGTGGTTTTCATCGAATGCTTATGCGTTAGTGTATAATTGTTCCTGTCCTTTTAAACAAGCCTGTTAGCTTGCTGCGTTTCTCTGGGTGTCTGCTACAGTTAACTTTGATCTGTGTTTCAAATGCCATCTACTGCGGCTCTACTATGTTATATAAATTAACAGAATAAATTAACAGAATGAATTATATATTTGAGATATATTTGGTTTATATTGTCACATCTGAAGTACAGCATGTCTGTGTAAAAGAAATTTAACAAAAAATGGTTAAAACATGTATAAATTATATATTATTTAGATCTCTTATATTAATCATGGTTGCCATCAGCAATTATCATTATAAACAATGAAAATATTAATTTACATATAAATTGCTTCTTGCATACTCAATTGCTGTTTTTTAAATTTATTTATTTCAGAAAGAAACAGCTCCCCATGAGTGAATTTGTTCGGAGGAGAAATCCCCCATGCACTAAAACTAAATTTTTACCTTTGTTTTTGAAGTTTTGCTGCTTAAAACTGGACAAACTGTAGACAAATGACCAATGTTTGAAAGGTTTAAATGTAAAAATTAAAGATCATATTAGTAAAACTATATGTGCCTTTTGCATATTTTTTTTTTAAGTCCACACACAAATACCCTGAGGGTATTGGGGGGTTATTTTATTATAATAAACAAAATCTAATTGAAAAAAGTTTAGTTAAAAAAAAATCAGATTAATCAATTATCAAAATAATCATTAGTTGCAGCCCTACAATAATTAAAGAACAATACATCATACTTTTTGAGCCTATGAATATAAACCTGCAATTCCCTTCAAGCCATCATTACTGTATGAGTTGATCTTATAGAAAATTAAAGCGCACCCATTATGGCTTTGAAACGTGCCTAATTTTGTTTTAAAGGTCTCGTACAATAGATTTATATGCATCCAAGGTAAAAAAAAAAAAAAAAAAAAAAAAATAGTGTGAGGGTTTGATGTGCTCATAATTTATATTGCAACATTACCTTTTTTCCACCCAGTGTCAAAAACGACTCGTTAAATGATCCATTCTAAAAGTTTCACTCTAAACTCCTCCTTTCAGAGACCAGGGATTTTTATTACAAATCTATGTAGGTTAGTACAGGAAGTAAGTCTGGAATTACTAACGACTCGTTTCAGTTCTTGAGAATCGGTTGCTTCTTTTGTGGGTTAATAACTCCGTTTGTCGTTTGCTTTGATTTTTGAAACTTTTAAACATAATAGGTGCACTTTAAAATAAAAAAAGAATCAAGACTTATAAAAAGGTACATCTCACATACTGTACAAACCATATATTCAGCAGAAACTTTTTGTTTCAAAGTAACTGACAGGTGATGAACGTTTAGCACATAGCTGGAGGGATATTAGTGATTATGGATCTTTGGGAAACAAACAGGATTTGAACTCGCAGCCATTCAGGCCACATGCTTGGTCAAACTGCAGATTTGCAGTGTCAGTGTTGTGAAGACTATTGTTACTTGTTACTGGTACTCAGCTGTTGTCAGAAACACTAGACTGGCTCATGCTGGAGTCAAAATTGAAAGAGTAAAGGCTCACAGGGACAAACCCGTTTAACGTCCTTTTAACTGCACGGATATTTAATCTAAAAGTTACCAGGCAACTTGACAACATTCTGCAAGGCAACCCAGTTTGAGGAAGGGCATTACTGTTTGCTCAAACCTTTTGTAGCGTTGAACTACATCATAATGACTAAACTGTAAGGAGAAGTGCAGAGAAGCAGAGCTCTAGCACATTTAATTGATGTCACGTCATGCAGAGCTGATGGAATAGTAACTTTGACATTTGAATGTTTCCCGCTCATGTTCACAAAGCTCCAGCCCAGGATCTATGGTTGCCCATAGAGTGTCTCTAAAATGATTGACAGGAGGCACATCCAAACACAAACAAGCTTTCCAGACCAGAAGTCTTTTTTAAACAGGTTTTCTAAGTGACTTGATGCACTTTTGCTAACGCCACAACTTAATCCATTATTTTGATCATGTTTTACATATCTCCCAGGTTATTTGTACAAGTGAAAAATAAATAAATAAATAAAATTATTGCACCTTTTAAAGGAAGATGAACAATGCGCTCATTTTTTTTACTTTACAGTCCCCACAAAACAACTTTGAGAGCTGTGATTTGATTCAGTATGACAACACAACAGCTAACAGTGTTTGGGATACGCCCAGCTCTGAAGAACATTGATGCTAATGAGCTGCTACTGTTGAGCAAGACCCGCCTCACGACCCACACATTCCTACACATTCTAGAGAGCATTTAATTGGACAAACACAAGTCTGGTGCATGCTGAAGCATTAAAATTGTATCATTTTTCCCCAGAAGTGACTTTTTAATTTTTTTTTTAAACTGTGGTATTGGAGGCCATAACAGATACAAAAACATCTCGAAACACCAGTTTTGATTTCAGGAGCAGCAATTTAAAGACTTTACCAGAACAATCCAGAAAATACATGAAAGATAAAAATATGATGATTGTATAGCCAAAATCAAAAAAGAATGCAAACAAGTATAAAATTAAATTCATTTGATCTGAAATGTGAACAGAACTTCCATCCAAGCCCTAAAACTAGATAAAGAGAACCCAATTAAACAAATGCATTATAGTTTACACATTTATTCACTGAGCACAATTACCCAACATTAAACACCTTTGCTGAAAAAAGTATGTAAACTTTTGATTTCAGTAACCGGTGTGAGACGTTCGAGCAGCAATAACTTGAAGCAAACATTTCCGATGACTCACTCAATCCTGCACAATGGGTTTGAGGAATTTTGACTCACTCCTCCTGCTTCAACTCAATGATGCTGGCAGACTTCTTTGCACGAACTGCTCTTTTTAGGTCCTCCACAACATTTCTATTGGGTTAAGGTCTGACTTGGCCATTCCAAAATGTTCAATTTCTTCTGCTTTAACCATTTCTCTGTAGACGTACTTGTGTGCTTAAGGTCGTTGTCTCTGCTGCAAGGCCCACTTACAGTTAAGCTTGAGTTCACAGACAGATACCCTGACATTCTCCTGGTACAATCTAGGATTCATAGGTCCATCAATAATGGCAAGCTGGTTCGGACCCAAAGGAGCCCCAAACCATAATGCTGCCACCCCCATGCTTCACGGTTGGGATGAAGTTCTTATGTTGGGATGCTATTTTCGGTTTGTATCGAACAATGATTTTCAATTAAAGCAAGAAGTTCTATTCTGGACTCATCTGTCCACAGAACATTCTTCCAGTAGGCTCCTGGCATTTCCACATGGTTGTGAGCAAACTTCAGACAGGCAGCAGTGTTCTTTTATGGAAAGTAGTGGCCTGTAGGTTCTCAGATGTTACCCTGGGGTCCTATATGACTTACTGTGATATTATTCACCACACCCTTGGAGTGATCTTTTTTGCTGGACGCCCAGTCCTTGGGAGAGTAACAGTGGTGCTGAATTTCCTGCATCTGTATGTCATTTACCTCACAGTGGATTGGTGGAAGCCAAACTCTTTAGAAATGGCTCTGTAATCCTTTCCAAGCCGGTGAGCATTGACAACTCTCTTTTTCTGAGGTCCTCAGGAATGTCCTTTGATCGAGGCAAGGTACACTTCCATAAACCTGTGAGGTGAAGACCAGACTTTGATGGTGAAGACCCAAGTTAATGTCCTTGAAACATGGGCGGGCCTAATTGCCATTCCCTTGATTGAAACGCCTGACTTCAATCAGCCCCATTTAAATGAACTCGTACTCCTAGACTTCACATTCCTTCTCCTACAAAGATATTTAACGCTGGATCATTTTTGCTTAATAAATAACTGTAAAAACTACTGTTTTTTTTTTTTTGCATCTGTTGTTACCCGGGTTCTCTTTTACCTAGTTTAAGGACTTAGATGAAGATCTGATTAGGTTTCAGGTCAAATGTATGGAGAAATACAGAAAACTGTAAACGTTAAACTTTCTAGCCGCACAGTAGCTGTAGATCAAATGAGTCATATTTGCTTGCAGTCGCTCACGTTTTTGTGGTAGGAAATCGTGTTATTGACACGGAGCTGTCGATGCATGTATGTTTAGACCAGGCATGGGCAAACTACGGCCTGAGGGCCATATACGGCCCGTTGGGATTTTTAATCCGGCTTTAATCCGAACTTGTCCAAATTATATGATTAAACCTCAGTGTGGTGTATTATTCTCTACTTCACTTTTTCGCTTTGCCCTTTGAGCCCTTCTGTAAAAATGAGTGGACCAAAGAAAAGAAAAGTGGACAGTGAGTGCCGAGTGTTTAATAAGGAGTGGACAACAACATATTTTTCCACTGAAGTCCGATCAACGGTCGTATGCCTGATATGCCAAGAAACTGTTGCGGTTTTCAAAGAATACAATATCAGCCGTCACTTTGCCACGAAACATGCCAACTATGCTAGCAAGCAGTCAATGCAAGAACGGGCGGCTACGGCTCAGAGGTTGATGGATAATTTACAGACTCAGCAAAAAAATTTTCACCGACAAGCTGCGATTCAGGAGTCAAGTACCAAGGAAAGTGTTTTGCTGGCATTCAAATTAGCAAAGGCTAGCAAGCCTTTCTCCGAAGGCGAGTTTTTGAAAGAATGCATGGTAGAGACAGCAGGTCTCCTGTGTCCGGAGAGCAAAGGCAATTTTGAAAAAATCAGTTCATCACACAGGACTGTGAGTCGCCGTGTGGAACTAATTGACGAAGATATCGCCAGCGAATTGAACAAAAAGGCGGAGTCTTTTAAGTTATATTCACTACCACTAGATGAAAGTAACAGCATAAAAGACACTGCTCAGCTCCTAATTTTATCTGAGGGATTAACGACAGTTTTGAGATAACGGAGGAGTTTTTGACTATGGAGTCCCTGAAAGGAAAAAGGCGGGGAGAGGACTTGTATAACCAGGTGTCTGCTGTCATCGAGCGAATGAAGATACCTTGGAGTAAACTTGCTAATGTCACCACGGATGGATCGGCAAATTTAACTGGAAAAAACACTGGGCTGTTGAAAAGAATCCAGGACAAGCTGAAGGAGGAAAACCCTGACTAGGGTGTTATTTTCCTTCACTGCATCATTCATCAGGAATCTCTGTGCAAGTCTATATTGCAGCTTAAACATGTTGTGAATCCGGTCGTAAAACTTGTTAACTTTATACGAGCAAGGGGACTTCAGCATCGTCAGTTTCTTACGTTCCTGGAGGAAACTGATGCGGATCACCAGGACTCCTCTACCACTATCGGGTCCGCTGGTTAAGTTTGGGCGAAGTGTTTCAACGAGTGTGGGAGCTCAAAGAGGAAATTATCGCATTTTTGGAGTTAATGGGGAAATCCGACAAATTTTCTGAGCTAAGGGACAACAACTGGCTTTGTGACTTTGCGTTTGCTGTGGACATATTTTCACACATGAACGAGCTGAACATCAAGCTACAGGGGAAAGATCAGTTTGTGCACGACATGTACACAAATGTTAGAGCCTTCAAATCCAAGCTGACTTTGTTCTCCAGTCAAATTTCAAACAAATCTCTCTCTCATTCCCCCACACTAGCCATGCAGAAAGAGGCGTCCCGAAACGTGAAGAAATACAGATCACTGGGCGACCTGCACAGAGAATTCTGCCGTCGGTTCAGCTGGTGTCCTGTCCCCTGTCACAAGACCCTGAAACAGCACCACAGGAGCTGCAATTGGAACTGATCGATCTTCAGTCTGACTCAGTCTTAAAGGAGAAGTTCAACTCTCTTAAACTGAATGACTTTTATGCTTCACTTAATGATGAGACGTTTCCAAACCTCCGGAGGACGGCACAGAAGATGCTGACATGGTTTGGCTCGACCTACGTATGTGAGCAGACATTCAGCGTCATGAACATCGACAAAGCCCCTCACAGATCCAGGTTAACTGACCAACACCTCGGATCTATCCTGAGAATTGCCATAACAAAACTAACTCCAGAGTTTGATGCACTGGCAAAAAAGGGAGATCAACAACACTGTTCCCACTGAAACTGGACGCGGGTTTCTCTACTGTGTTATCAAATTAATGCATTTGGAAAACAATTGGTACAATGAGCCTTGCATATTCATGCTTTGCTACCTGTTAAAGGCCAAATCCTTTCATGTAATGGCTTTTACATGTCATTTATATTAGTTCACACAAACACTCCATCCGTCTGTTCCTGGCCCGGCCCCTCTGTCAAATTTTAGAACGCATCGTGGCCTGCGAGTGTCGTGAATAAAATCAACCTTTTAGCCTAGGTCAAAAACTTCAGAGACCGAGAGTTTAGTAGATGTCAAAAAGTAAATAAACTTTATTGAAAATCAATAAAGTGTGACAGTCTGCAGAGTGTCTGAATTATGCATACACAAACATGTCTTTATATACCTATCTCCACAGCATAGTCTCTGTAGATGCGGTTTTGCTTTTCCTCGTTGAAATAGACCAATCTTCTTTTGCCACAATTAAATATTCATGTCTGCGTTATCTTAAATTTGTGGAACATGCGCAGTTAGTTGTTTTTCTTGAAAAGGTTTCATGAGGACAAGGTTTCTTTTTTTAAAAAAAGGTTTCACACAGGCTTGTGTGTCTTGACCTTGACTCCCTTCTTAGGGCTCAATGAGCATCTGTCTGTCTCTATCGGTTGTCCCCGCTGATATCTACCTCCTTTCCCGAGGCCCTCTCCTAACTCCCTAATTTGTACCTGCCTCAAAGTTATTTACTCACGCATGCGAATATCTACTGCCAATTTTTATTGCTGTGGAGACAGGAGCCAGCTAATACAGAAGAACAATTGTTGTGCACTGAAACACAGAGTTCATTCAACTCAAATCCACTCAGAATAGAACCTGATCAAACATTGTTCTATGGATTTAGATTATGCTTCTAACCGTTGATTATACATATAGATGATGTTTTTTAACCAATATTGATTATACGATAATGCTCAAGTAATAATTCTAAATGTTGGTTACATATTGAATTCACTTCATTAGCATATCCAAATGTCAGTTACACATATTGTTTGCACTTCAGATATTTTCCATATATTCTCCCCCTCTGGGGCTTACTAAGCCCCATCTAGCTAGAGAGAGTAATCTCACTAGTGATCAATGTATGACCACGTCAGCCTTCTACCAATGACCAAATCCTGAAACCACTCTCTCTGGAGACCAGAAACAAACATCTCCCATTGGCTAGAAAGGAGTAAAAAATTCTCTCTCTCTTTCCCTAACCACAAAAATCAAGACATTGTTTGTAAGCGTGAGTATGCGTTTGGTTCAGCACTTGCCTGTGGTTGTCATCGTGATGTAGAGTACACAGCTGATTAAGCACATATAGCTGATACAAGTATAGACTAATAAACATGAATACAAATCAAATTTTCTCAGTTTGATTAATCATGACAGTGATCACCCTGTCTCTTAATCACACTTGATTATATTGTAATAGAAAATGTGAAAATTTAAAAATAGAAAAATGGAAAAAAATAAAAACTCCATCACATCCTTTCTCAGGGGATGTGTTAACAATGTTTGTCTTCGACCCAGATACTTTGCATATCGCGGGGACGACCCTTGGGGAGAGGTCAAGCTAGTACTTACACCCATGGCATGGCTCATCAAGCTGCTTCTTTGTCCTCACTTGAGGAACTGGAATCTGTTCCATCCTGTTGCAGCCGATCGAAGGTCCAATCTGGCTCACTGATTGTCTCATTCAGTTCTAGTTCAGTACTGTTTTGGAGACTAGTCAAGGGCTGAAAAGTCAATTATGGAAAAGTTGTCCTGTAAGGAACGTCTGCTTGGGCCTCTTTCTCCTTCAGCAGGTGTATCAGGCTCGTCAGAACCGCTCTCAGCAGCAGGAGCCCTTCTTTCCTCCTGCTCTGTTGGTACGACCCCTGACAGACCTTCTTCTTTGCCATCGCCTGAGACTGTCATTCTCCCTTATCTTCATTTAGACCCTCTCTCATGTCTTGTCTTGTTCTTTCTTCTGCAATGTCAACCACTGGATCGTCCCCTTTGATCAGCTGATCCTCCTTTCTCCTAGGTCTTAATCTAGGTGCTCACTTTGTATGGCCCTTCTCTTCTGGGCTGGAACACCCCTAGGTACACCTGTTCTCCAGCAGTCACAGGACAAGGAACTTCTGTCTCCTCTCTCAGTCCCCAGCTCTGGTCCTGTGAATAGATAGCTTCATACATAGCAGTTAGTTATTGCATATATGCTCTTAGTTCCATCTGTAATTACTTCAGCGGCAGTTCTTCATAAGGACCGCTCAGGTATGACACAGACATGGGTCGACCCGTAGGCATTTCATGCGGTGTTAGATGCATATTTCTGTTAGTCTGCATGCGATAGCTCATTAGTGCAGGAGGTAGAGCATCTACCGAAAAGAGTTCAGAGTCAGCACAAATTGCGTTAAGCTTAGCCTTAAAGGTACCACTTACCTTTTCCACTATTCCCTGTGACTGAGGGTGATAAACACATCAAAATTTTAATTTAATCACAGTTACTGTAACACTGTTTTTTAAACGAACGCTGAGCCGTTGTCAGAGCTAATCTGAGATGGTATGCAGTCTCTAGGAATTACCTCTCTGGTTAAAAATTGAATCATTGTTCCAGCAGTTTAGTCTGCTGATGGCATTGCCTCCCTCCATCTGCTAAACCTGTCTATCACCAGGTGCTTAAACGGCCCTTCTGGCATTGATACGAGCCCTATCGATACTGATTTTCCCTTTCTGACATTGTTTTGAGCATAAATTTCACACTCAGGTTATTATTCACCATTGCCTGTAAGTTTAAAAAAAATAATAATAATAATCCATAATTGCCTGTAAGTACAGAGACCAGTCCTCTTGCTGTTTTATCTTTTCCCATAACTTCCCCCTCGCGCACTGGTTAAAACCATGTGCATCTGAAATTCATACAGTGAGAAGTGCAGTAGGTACAATCAGAATTCAATTAAACTATTTGCTCGGTATGTTAAAGTGGTGTTCCAGCACTTTTACTAAAACCTCACTGCATTCAAACAGCTCCAAACAGATGACGCAATCCATGGGCATAATCAGAGTCAGTATATATATTAGCAATTCTACCCATAACCAGTTCGCACTCTGTAGTGATAGCTTTTAATTCGGCCAATTGGGCAGAACAGGGTGCTCACAAAATCTTCCAGATGGAACGTCTAAAAAGTTCAAACTTTGGCTCGAGGAAATATGAATTTCGGCTAGGCAATCGTGAGTGTTCTCAGTGACTGGCTCCACAGAATTAATTAGGCAATACAACACTACAGTTGGTGTATTAGACACACTAATAGGTTTAATATTTAAATTTTGGGTGACACATAGAATAACTTCATATCCTGTTCTTTGATGAGCTGTCGTGTTGCATGTGGATCTAATTCAAAATAGAAGTGACCTGGTGTGATGAGTGTAAGATCAATGTGTGAGAGCAATTTTCCCAGTGATCTGCACTAAGAGAGCAGCTTGAGCCATGGCACGCAAACGTGCTGGCGATCCTTGTGCCACCAAATCCAATGTTTTCGATAAATAAACTAAAGACCTGCAAGCGCCCCATACTCCTGAGCCGGGACCCCTGCAGCGGCGCCCCCTCTCTCAGATGGTTAATACAGGATAGAATAAAGCAGGATAGAATAATGAAAGCGCTCTGAAGTCCTTGTACGAAACCACTACTATATATATGAAACTCAGAGCATGACATCATTCTGTGTACCGATAAGAAGCAGTTTGAGGCAGTTCAAACAGGCTTTGTTTTAGGATCTTAGATGATGTTTAGACGAACCTTGAACAGAAGAACATGTTTGTGTCTCTGTAAGCAGATAAACATTCTGATCTCAGTGACATCACATGGCCTTCTGAGTCGTTATCCTCACATGAGAATGAAACAGAACAAGAACAAAACTATTTCAAAGTAAAAATGAATAATTTCCCTCACAGTGTAATGAACAGAATCTGCTGTTTGTCAATAACTGGAATCTGTTCTGGGAGCGTCCTAGGTTGTTTTGTCCTGATGGCCTGCACCCCAGCAGCCTCGGAGTGGAACTGCTGTCTGACAACATCTCCAAGACCCTACACTCCAAGTGACTGTCTACCGTAAGCACATCCTCTACAATAACAAAGTTCATCATAAGCAATGTTCAATTAATAGTCCAACACCTGTAGTACATTCTATAGAGACTGTGTCTGTTCCCCGAGCTATACAAATACATAGACAATTTCAGAATGTTTGTTTTAGTAACCTAATTAACCTAAAATTAGATCATACTGAATGCACAGCCAGCACCTTTAATCTGAAGCTAGGACTATTAAACATTAGATCTCTTGCGTCTAAGGCTCTTATTGTTAACGACATCATTACTGATCAGGAATGTAATTTAATGTGTTTAACGGAAATTCGGATTAAACCAAACGAGTACATAGCATGAAATGAAGCCAGTCCTCCTGGATACAGTTATGTACATCAGCCTCGTTCAACTGGTAGAGGAGGAGGTGTTGGTCTCATCCATAGTCAAAATCTAGTCGTCACACAAAAACTTAAGCATAAATTTAATTATTTTGAAATTATACCAGTATAACTTATGTAGCCACAAAAAAAAAAGTTAATTCCTCTAATTATTATTTACAGACCCCCAGGGCCATATACTGAATTTCTTAGTGAATTTGCAGACTTTATCTCAAACCTGGTTGTGTCTGTAGATAAAGCATTAATCGTCGGAGACTTTAATATTCATTTTGATAACCTGGAAGACCCTCTGAGAACAGCGGTTGTGTCCATCTCAGATTCAGTAGGGATTAATCAGAACGTAATCGGACCTACTCATAATGGTGGTCACACTCTTGACCTCATATGTACGGATTAAATATAGAAAATATTGTAACACTTCCACAGTCTGAAGTTGTCTCAGATCATTCTTATCTCGTTCATAATACGTATGGATCGTATTTCCACCTCGCCACCACATAAAATGTACTTTTACATCAGCTACTGCACCGAGCTTCACAACGTAATGGCTAATGATTATTTTACTAAATCATACAGTACATATGCTAATAACAATGCAGAAAAAGCACACAGGTGATAAATGTCCTCACTCAAATACATTTATAATCTGAGTAATAACCCGAAGTATAAAGAACTGCAATGGGTATTAACTGCATTACCTTGAACAAACATCTTCAAATACCACACAATGCTTAGTATAATGTGTTGCAAATAGAGCTGCAACAACTAATTCATAATAGTTGATAATAATCGATAATGAAAATAGTTGACCGAGCAACCCTCCTCACGGAACGGTCATCCACGCCGAAGTCACGTGACCCGAGTGGTGTGTTCAGGCATAGTTCATCCATCTTTTTCTCTTTCTCTGGCAGTCATTCTGATCGCAGCTTCAGGTTGCGTTCGGTGTGTTTTAAACGCTGATGGCTTGATTTGTCAGGTACGACTTCATCGTGAGTCACAAAGTGCGCTTCAGCAGTGTGGCCCCCACTCACTACACACACACACACACACACACACACACACCTGTGTTCATACAAGCCCGCTTTCTACACAACCCCGGATCATGCTGATTGATGATGTAAGGATTGAGGATGTGGTCATTTTCTTTAATCGCACGTCTATCATTAGAGAATCCGCATCGTGTGATCAAAAACGGAGAACGCGTGTTAATTTGTTAACCATTAAAACCAGTACCATTATTGGTTCTTAATGGTATCCACTAGACACAACATGCCACCAAAGCAACAAATTACCAGTAGACCTACAGGACATTACAGATTCTATGAGGGTTTCTGTTGTGATTGATTTTTGTTTTGTTTTTTTCAGCAGGGAAATTCCTATTTCCATTTTGGGAATAAATCAGAACAAAGTGTAACCAAATAATGAGCTAATAAAATTATTTATATGTAATTTGCATTCAGTGTCTCAATCTGGCAACAATGAGAAGCTGTGTTTTTCTTTGTCTATTTTACTTTCTTCTTTTTTTTTAAGTGTACAATATCTGGAGGAAAATACTAAAATAGTTTTATTCGATTTAAATGTATTAATTATTGACATCACTGCCTACTGGATTTCCTTTTTTATTTTAGTAATAAATATATTTTAGGAATAAATCAGCAAACTGTGATTAAATTGATAATGAACTAATTAATGCACAGAAGAAAAAAAACATGTTTCAAATTGCACTCGATTGTTCAATCTGAGACGTGAGACGTGCGGCTCTAATCGCTTGGATCAATAGTCTAAGGCTGGAAGTTCAGTGCATAGGGTAAGTCAACACCTGTTTATCAGTGTTTATTTACAGTCACAGTGTTTAACCTCACACTTCACGTGCAGCTGAGAAGGAGGACAGGGTAAAGGAAATGCACCATACCGTGGCGTAGGGCACGGCCAACAGGCTGCAGCTCCAGACCCGGCGGTAAGGATGCACAATTCAGCTAATTAAAACTTGTCTTTTTTTTTTTTAACTACGTTCAACCACTCTGCTAACGATTCATCGGTGACTCGATCACTTGAGTTTTATTTTACTGTGTTTATATTGTTTGGGGAGAGTGTGTGCTCTGTCCATGGATAACGGTTTAGATGTTCAACGAAGTGCATGAGTTTAAAAGACCTGTGCTCCTGTAGGTGTTGAGAGCTCAGTGGAGGATACGTTTGGCTCGGATCAGGAGGATCCTATAGGCTCTTGCCGGAGTTTCTGCACATGTGGTAAGTGCAGGAGTCAACACCTGTTTCAGTGTTTATTTACAGTCACAGCGTTTAACCTCACGCTTCCTACCTCGCCAGGCAGATCATGTCCGAGGTCAAGGCACTCATCACTCAGATCACAGATGCGTTAAAGTAACGTCTGAACTTATTCACTCTTATTCGCTGTCTCTCTCTCTACACGTTCATTACGCACCAGTTTCACTGACTGTGTTTAGCCTGCAGCCGAGAAGCTGACGGAAGGTGAGCTGCATGATGGCAGGCTGATCGCCGATCAGAAGGTACTATACTGAAATACTCCACCCCGGTCAGAGTAACTCTTCTGCACTGTAGCTTTGTAGATAGAAGTTGTTTTAGTTTGAGATGGCGTTGTCACCCTCAGGTTCGAGTTTAGCGCAGAAGAAGCGTTACAGGAACTTGTCATTAATGTCTCACTGTGACCCGAAAGCTGCTTGTTGGATGTTTAATGTAAGATTAGAAAGTTCAGCTGGTTTATCTCCTCTCAGGTGTGTGTAAAAGAGAACCTGGCTGTGTCCTTGCAGCGTGTGATTTCTATTTCATCTGTGTTTTCAGAAGGAGGGGGAAGATTGAGGAGCCAATTTTTATTTTGTTTTTTGCTAAATAAAAGGTTTCTTTAAACAACCAACACCTGCCTGACTGTACGAGTTATTTACATGAACCAGTCGCAGGAACGTCTTGCTATTAGGGATGTGAAAGTGATAATATCTTTTTGTACACAGCGTAATAGAACTGAGGCATCAGGAATCCCAAATATAGTAATGAGTGGGCAAGGTTTTAAATCTACTCTGAGAATAGTGGACATGACAGTAAAGAAACCAGTCCAAAAACCATGGAGATCAGGGCAAAATAAAAACATATGGCCAAGATGACAGGGAGAGCCATGGCATTTATCACACTTGTCCTCTACTTCTGGATATATTACAGAAAGTCTCGACTTAGACAAATGGACTCTGTGTAAAACTTTGAACTGGATGAGTCCAAGACGAGCACAGGAAGTGGTAGACTGTATCCTACCAATAGCACGTTCCCAACACTCCTCACTTATCTGTACTCCTAACTCCATTTCCCACGCATTCTTAATTTTGGTACTTGCCTCACTACCTAACGCCAGAATAAAATCATAAATCCTAGAAATCATTCCTCTCTGATGTGGATTGAACCCACTCAACCCTGTCAAAGGCTTTTTCAGCATCTAAAGAAATCCCAATTTCAGCCGAATGCTTTGAATAATTTAAAGAGCGTACGGGTATTGAAAAACAACTGATGTCCCTTTATAAAACCAGTTTGCTCTTCAGATATAAGGGATAACATTCTCTAAACGAGATACCAACACCTTTACATCTGCATTAAGCAGAGACAGCGGTCTATAAGAACCGCAGGAGGTTGGATCCTTACCCTCCTTAAGAAGGAGAGCTATAGTGGCTTGTGTCAGAGTTGGAGGCAAAGACCCACATTCCAAAGATTCGTTGAACACAGATAAAAGCAATGGAGCTAATTTTCCAATAGATGCTTTAAACAATTCAATCGGAACCCGTCCGGGCCAGGAGCTTTGTTACGCTGCATAGTTTTAACTGAATTTCAAATTTCTTCAAGAGAGTGGGGAGTCCAGTTGCATGGCAGTATTCGAATCACTAACAGGGTTACAAAGGTCTTGAAGAAATTCATTCACTTTAGTATCGTCTGCAGGAAATTCAGATTTATAAGGTGAAGAGTAAAACCATTTAAAAGTAGCATTAATTTCCATGGGCTCTGTAGTGACAATATTATAAGTGTGTGCGTGCTAATCTTAAACAAACCTGTGCGTGTGCTGCGGCGTGAAATACCAGTTTAAAGCGTGTTCGCGTTAAAATCTTGCTGAAGGTGTTAAATATGTCACAGAGCCACACTCACGAGCATCATAAACCAGTTTAAAAAATTAATAATAATTTCTGTTCCTTTAGTGAAAACTTTCAGAGCGTTTTAAATCTACACCAGCCTTTTGTAAATGTACAGAAAGTATATAATCCGTATATGTAAAATATTTAAATAAATAAAAAGCAGTGCTCGTGTTATTACAGGAGGTGACATTTTGTAGGAAAACGTGAATAGTGAACGCGCCTCGGGGACGTGCACTGTAGGGTTGACAAAAGGCCAAAAACGCTTTAACAAGAAGTTTCAGCTCCAGTTAAAGGAAAGTGCTGGACTCAAGTAGTTTTTTTTCCCCTACAACGATTCCTAGATAACCGGTTTAGAGTACAAGTCAAATATACTAACTTGTTGATTTGATCATATCACATTCCACAACACTGATTAAACCTGAGGTCCTGAGGTTCTCACAGGGGCCTCTGTTACTGACTGTTTAATACTGTCTCAGTTCTGAGATTCATTTAATGTTCAGTCGAAGTGAATAAGTTTCATATTTAGTGTAAAATATTAGTGTAATGCACCTGTTTCTAAATTACATTATATAGCACATCTATCATGTGCACACTGAAAATTCAAGTCCCAGATGTTTCTAAAACTACACACAACCGTGTGTATATATGTATATTTTATATAAGTGTATATATGTATACAGGAAATCACACACACACCTCTACTGCATCCTCCAGGAAACACGTGAAGGAAACCTCACCTTTCCCGGCTTCTAATACACTCATTCATCTGCTTTAAATATACTTTTTTTCTGCACATCCTCAATTCACAGCACCTGTTAATTCTTTATTTCCTTTTTTCTACATCACTCTCTCTCTCTCTCTCTACTAAACTAATTATACACAACCTCAGCTCACCCTTAAGATATAACGTTAAGTAAAATTTTCCTTCAGCCATCAGAACAATACATTAACTCTGACGTGTTTGATACAATACATTAACTCTGACGTGTTCTTGCGGTTTTTTAAACATTGAGTATACGGACTCTCCGATCGCAGGCTTGATCTCGTATAGCTCGTATCTTTAACCCTGCAATTACACGGTTTTAAGCTAAATTGAGCTATTTAGATCGTCAACTCTGTACGAAACATTCCCAATAAAATCTTGGACAAATTCTATAACAAATTCATGCACATTCTCCGTTTTTGATCACACGATGCGGATTCTCTAATGATAGACGTGCGATTAAAGAAAATGACCACATCCTCAATCCTTTATATATACACCTATGGTGATTGGCTATAAGTGTAGGAAGTGCTTGATTTGAGCTGCAGCTGAGTTTTCTATTAGCGGAGGACGAACTTTAAACGTTAATATCGCAGTCGATCATGTTCATTTAATCGTGGGCCGTCAGAATCGTAATCGTGATCGATATTCAATTAATTGTGCAGCACTAGTGCCACCTATATTATTTACCCATAGTAATGTGGGTTTTTTCTTCTACCTTGCTGTTTACATGGTAGTTTCTTAATCAAATTATGGTCTTAATTAGATTAAGAGTGGATTATAGTTGTCCATGTAAACGCAGTCAATAATCCACTCTTAATCTAATTAAGACCATAATTTGATTAAGAAACTACCATGTAAACAGCAACCTTAATCTAATTAAGGTCATAATCTAATTAAACACTAATCTAATTAAGACAGGTGGATTACTCCTGTTTTAATCGTATTATGGACGTGCATTACAGACATGTAAACACCTTAATCACATTATGAACGTCGTGTGAGCATTTTCACCGCATTTTGCGACAGGACACGATCACACACGGCAGTTTTACGGCGAACAAGAGAATTCGGCTGTGTCCCAAACCAGGTCCACATCGCTCGACCACATGTCCTAGCGTGACAATCCCAGCTGAACAGAACAATTGCATCACAAAGGGTTCTGCTACACGCTCCACGTTGAAACGAGTCCCATGCACCACTGGTTCCTTCAGCAGCCACGATAGGGTCTCACAGCCTGGTCTTCATTGTTTGTGGAGCATCCCCCACACAGTAAACAGTCCTTGGTAAACTTTGGGAGATTGTGAAGTTTGTGAGAACTCAAGTCCATCAGCCACAAAGACTCAGCAGGACACAAATTCCGGCCTCGGGTCAATATGGTTCTGGCCAAGGGTCTCCAGATGAGGTCTCTGGGCCCAACAAGGAGCCTCTGAATAAACTGGAGTTGGAAGGCAGCGCCCCTGCTGGCGAGATGAAGGAGTCCCTGCCCTCCTTCCTCCTTGGGTAGAAAAAGTACACTCTGCAGGACCCAATGCAAACGGTCCCAGAAAAAGTCCGCCAATACTGCTTGTATTTTAGCCAGCAGTTGTGCTGGAGGGTCTAAACATGCTAAGCGGTGCCACAGCATAGATGACACCAAGTTGTTAATCACAAGTGTGCAACCCCTGAAAGACATGTGTGGTAAGATCCATTTCCATTTATTTAGACGCCCTTCAACCTTCTCTAAAACATTGTCCCAATTTTTTCTCACAAAAGTATCATCACCAAGATAAACACCAAGATATTTTAAACCACATTTGTTCCAACTCAGCCCAGCAGGTAAAACCAGTTTCTTGCTCAACTCATCGCCGAACGTTATTACACCAAAATCTTCAATGTTTTCTACAAGGGTATTAATATCTTCTTGTTTCTTGCTGATGACAACAACATCATTGGCATAGGCAGATAATTTAAAAACCGTTTCACATCCAGGAAGGGTTACACCTGAAAGAAACCGTCTTAATCTGTGGCTCTATGGCCAAGGAGTACAGCATGCCAGATAATGAACAGCCTTGTCGGACTCCTCTCAGAACCTTAAATGGAGTGCTTAAACCAATGTTGATCTTTAAAATACTCTCAATGTCACTGTACAAGACTCGCACCATGTTTATAAAACCAGAGCTGAACCCGAACGCGTCTAGTGTTAGACACAAAAACTGATGTTCAACCCTGTCAAAGGCCTTTTCCTGATCTAGAGAAATCAAGCAGAATTCACAGCCCAATGAATTGGAGAGGACCAAAACATCACGAATTAGGATGATGTTATCAGATATCAACCTGTTGGGTATGCAATAAGTCTGATCGACATGAACGACATGCTCCATAACGTTTCTCAGCCTCATGGCCAACACCTTTGATAAAAGTTTGTAGTCAGTGCTGAGAAGAGCCACTGGTCGCCAGTTTGTGATCTCCTGTAAATCTCCTTTTTTAGGGAGAAGAGTAAGGATTGCTCTCCTGCAGCTCAGTGGTAGTTGCCCCTTGTTCAAACTGTCTCTGAGAACAAGCAGTAGATCCTCTCCAATCAGAGACCAGAACACTTTATAAAAGTCCACAGGAAGACCATCGATACCGGGTAAGGTACCCGGGGGGGGGATTTACGGTCTGTGAACACGTGCTGATTACACGTGCAGGAAAAGCAACCCACATGTGCAACCCTGACTGAGTGAGAACGACTCAAACGATTCAAGAAGAAGATTCTGAATCGGCTCATTTAAAGAATCCGCTTATCCCATTTCGATGGTTTGAATGAATGAACTGAATCAGTTGAACCGACTCTTCATCGCTCAGTAAACCAACCCCGACAAGGATTACAGGATTATTTAAAAACGTATTTATATTTTTGATGCATTTAAACGAATTTTACACGAATGTACACTTCCAATACACTTATATTTTAAACACACACCTACATTAAGCACCGCATGTCAAACCTGTTCACAAGAATCTGCTGCAGCTGAACCAATCAGTGTGATTAGCATCAGATGCTCACAGACCAAAATGAGGCACGGACTTGAGAAGTGACTCAAGCAGCCTTTTTATTCACAAATCTCTCTCTCTCACACACACACACACACAAGAGCACAATACTCGCTACAAAAAATAAGTTAACTCAAAAACGTGACAAAAATGACCTCAAAGTGTTTTTTGGTAAAGCAATGTTTTCTGTGGAGCAATTTACCGCCTACAAATGCCTCCATGTTCACAATGCAACTCATCCAGCAGCAAATTATCAACAAATCTTAACAACAGACATTGAGAGTAATATCAAATACATATTAATATTGAGATTAATATCAAATACATATTAATACTGAGAGTAATATCAAATACATATTAATATTGAGAGTAATATCAAATACATATTAATGTTGAGAGTAATATCAAATACATATTAAGATTGAGAGTAATATCAAATACATATTAATATTGAGTAATATCAAATACATATTAATATTGAGAGTAATATCAAATACATATTAATATTGAGAGTAATATCAAATACATATTAATATTGAGAGTAATATCAAATACATATTAATACTGAGAGTAATATCAAATACATATTAATACTGAGAGTAATATCAAATACATATTAATACTGAGAGTAATATCAAATACATATTAATATTGGGATTAATATCAAATACATATTAATATTGAGAGTAATATCAAATAAAATGAATGACCTGACTTGGACCCATCGAAGATGCCCACCGATGAAAAAGAGCACAGCCTTCTTGTGAAGGAAACTTAACGGCTTGCGGAAGTGACGTAAGCAGTAATGTAATTGGTTTCTAGGGAATACATTGTGTTGAACACGTGTGTGATTCCCTATAAATAATTAAATGTTGAGCAAACTCATTTAAATAAGTCAGTACAACTAAATCAGCTATTAATTGGAACAACTGAATAAAATAAGTTGAACTTACTAAAGTCAAGAACTATTTTATTACAGTGGTAACTTTTACTTGTAGTAACCTTGTTTTCTTCTGTTGAGGTGTTAGTGCTGGTTGTCGTTTGGCTTTTGTAAATATTTGAGGTATGGTTCATGAAGCCAGAAAGTTCAGATATTAAACAAAAAATGTTCGGAGTCATATCTGCGATTTTGTTTATTTGCTACAAAGTAAAAAAAAAAAAAAAATCCAGGTGAATGTAATTTTTTTCTCCATCAGGCACAAAAATTAATTGGGACCCATAAAGTCCACCATGATTTTTGTATTGTAATTGTAATTGTAAGTATTATTATTATTATTATTATTATTATTATTATTATTATTATTATTATTATTATTATTCCCTAAAACTGAGCGTGCAGACCAAACCATAAGGCCTAGAGAGCTGAAACTTTGAGGGAAGGTAGTAGCCCAGAGTACTACAGAGTTACAACGTTTCGGCCCGATCGGCCAGATGGTGGCACTATAGTGAGAATGTTTAGAAAAATGGCCATAACTTTTGAACGTTTGTCACAGACACTGTCACAGTGTCTTACATGTATGGAATCCTTGGGACCAGACGAACAAAACATATATCTCTGATTTCATTTCCGCCTATAAAAGTTTTCCACCATCTTGGAGTTTTTTGTAAAACCTACTTTTGCGAACTAGTCCTAGGTTTTTTGTCCAATCAAGACCAAACCAGTGCCAAATGATTCTATGGAGTCTCATTATCAAAAATAATATTAGAATAAAGAATTGATAATACGACAGAATTATTTATCCAAAACATCATTTATACACTTTCTAAATTTTTCTCTCTTTTTTTCTGACCCTGATGTCCTCTTGGCTCTCTCTCTGACCCTTCACCCCTGTGTGTGTGAGAGAGAGAGGGTAGATGAGAGTGGTGTGGGGCTCGTGGCTCAGTTTGAGGAGACTCGGTCATGTGTTTTCTGTAGGCTCAAGCACACGCACCCTCACCTCAGCCAGCATGTGCCTGGTCCAGTTCCGCCGGCAGGGAGTAGAGGGAAGTGCGAGGATCGGTGTGGAGAGCACGAAAGGCGTCGTCGCCCTGAAGGCGTTTGATCAGACTGTGCCGTCCACCATAAGAGAGTTCTTGGAGCTGGGAGAGAAGGGCATAGAGTGTGCTCAGAGGTGGGGCAGACTTCATGGACTCACTTATATGTAATCTTTTGGCTGATATCCAAAACAGCTTTCAGTCCTTAAGGTTTAGATCAGGTTTAGCTGACTAAATTTAGTCTATAACTAACAACTAAATGACTGAAACATGATAAAACATTGTCCTGTTGTCTAAAGATCAATATTAGCTGTTAAAATGTACCTCCAGTAATCAATATCAGTTGGCCAACAAAATGTTCTTGGCATTGGTGGAAATCATGCTTTAAAAAAAAACTCTGATAATGTCTCTAAACAGACAGTGAGCCACTAGAGGGAGCTAATCGCTCACAGGAAGTGGGTTATTTGTGTAAAACAGCTTTTGCCAGCGTACAACTTGCGATTTGTTGATGAAGGGGTGAAAATTTTACAGCAAAGTGTAAAATCTGCTTCTGGTTAAAAGTCTCGAGACTTCTCCTTAAGTCACATTATAAGTACAGTCTTTATATTTATATTGATGATTCGGCTTTTGACAGTAAAAAAAAAAATCCTCATTGATTAAACCTGTTAACATCTGTTTCATTTTTGACCTTATAATTGTATATCGGAATATGTATCAGATTTTTTAACTTGAAAAAAAATCTGTATCGGCCATCAGCAACACAAGACATACACTCGCTCACACAGGTGTGTCCAGGCTTGGTGTTGACGGTCAAATTTTGCCTATTACCCAATAACACTTAATATTTAACATAGAAACAGATACTCACATATTTTAACCAGTTGGAGGAAGAAAATAAGACACCAGCCATGAGTGAGAAGAAGCAAAGGGTCCAAGTTTATTGTTCCACCACACGAGATCCACACCGTTAAGACCTCCCAAAAGTGATCCCAAAAAACCGGAGCTGAAGCTCCCCTATTTATACAGTTTTCTAAACCCAAACACCAATATGTTTAGAATTGGCTTCTCCAGGACACCATTACCTATGTGAATGAGCACTTTTGAGAGACCCTGTTCCCACAGAGTTTGCTGTTCCCAGGGACCCTTATCTCGCGGCTCTAGTCGTCCCCAGAGACAGTTATCTTGCGGCCCTAGCCGTCCCCAGCGACGGTTATCTTGCAGGTGCAGTACGGCCCGAATACCCTAATAAACGGCCCGTCTTGGTTCTCTCTTAAAAAATATACGACCTTCGTCTGTGTCACTTGTTGGCTCAAATTTAGCCTATTACCCAAAAACATTTAAAACTCAACTTAGAAGCCAATACTCACATCTACCTCTGAGCCCAGTTGGAGATAGAAAAAATACACCAGCCGTGAGTGAGAAGAAGCAAGGGTCCAGCTTTATTGTTCCATTCCACCACACGAGATCCACACCAATGAGAATTCTCAGAAGTGATCCCAATACCCTGAGCTTAAGCTCCAGTATTTATACTGTATTTACATACTAGATAACCCATATGTTTCCAGAAAAGGCCTATTTCATTTACACATAGAATCAGAACCCAGGCATTTCTAATAACCCAGAAAATAAAAACCCAGCGTTTTGAATTACATAGAGAATCAGAAACCAGGATTCTCATTTACCTAGGTAAATAAAATGACGTAGACAAGACGACTAAACAACCGGGAGGGACCTTGGTCTTATCGTTATCTCGAGGGGGGGGGGCAGCCACCCTTATAACTGGCTCTCTTCATGGTTCTCTAAAAATTAAGGCTTTCCTTGCGAGATGAGAATCTTCACCATCTGAATCATGAGTAAGTTATATTTTTCTATTTTTCCTGTATTTCTCGTTTATAATTTATTTTCATATTTGCACTATATTTCTTATTTTATATATATTTATACTACTTGAAAAGCGGTTTACTGTACTTCCAACTTCTTAATATCATTACAGTTCTACTGTCCTGCATATCCTACTATTCTGTTTTTTATAGAGTTTCTCTATTACTATAAGATATTATTAAAGTTATTCATGTGTGTGTATGAGAAAGAGAGAGTGTGTGCGTACGTTGTGTCTACTTGCCCGCCCTTGACTGTACGAGCGTGTGTGTGTGTGTGTGTGTGTTTTAGCACTCCTCAGCTCGTACACTTCTTTCGACTATTTCGACTAATAACCCATAAAGATCTTTAAAGTGTTTTACCACTCTATCCACCTCTGACTAAAACCGCTTCTGTATGTCTAGGTGCCGGTGCCCGTCGTCAGTCCCTTCTCTCTTCGTTACTGGACCTGGATCTGGATCTGGACCTCCCTTATGTTTATTTTATGACATTTTTTATCCACAACACACTCCTGACTGGTTTCTCGTGAGAAGAGGATTCCCCACACCTTCACACACATTATGAGTAAGTTTCTTTCATATTTGTTCTGCATTTCTGTTTTATAATGCTTGCATGTACTTTACCTCCTCATCTTATAATAGTCTGTTTCTGTTTTTCTGCGTGCCTTCCGTGTACATATACTCATAGGCCTCTGTGCGTGTGGGTCTCTTTGCCTGTACTCCCCAGTTTATAGGATTCGTTGTAAATAATACAATAAATCATATTATTAAATCTAAAGTGTGAATCCAACTCATCAATGTCGCCTCCCTCTTCTATATGTCTTAGGTGCCATCACTTTTCTTCTCTCCTTTACTGGAGGGGCTGGATTTGGATCTGAACACTCGCTATCAGCTCGCACATCTCAATGCTGACATCACTATGCTGCTCGAAGTTCTCCGCACTCCCTCTGGGAATGCAGGGTTCCCCCCACCTCTCAGATACAGAATCCGCCCAGCAAATGTGTGTGTGGACGCCTCTACACAGACAGACCCTCTACCTGTCCCTTCCTCCAGCTATCAGACTGATGGTGACACGGCCTTCTCTGACCCAGGCTCTGATTACTCTCCCTCTTTCTCACCTGCCAGTCCTGAGTACTCTCCCCCATACACCTCAGCTGGCTATCCCACATCCCCCGCTCGCACCCCATTTTATCACCCGTTTGTGTGAGACAATCATAATGAATTATAGAAATATTTTATCCAAAAGTGTTCCCACCTCCTCCGTAATGCGACCAATCAGAGAAGACATGATTCGTATCCGACTTCATTTCCTTCTTTAGTTTTATTTATTACAGTTTCATTTAAGAAATTCCCACTGGATTTAAAAACAATTTGCTAACTCTTCGTACGATTTCTTCGTATTCTTATGTGTATGTTGCTAAATACCAATTAAATTATCAAGCGATATCACAGCAAAGCTGATTTACATTTAGTGACGCCCACAAAACCCCATAAAAGGCAAAACTCATCTCAAGCGGTCTAGTGCAGGTCGTTCGATCGTTTTAAATTGTCCAAAAAATACATTTCTGTGATTACCTCTGTATTGGAGTTTTGTACATATTTATAGAAAACAGTGTTGGAAATAATTCAATCTGTTTAATTACAGATTAAATACAGTGCTGAATATGTGGCTGTTAACTCCAGGAGACTCTCAGCTTCTGGAAAATTCCAGTTTTTGTTTTGTTCAGGAATCAGTGTAGAAGCTGTTTCTGCTAAATGTGTTCAGTTTGACATCAGAGCTACATTTGTAAAAATTATTTTAATGATGTTACCTTTGCTTGTCTGGAAGGCAGAGGCGACTTTACTGAGTGACACATTACTAACTAACGTTGCTCTTTTTTGCAGGAGGTGGACTGGGAAGTGGAGCTTGCCTTTGTGATCGGAAAAAAAAGGAAAGCACATAAAGGTGAGTCAAAGCACATAATGTTGAACATTTTAGACAAAAAACAGTCAATTCTACACGATTATAAAAAAAAAAACGATCAGAAGATAGGGCAGATGTTATTGGTTTATAACTTCAGGACAATTTTCTCTCTGAAAAATAGTTTATGTCCGATCCTCAAGTCTGAACATCTGCTTTAGTGAAAAATCAACTGACAGTTTTTTTTGGTCTCAAAAGTCAGCCAAGATATGTTTGGCACCCAACGTTTCTTATTTTTCACTTTTGCATTGGAAGAATAAGGCTAAATTAGCTCATCGTTTACTGTAAATCTTTATAATATTCAGTAAGGCGAGGCACGGTGGCTTAGCAGTTATCATGTTTGCTACGCACCTCCGGGTTTGGGGGTTTGAATCCTGCTTCCGCTCTGTGTGTGTGTGTGGAGCTTACATGTTCTCCCCCAGTCCAAAGACATGCTTTGTAGGCTGATTGGCATTTCCAGTGTGTTCCAGCACAGTGTGCGAGTGTGTGTGATCGTGCCCTGCGATGGCTTGGCACCCCATCCAGGGTGTCCCCCGCCTTGTGCTCCGAGTTTCCTGGGATAGGCTCCAGGCTCCCCCATGACCCTGTCTAGGATAAGCGATATGGAAAATACATGGAAGTTACAGTAAGTGACACTGTGTCCTAAACCATATCAGAGGGTCTGAAGAACGGGATGAATTCGCATGAGAGAGACTTCCTATTTATTCCATCTGTTAGCTACATTATTGTCACAGCTCCAGTGCAAAAACTAAAGAAGCAAACCGCAGACATGAAACTTATCTTGGCTACGTTTGGTGTGAGGAGCAAAATCATGCCAAATTAGAAATTCATTCCTATAAAAAAGAGGCGTCTCGCGCTCATGCCTGTTATTCTCAGGAGGAGGACGCTCGCGGTCACGTTGCCGGCTTCACCGTAGCCAGTGAGGTCAGCGCTCGTGACTGGCAGATGAAGAACGGCAAGCAGTGGCTGCTGGGAAAAACATTCGACACATTCTGTCCACTAGGGCCTGCTCTTGTTACCACAGAAGCACTGAAGGGTAGGTGGGGGGCCAGTGAGATGGAAACCTGAACTAAAAATTGTTGTGAACGTAAAAAAACCCTGAGGCTGTGAGTCAGAGCTGTAATGTGCTGTTTTTAAATCAGACGTCCACAATCGGGGGATCCGGTGCCTGGTAAACGGTGATGTAGTTCAGGACAGCAACACCAGTCAGCTGATCTTTAAGACGGAGAAGGTGGTGGTGTGGGTCTCGCAGTAAGTATCCAGCGCATGGTGGTGAACATATTTCACTGACCTGATCTTACAGCAGTGTTCAGATTCAATGTTCAGACTCTTCTAGGGATGCATTGATACCAGTACTGGTATAGGTCTGATACTGTGCTCAGTGAATCGTGCAGCACATTAAGCAGTAATGTGACCGTGCAGAGAAACTGTTGCACGTGGGAGCAGTTCAGATCAGTGAGCACTGAGACATTGGTGTATTGTTACTGCATCCCTAGTGTCTTCTGTACAGCTTTGTTCATTTGTCTTGAAGGCAGGTTTGTGACTCTGTACCCAGGCGACGTGTTTCTAACAGGCACGCCTCCAGGAGTGGGCGTGTTCAGAAAGCCACCCATCTTTCTAAAGGTGAGCTCAGTTTCCAGTTTCTTACACTGCGTAGGCTTGTTCTCCATTTTCAATTTTGTGAATCTCTATAAGACTAATATGACCTGGTCATGGTGATGGAGAAACACCGTGGCTCATTTAATAACCTTGAGTAAATATACATAAAAGACAGGGGCGCAATAAGTTTTGGTGAGCCGAAATCCTCAGAAACGTTAAGAGGTGCCCTTGGTGATGACTGGTTTAGAAAGTCATTCATCACGTCTGGTGTTTGATGACCGTGCGGAACTAAGCGATTAGAGAAATGAGTCTGAAAACAGCTCTGGAGTTATCTCCTACTGAGGCAGGAACATCTGTACAGACGTATCCTTTGAGATTACTTTTGGAGAGAGGAAACACAAAGTACAGCGTTCTTCAAAATTAATATGAAGTCAGAAAGCTTTCTGATTAGGCGTTATCGTTAACGCACCACATCGAAAATATTTTTATTTTAAGGTCTGTGGCCTTGCAGCGTTGCACGAGTGTTTACAGTGTGTTGGTGTATACACTGATGTGTTAATCATAATCATGTGCTTATGTTTCGAATTAATTTGGGTCCAAGTTTAGATCGCAAACGCATCTTGCCGGCTGAAGTGTTTCTTTTATAACCAACAACTGAACACACCTTAGTGCTAATTTCTTTTAAACTCGCAATCCCCCCCCCCCCCCCCCCCCCGCCAACAAAAAAAGGATTGTTTTGCATAAAATTCTAATTAATTAGCTTTTGAACGAAATGTTCCATCAAAACAAACCTCATGACTACACCTGAGTACTAAATTTGATTAGTTCTTTGTACTGCTTCTAAAACATGACCCATCAGACAGCTACTTACGGGGGGGGGGGGGGGGGGGGGATTCTTTATAATTCAGAAGGAATACAGAAAGGACACGTCGTGGAGTGTCAGATCGAGGAGATCGGGTTCATCCGAAACACAGTGGTGTGAATCCTGCACGGTTGGCTGACTTTTATCTGAGCTACGGAGATGGAAAAAATAAAAATAAATCCCTTTCACCGTTGAAATGCTTTAATGTCTAGACGTTTCTGAAATCCTAATCAGATTTGTGTGCAATAGAAATGATTGGTCCAGAGTGCAGGTGCTGTGATCTTCCAGGAGATAGAGCTCTGTTGATTATTATTACTGTATTAGTGGGTTGTCCAACCTGCGAATCTCTCTCGACATTATCGATCGCCTTCTCCGTGAGTGTGCAGGAGGTCCTTGTGCAGTTCACCTGTGTGTGTGTGTCTCTTGAGATCTTACTCAGCACCTGGTGCACTATAGTAATCAGCCCTGTCCGTCAGCAGAGAGAGATAGTTTGTATATATTGTAACCGTAGTTTTGACAGGTATAGGTCAAAGGTCAAAAAGATACACATTCTAACTCTCTATATCTAGATCAAAGGTCATGATCATAAAAATATGAATAGTTATGTTAAATATGGATCACATCCATTCGTGACCATACATGGTGCGGCCATGTGTTTTTCCGCCCCACACACGTTGCACACATGTTCTTTCTAACGCTCTGTGGTAGGTCATAATAATATATATAGTTATGTTAAATCTGGTTCACATCCAAATCGTGACCATACATGGTACGGCCATATGTTTTCCACCCCACACAAGTTGCACAATCATGTTTTTTCTTTTCACATAGAATATGAAACTCTCTGTGGTAGGTCATAAAAATATGTATAGTCATGTTAAATCGGGTTCCCATGCATTCCAGACACATATGTTCTCATAACTGGTACGGCCATGTGTTTTTCCGCCCCCACACACGTTGCACACATGGTCCTTCTTTTCACATAGAATATGAAACTCTCTGTGGTAGGTCATAAAATATATATAGTTATGTTAAATCTGGTTCACATCCATTCGTGACAGAAACGTTGCTAGTTATGTTAAATCGGGGTCCCATCCATTCCTGACACAAATGTTACTATACATGGTACGGCCATGTGTATTACACATCCAAACAAAAATATGACGCACACAAACGCACTTTATTTTCACATTATTTAAAAGGAATTTAAGTGTTATGTACTAAATTACCATAATTATGAGCACAAGTTGTTAAGTTGACAATCATTTTTAAAATTACGTTTCTCCATTTAGATTGTCTGCAGTAGAATGCAGTCTTTTAATCCAGGAAAAATGACTGCCTTTAAGTTTTATAACAATAGTAAGTAAAATCCAGCGTGATTTACATTACAAATCTCATACGTAACATCTCTGCAGGATTTATAGACGTTAAAGCACTGAATGAAATGAGCAATATAGACAAAAAATAAACACTCTGTGTCTACTACTTTTATCTCTCATAGAACTATCCACAGTCCAAAGGCTGTGGAGCTAGAAGGCTACGCGTGCGAATGACAAAAGATTTTTAAAAATAAAATAAAAAATGTATCAATACATGAAATTAGATTACACAATGTAGTTGAGGTTTACATGAATAAGCAGAAATGTAATCATGCTTATCTTTCCTATAGCACAATTGAAAAGCCCTCTCTAGATGAACAGATTTGTCAAATGAAACTTTTTCCTTCTTTTCCACTGCTACGGTAAACTAAAGAGTGGATATTCAAATTACACTGCTAAATATGACTAGCGTTAGCTACGTGTACTAGTGCAAAATAGTCCATCAGATGTATTAGCCGGTGTAGCCTATACACGAGTCCACTATTGGTCATATCGCAACTGAGAACATGCCCCAAATTCATTGCTTTAGTAGAATTTAATGGTAAGTGAAATGATAATCACATTGTAATGTACTTAGTATTTGTTCAGTCTACAGGTCCTCTAACACTCTGTTAAATGAATAAATGTAAATGTACTACAACGTAAATTTTGTTTTAAATCAATTAATGCAGAAATTACACACAATATTAAGTTGATGTAATTATCAACATTATTATGTCAACACCACTCATCAAAATAATGTGTACAACTTTAAATATTTAATTAATTCAATAAATTAGAATATCCGCAGGTATTATGTTATCCTTCCTCAGTTCTAATTCCTTCTATATCCTGTGATATTTATCCATATTTTGTATCCTAAATAATAAAAAATAGAAGTGTCATAAAACGTGCCCTTGTTTAGGAGACTATTTGAGTTCCCTGGCTCGGTTTGGCTCTGCATGCTGGACTGTCTCCTCTCTCTCCTCTGTGCAAAATCACTTCATGTGACTGTTGGCAGATATATTTATTTCATTATTTATTTTTCTCTCACTTGTAGTTTTTTTTAGTTCTTTAACTCTCTCTGTGTGTGTGTGTGTGTGTGTGTGTGTGTGTGTATGTGTGTGTGTGTGTGTGTGTGTGTGTGCACGCATGCTCCATGCAGCACTTGTTCTTGCTCCCCAGGTGGAAAGTTCCCCCTGCATTCTGGATGTGGACATGTTCCACTTAGTGGTGAGCTGAAAAGCTTGTTAAATGATACTTTAGGCACTATTAAATGCATATTAGCATCACATTAGAGTAACATTGTTGTCCAGAATCTAAACCTGTCTATCTAACAGGTCAGTGTCTGTGGTTTCTTTGGCTGTAGTCTCTGAATCATGTTTTGTGTTTGTATGTCGGGGGAGTCTGGTGCTGTCCTATTCAGCATTGCACTGCTTAGACTCCTCAGGGCTTAGTGCGGATACTGCACACCTGCATCTCTTCCACTTAGTCATTGTTGCTCACCTGGTCCAGATCCTCCTCACCTCTGTGCCAGGTTAGAGCATATTCTACTTAGAGCATGTACAACTTAACAATAGATGGTGATCTGTGTTATGCTGTCATTTGTGTGTGTTTATTAACCCTCGTTCTTACAAATGAGTAATAACGTGTTTGTCAGTATGAATGTTCTTTTGGGATGTTTTTATTGAGTGTGCTGTCAGGCACAGTTGTTTGGGAGTCAATAATAGCAATGGTTTTGTGTCTGAGTTGTCATGTTTTGAGTTTTGCCAAAACCTACTGCTTATTAGAGATGCCGAGCATCCAACCAGGAACATGATTTTGGTTCAAAAATATTATTATTCGTAGTAGTAGTATAATATCAATCCCACGAGCTCTTTCACACCCATTCATCAAAACCTCCTTTGTGAGCCTGGGAAAATTATTGTTTTGACTTCAGTCACAGAGCTTTCATTTACAGTGCTGTAGAAATGATCTTAACACGTGCATGTGTGTCTTAGTAGCCTGCGTGAGACTAGCTCGGGTTGGCATCTCTGGCGTTGTGTAAAGGCAGGCATCCTGCCCTTCCTCAGAGGAGCCGCACTGTCCTTCCACCATCTCAATGGAGTTCCCATTCCGCCTGAGCTCAATGGTAAGTGCTTCATTTTCCCCACCCTTCCATCCCCCATCACAAACTCACTTAGCTACATTTGACCCATGGGTTCCAACACATGTTATCTGATTGAAAGTTGACCTGACCGTACACCTCTACAACTGACGTTAATTTAAATGAAGAGATTTACCATTTAATTTGTGAGGTGATTTATCAGATTGGCCACAAAGCTGAGTTGTCTCATCTAACCTGTTAAATGATTGAAACACAGTTCTGCCAAAACATGGAAACCTTGATCACTTGAACTTCACATATACAGTGCATCCGGAAAGTAGTGACAGCGCTTCATTTTTTCCACATTTTGTTGTTACAGCCTTATTCCAAAATGGATTAAATTCATTATTTTCCTCAAAATTCTACAAACAATACTCCATAAAGACAACATGGAAGAAGTTTGTTTGGAATTAGGGCTGCACCATTATGGTCAAAACGATAATCCAGATTATTTTGGTCAATATTGAGATCTCGATTATTTATCACGATTATTAATTGATTTTAGTGACAACATATTTTTTATTGCACTTTCACATTAAATTTTCTCATGCCACAATAACACAAGTAGGCGTGAGAACTTGAGCTGGTCAATTATGACAGACTTTAGGAACATAGTGTGAGCCATGACACATTAATTTACCTTCTGATAAACTAAATAATATTTCCAGTTAATTTTACAGACTGTTTGCAAAAAACAACCGTTAACCTGTTCCACCTTGTAAACAAATACAATAAACATCAGTGTCTGGTCAAGTCTGCTCCTCTTAAATATATTTAAAGCTACACTATTAGACATTTTCCACTGTCATGGTTCTGGGCTGGAGTCGGTTCTCGAACCGCTCTGTGTGTATTGTGTAGATATCTGAATAATCTCATGTAGGATGTACTGGCCCAAATTTAGCCTATTACCCAAAGACACTTAAAATTCAACATAGAAGCAAATACTCACATCTGTAAACCCAGTTGAAGATAGAAAAAAAAGACACCAGCCATGAATGAGAAGAAGCAAGGGTCCAGATTTTATTTCCACCACACGAGATCCACACCAATGAGAACTCTCAGAAGTCATCTGACACCCGGAGCTCAAGCTCCAGTATTTATACTCTATTTACACAGTAGATAACCAATATATTTCAGAAAGACTATGATATCAGTACCAATAGAGTTAAAAAGCTTTTATACTTCAGCTCTTATACTTCTCTGTGATTAATAAACCATAGTCTGTTACTCTTAAAAGATCTTAAAGTGTGAATCCAACCAGTCCTGTGAATTTTCAATAAAATTACATATTACTCATACTAGGTCTCCCTCCTGTTTATTTCATGTCATTTTTATCCACAACAGTTGGGATTGGGTGAGTTCATTTACCCGTCAGATGCAAAGTGCTTTAGTTTAATGGTGTCCATTACTGATGCACCGATCATGATATTTACAGATACTGATCCAGATACCAATCTTTTTTATTTAAACTTTAATCAGGAGGTCTGTCATAAACAGTTAAATGTAATCTCTCTGCTCATGGTCACTGTTAATTGAAAAATAAACAAGCATAAAACATTTATTTTTAAATATCTTAAAAACAATAGAGCCCTAATTAAAAATGGATTAACACAAGCATGATCCATATTAGGAAAAAGGCTAATAGCTTTCTAAGGAAATAGATTTATCAGAAATCTGAAAATGGCTGTGCACCGACGCTCCCCATTCAACCTGATGGAGCTTGAGAGGTCCTGCAAAGAAGAATGGGAGAAACTGTCCAAAAATAGGTGTGCCAAGCTTGTAGCATCATTCTCAAAAAGACTTGAGGCTGTAATTGGTGCCAAAGGTGCTTCAAAGTATTGAGCAAAGGCTGTGAATACTTATGAACAACTTACAACGTACAACTTAACAATAGATGGTGATCTCTGTTATGTTGTCATTTGTGTGTGTTTATTAACCCTCGTTCTTACAAATGAGTAATAACGTGTTTATCAGTATGAATGTTCTTTTGGGATGTTTTTATTGAGTGTGCTGTCAGGCACAGTTGTGTGGGAGTCAATAATGGGGCTGTCAGAGTAATTCACTGCAGCCAACAGCATTAGATTATTTTTTTTGGGGTTTGAACACAATTTTTTAAAAAGTGCTTAAATTTAATCCTAAAGAAATGTTTCTATACATGCTGCAGTCCATGTGTTTTTTATTTACTATTTGTTTTTTTATACTGTTTCAGTATTTAGTAGACTTTTTTTTGTGAATAGCAATGGTTTTGTGTCTGAGTTGTCATGTTTTTGTCACCAACCTCGAGACGGTACGGAAGCAGGAGCGGGAGGCGGGTGAACAGCGTAGGATCGGGAAGTTCAAGAAGCATAGTCGTAGAGTAGGCAAGGGTCAAGCGATCGGGTGAACAATACAAATGGGGATATCCAGAAAGCGTAGTCGAGACAGAAAGCAAGGGTCGAGGATCACAAGAAACAACGAACTAGATCGGCTTGGTAACGCAGCAAACTAGGCTACTGAGCGTATACTTCGCGCCGATTCTAGGTGGATGTCTTCTCTAAGTACTAGTGTGTGATTGGTGCCAGGTGTGTCTGATCAGAACTCCGGGGATGGGGAGCACATGCGTGCCTGAGAAGTGAGTATTGCATCCTAGGAATTTGAGTTCTGATCAGACCGAGCTGTGACAGAACCCCCCCCAAAGGGCTCACTCTGGGAGCAGAGTTCTTTCTTGGCCTCCCCCGGGGTCGTGGACCTGGGAGATGAGGATGAGTTGTGTGAAAGTCCTTGGTAAGCTGTGGATCAAGTATATCCTGCCTGGGAACCCAGCACTGTTCCTCAGGTCCGTAACCCTCCCACTCGACCAAATACTCCAGCTTGCCCCTCCTGTGTCTCGAGTTGAGGATGTTCCTGACGCGATCAGCTGGTTGTCCATCAATTTCCAGAAGGGTCGGGGGAGTTTCAGCTGGTACTTCAGTGGCTAGAGGACCGTTGACAACAGGTTTGAGACGTGATACGTGGAATGAAGGAGAGATGCGACTGTGTCGTGGCAGTTCCAGACGGTAGGGGACGTCATTGACTCGCCTGAGGATCTTGAATGGTCCCGTGTACCTCGGTGCTAGTTTTTTACAGCCATGCACTTGTCTCAAATCTTTTGTGGACAACCACACCCGATCGCCGGGTTGGTAATCAGGGTGTTCCTTGCGGCGTCGATCTGCTTTGTGTTTGTACATGTCTGAGGTCTCCCTCAGGCGTCGGTGGCTGTCCGCCCAGACACGCTCACTACGTTTGAACCAGTGGTCAACGGCCGGAGCTGCGGTGGGAGTTGCGTTCCACGGGAACAGTGGGGGTTGGTAAGCGAGCACGCACTGGAAGGGGTGAGATTGGTAGCCGAATGATGTAGTGAGTTCTGGGCATACTCGGCCCATGGCAAGAACTTGCTCCAATCCTCTGGGTTATTGGCACAAAACGTACGGAGAAATCGCCCCAGTTCCTGATTGACTCATTCGGCTTGCCCATTGGCTTGTGGGTGATAACCCGAGGTGAGATTTACTGTCACTCCCATCTTCATCATGAAGCTGAACCACACTCTGGAGGTAAACTGCGGGCCCCTGTCACTGACAATCTCCTCAGGAATGCCGTAATACCTGAACACATGCTGGAATAGAAGTTCAGCTGTCCTGAATGCAGTGGGGAGAGCGGGTAAGGGAATGAAATGTACGGACTTGGAGAACCGGTCCACTGCGACTAGAATTGTGGTATCTCCTTGGGATCTAGGCAGGTCTGTTACAAAATCTACAGATATGTGTGACCATGGGCGTTCGGGGATAGATAAGGGCTTGAGCCTCCCAGCGGGGAGGGTCCGAGGTACTTTATTCTGTGCGCACGATGAACAGGACTTCACCACCTTGTGTATGTCTCCTATCATTTTGGGCCACCAGTATTTCTCTTCCAGGAGATGGTGTGTGCGTTGTGTACCTGGATGTCCCGTACCGAGTACCGTGTGTGCCCAGATGATGAGTTCTTGGCGGTACTCTTCGGGTACGAAGAGTTTGTTAGGAGGACACTTTACAGGTACTTGGGACTGGGGAATCTGTTCTAGTTCCGTGTCCAGCTCCCACTCTAGCGCACTGATAACACATGAAGGACGAATGATGTACTCCTCCTGCTCGTTGACCCATTCCGTCTGATCGAGACGAGTCAGAGCATCCGCTTTTGTGTTCTTGGACCCGGGTCTGTAGGATAACGTGAATTGAAATCTAGTGAAGAATAGGGCCCATCGGGCCTGGCGGGGTGTGAGTCGCTTTGCAGTGCGAAGGTACTCCAGGTTCTTATGGTCCGTGAAGATGACAAATGGCTGTGTAGCCCCCTCTAACCAGTGTCTCCACTCTTTCAGCGCTAATTTAACTGCGGAGAGTTCCCGATTTCCCACATCGTAGTTGCTCTCAGCTGGGGAAAGCTTTCGCGAGAAGAAGGCCACTGGGTGAAGTTTTGGCTTCTCTCCAAATCGTTGGGACAGAATGGCTCCTACCCCAGTCTCTGACACGTCCACCTCCACTATAAATGGTCTGGATGGGTCTGGATGTTTGATGAGGAGTGCAGTAGTGAAGGCTTTCTTGAGCTTGTCGAAGGCGGATTGGGCAGTTGAATTCCATGCCAGACGTTTGGGTTTCCCCTTTAGCAGGGATGTGAGGGGGTTGGCGACGGCACTGAAATTCCTGATAAATCTCCTGTAGAAGTTCGCAAACCCCAGAAACCTCTGTAGTTCCTTGATCATCGTGGGTGTGGACCAGCTTACTACCGCCTGGACCTTTTCTTGGTCCATGGAGATCCCCTTGGGGCTGATGACGTGTCCCAGAAACGTGATGGTGGTTCTATGGAATTCACACTTCTCAGCTTTAACATATAACTGGTGATGGAGCAGTCGCTGTAGCACTCGGCGAACGTGGTGGACATGTTCTTCCCGGGAGTCAGAGTATATCAGTATGTCGTCGATGTAGGCGATCACATGGCGTCCCAGCATGTCACGTAACACATCGTTAATTAAACATTGGAAGACTGAGGGGGCGTTAGAAAGCCCATACGGCATGACCTGATACTCGTAGTGGCCTGAAGTTGTGCTGAACCCAGTCTTCCATTCATCTCCCTCTCGGATCCGGACCAGGTTGTATGCACTGCGTAAGTCCAGTTTCGTGAAGATGGTGGCCGTGCGTAATTGTTCCAGAGTGGCTGGTACTAGAGGGAGTGGGTAGCGGTACTTGACGCAACATTGGTTTAGTCCTCGGTAGTTAATGCACAGTCGTAAACCTCCTCCCTTCTTCTCCACGAAGAAAAATTCCGCGGACGCTGGAGAAGTGGATGGTCGTATATACCCTTGGTGCAACGCCTCCTGAATGTACTCTTCCATGGCTTTTTGCTCTGTGATCATTAACGGGTAGACCCTCCCTCTTGGTGGTGTAGTGCCTGCGAGCAAATCAATAGCACAGTCGTAATCACGGTGGGGAGGTAGTCCACTCGCCTTCTTCCTACTGAATACCTCTATGAGGTCGTGGTAAACACTGGGGATCTGAACGTTATCTGCCTTATCTGGGCTTTCAATAGAGGTAAATGCTATGGAGATCACAGGGACCTGAAGACAGTGATTAATACAGTGAGCTGACCAGCGCGTGGTTTCCCTTTGGTTCCATGAAATTTGGGGACTGTGATGTTCGAGTCAAGGGAGACCGAGAACCACTGGGTGCCGAGCCGTCACTATGACATGGAACGTGATCTTCTCCTGATGAAGGGCACTGGTTCGGAGGTTAACAGGTTCGGTGCAGTGGGTGATTAAGCCATCTCCTATGAGGGCCCCATCAATGGCTTGGACACGGCGGGGGGTGTAGAGAGGACGAACGGGGATGTTATATTGGTGTACGGTCTCTTGGTTAATGAAATTCCCTGCCGCTCCCGAGTCGATCAGCGCTTCTAAAACACAGGAAACACTTGAGTAACCCACTATAACGGGCAATACGAAGGCAGACTGAACAGAGTGCTGGGTAATGGGTTCGAAACTCACCCTGCCTGAGATGGTCTGGCAGTTTTGGCTTCCCCTCGGGTAGAGCCCTGTTTGAGAGGGCATTGTTGCACGAAGTGGCCCTTCTCACCGCAGTAGAAACAACAGTGTTCACGGCGCTGTCGTTCTCTTTCCTGCATGCTCACCCGAGCCTGTCCCAGCTGCGTGGGTTCAGTAGAGTGCTCAGTGCTTCCGCCTCACCGCGTCCGGGGCGGCGGCTACGTAGTAGACGATCCAGGCGGATAGCTACGTTGATGAGTGAGTCGAGGGTCAAAAGATCATCGCGGCACACCAGCTCCGTTAAGATGTCAGCATTTAATCCCCGCGAAACATGGCTTTTAGAGCGGGGTCATTCCATCTGCTCCGGGCGGCGACCATGCGAAATTCGAGGGCGTAATCCGCCACACTCCGTGATCCCTGCGCCATGGACAATAAGTCCTCCCCAGTCTCGCGGCTGTCTGGAGAGTGATCAAATACCGTGCGGAAGCGTGATGTCAGCTGCTCAAACATGCTGATATGGTTCCCTTCCTGTTCCCATTCCGCGGTAGCCCAGAGGAGAGCTTTCCTGGTTAAAAGTTCCATGAAGTGAATGATCTTCTGACTCTCCGTCATGTCTGCGTACGTGGAGAAAAACAGGGAGCACTGGAGTAAAGAACCCCGGCAGCGTGCGGGATCTCCATCATACTTCTCTGGCGCTGGAGTGGGAGGTAAGTGTGGGGTCGGCACCGTAGGAGGCTGCGCAGCTTCATTTAACCGAGCTACCTGCTCAGTTAGGTGGGCGAGATGGTGATCATGTTCGCTAAGCATCCGGCCATGTCCCTCGATGGCGTTCGGCCAACGATCTCCCGCTACCTCCATTAATAGGCGAAGTATTCTGTCACCAACCTCGAGACGGTACGGAAGTAGGAGCGGGAGGCGGGTGAACAGCGTAGGATCGGGAAGTTCAAGAAGCGTAGTCGTAGAGTAGGCAAGGGTCAAGCAATCGGGCGAACAATACAAATGGGGATATCCAGAAAGCGTAGTCGAGACAGAAAGCAAGGGTCGAGGATCACAAGAAACAACGAACTAGATCGGCTTGGTAACGCAGCAAACTAGGCTACTGAGCGTATACTTCGCGCTGATTCTAGGTGGATGTCTTCTCTAAGTACTAGTGTGTGATTGGTGCCAGGTGTGTCTGATCAGAACTCCGGGGATGGGGAGCGCATGCGTGCCTGAGAAGTGAATATTGCATCCTGGGAATTTGAGTTCTGATCAGACCGAGCTGTGACAGTTTTGAGTTTTGTCAAAACTTACTGCTTATTAGAGATGCCGAGCAAAGGTGCTTCAAAGTATTGCGCAAAGGCTGTGAATACTTATAAACATGTGCTTTTTTTTTTTTTTTTTTTTTTTTTTTCAGAAATTTCATACTCATAAAAAGATTTCAAACAAACTTCTTTCATGTTGTCATTATGGTGTATTGTTTGTAGAATTTTGAGGAAAATAATGAATTTAATCCATGTGGGAATACGGCTGTAACATAACAATGGGGAAAAAGTGAAGCGCTGCGAATACTTTCCGGATGCACTGTATATAGTATATTGTATGTAGTGAAACTGATCTTGTTCTTTCCCTATCCCCTATCTATCTGTAGGTGTTGGGGAATGGGAAGTGCTGTGTGCATATGTGTCTGCCTCCTAACCTGTTCCAGCTCTATTATAATCACCAGGAGCTTCTGGATCCCCTGCTTCATGGGTAAGAAACTTCATAACTGAGCCGAGAAATGACCGGTTTTCTGTGAATGCTGATGATGCCATATCATGTGTACACGTCATTGATTGTTTTGTAATGGGTTGAGTGTGTTGTGTCCATTTGTCCTGCAGGTGGTGCTCACATCCAGGCATGCAACAATGTCTCCAGTCACCTGAAACCCTTATAAGGTGATCATTCTTTGTTCTTATCTATAGCCTTCTGGACTTTGCTTTGAAATGGTGGTTTTAACCCCCTTACCCCGTAAGGCCAATATAGCGGCCTAAACGTAAACGTTATCCCCGTGAGGCCGGTGTACTGGCATTGCTCTGCTATGATTCCTTACTTATTTAATTATTATTTTTTTACCTGGAAGGTTGAAGTCATGACATCACGATGTGATTACAACATTACGCTGTCATTACAATGAAGATGATCCAAGCGTGAATATTGGTGTAATAGTAGAAGTGAACTAAAAATGCCAAAGTGAAAAGCTAATCGTGTTCCAGCTAAAGTTACACCTACAGTGAACACAGGTACATCTAAAACCGTGGGGGGGGGGGACATACACAGTTACACAGGCGAGAGCGAGGATTCTAGATAGTGACAGCAGTGAAAGTTCAGGTGATGTTGAAACCGAAACTGATAGTGATGCAAACTCATGATTCAGACCCTGATCCGTCTTCATCTTCAGCATCAACCAGTGCGACTGACACTGCAGGGGTCTGGAGTCATAACCTGACCATCTCTGTGCATTCGTGAAAACACTACCTGCTGGTCTGATTATCACCAGAAAGTTGACTTTTGGCGCTAAAATGCATTGACCACGCTGACGCTTGTATAGTATTTTTAAATGATTAGAAGGATTTTAGCGAGCATTTTTCATAACTTCTCTAGTTAAGAATTGTGCTCTAAGTGGAGTAAAAACACTGAACTGCTTCATTTTCAAAGTAATATTACACAAATACATTATTATAAGTTGTTTCAAGGCCTAAAAATGTTCAAATTAAAATGCTGATTTTGGCCCAGGAACTCAGGGTTGGCGTGCTGTTTCTCTGGGGAATATAGGGTTATGGGACATAATACTGTGGGAACTTAGGGGTAAGAGGGTTAAGACTGAATGGTTTCAGTGTTTTTTTTTTGTGTGTGTGTGTAGTTTTCCTCGGGAATCCAATAAGCTAATTGATGTACCAGAGGATTACTGTGCACTGATCAACTAGGCTTTCAGCTTCACGTGAGTGTGTGTACTCTGAGTTGCATTCATTTATACCCAGTATCTGCTTAATAGAATAGAATTCTGGTGGACATCTCTAGTTATTGCTTTTGTGTTTATAACCTCCATTGTTTTTGTAGCTGTCCTAAGTCAGATGGAGTTAAGTCTTGAGCTCAAACTCTGTGCTTGGTGTGTGGCACGATGCTGTGTTCTCAGAGCAGCTGCTGCCAGACTGAGCTGGAGGGTGAGGACGTTGGAGCGTGTACTGCACACACCTTTGTTTGCTGAGCTGGTGTTAGCATTTTCCTCAGGTTAGAAGGAAGACACATCTGTGTTGCTTGCCATGTCTTATAGGTGCATTGCCTGTTTATATCAGGGCTGGGCATTGGTGTGAATTAGTCAGCAATTATCCCTCACACATGGGTTACTCATTTTGGGAAGGAAGCTGTAAAGCTACTAAATAAGAAAAATAACAGCAGCTTGCTAAAAATACTCCAAATAACACTTTAATTTGAAGTTCCATAATAAACTATTTATAAGCAAGGAATACAGTTTATTATTGAAAGAGGACGTAATAATCAATTAACTGGTCAAATATTATGTTACATAACAAGCATTCTCCAAAATGTTTAAAAAACTACATTCATTTTCTTCATTTATTAATACATGACTTCTTATACTAGTGGGCCTCCACCCTGTCCTAGAAACACTCCATCCTACACAGTTTCAAGCTTCCTTTCCTCCCAACACTCAACATCTCAGTAATCCAGCAATAGGCCTGGAGTTGAGACATTCCTGCTGAATTAACATTTATGGTTGTGAATATACAGCATTTGTAGGTATTGTCAAGTCCTAGCTTGCAGTACATGAGCCTCTGCTGTCTTTTACAGGGTGAGGGAGAATCAGGTTCTTTTCCTGTACCTCGATGACTATGGAGAACTGTCCAAGGGCTCAGGTGAGAACTCAAACAAGATACTCAACGTGCCTTGTAAAATTTGTGTTTAAACCACTGTTTATATCATTCTCTTTCCCTCCCAGATGGAGGAACATGCTACACAAAGATTCAGACGCTCTGCCGCCAGCACAGCATCACCGAGGAGATGGGTCATGCACAGGAAGCTAATCAGACTCTGGAGGACATTGACTGGGAGATCCTGGATTTTCTTGGCTAATGGCAAATCTAAACTAACCAGGGATCTGCACATTTACCTAGAAATAGTGCAGAATCTTGAACATCAATCATTGAAAATGTTGAACATTTCCTTTTTTTGTTTTTATATTTCAAAATTGTAAAAACTTGTTTATTCTAATTTTAAATAAAAAAAAATTCTTAATCAAATTAGACAAATGTCATATTCTGAGATATTTCTAAAAGAAGTTCAGTGATCCATAACTAATGGATGCTGTAATGTACAACTGTTCTGAGCACATTTTCTGTTTTTCACTTGCAGCCTACAGCCAAAATCCCCAGTACTGACTGAACACATCAAATGCTGAGTTTACTTTTACAGTCGTGAATTAACACCTCTGCTAACTGCGTCATCACCTACAGTGCTGAATTGACAGTTTACTTAACAGCCATAATGCTCACTGTTTACAATACGAATTAAAGATTATATAAACCCTGGAATTGTGAATTAAGCACACCTTTGGTTAAAAGATGGGGAAAAAAGAATTGGTTTATCACTCGTTGGTTTTGTAAATAAGGCTTGGTGAAAATTAGGGTTAAGCTTTGTTTGTGCCACAGGCTATATACCCTTCCTCTAATTTGTTTTCAATGGATGTGTACTGTTTTACAATCTAAGGGCTTTGTTTGCATCTATAATGATTACACGGATAAGACATGTTTACCGTTTGTCACTTTCCTTTTTTTCTCTCTCCTTTTTGGATATACCAGTTAAATATGTCACAGTTTAGTCAACTGTAACTCTTTTTGTTCCTGGTTGTTTGGAATCAGTTAATAAACTGTGTTTTTAATATTGTATTTTGTTCATTAGATTATAACAGATTGTGAGGCATTTTTGCTGCGTTTGTTTCTTTAGTTTGGAAATTCTCCTTATGTCTCTCTTAATCACACACGGACAAAAACCAAATGTCAGAAATGTTTTACTAATTATTGACCAGCATGCAGGGATGCAAGGAATAAGTTGTTAGACATAACTTCAGTAAGCACTCATGCTGAATGAATAAACACAAACACGCGCATCACCGGAAAGCCTCGACCATTACAACTCTGAGACAAACACGGAAGAAACTAAAACTCTAGCTAAAGCGCTACACCAATTAAATAGCAGCTCATCCAGGAGCTCCACCAATTAGAGCGTAGCTGCGTTTGTTCGCGAGTTCCGTCTGGAGGTGAAAAGCAACCTTAACGCTCATTACTGCCCCCAAGCGTCACGGCAGTTACTCAACACTCCCACACATTACAGCAGGGGTGTAAAAGATTTTAATGACTTTTTTTGCAGTGACCTTGGCACCATTTTCAGATCCTTGATGTCAGCTCATCAAGGAACGTTACAAGGAGAGCTGTATTATATGATCTAAGACTAGGTCTGCATCCCACCACACTATTTCCAATATAGCTCCACACATGGAGCAGTGTTTAGATTTTGTGCTGAAATAAACTGGAATCAGCTCCCAGTCGATGTTAAATGTGCCACAGATGTAAATATCTTTAAATCTAGATTAAATACATTTTTTTTCATGTGCCTACACATAATCTAGGCTTGCACTTTATGTTCGTATTGCACTATATTCTTTGCACTATGATTTATGAATTGTATTTGATTTCATTTAGACCTTTAAGGAGTATTACTAATTTTTTAATTTCACACACCTTTCACATCACTTTCGCTTTTCTTTTGTTGCTGTCAGATCCTAATGTGACTGAGTTCATTAAAAGTGTCTAATTAAAGTCAGAATGATTTCCCCCTTTTCCAATAAAATAAAAAGTCACACATACTTGTTTAATCAGCTTAAAAAAACAGTTTTGCCCCGGAGGGCAGGGCATTTCCCACAAACTGAAACTGACTTTTCACCAAAGAGCTGCTGCTTCTCATCCTTCTGCTACTAAAAGAAAGCAGTTTTTAGTGTGAAATATGAGCTCATTAGGTTTAAAACCATCCTGATGACAAAAACATCTCAGAATGAGAATCACACTCAATGACAAGCCAGCGGAAAGCATTGAGTGATCAACTTTACACCAAACATAATGGAGAGTTTCATATTTTCAATATCAAACATTTAAATATTTGGATATTTTAACATTTTGAATGGTTGTATTTTGTCTCTTCATTATTAAACAAATATACATTGTGTTTCAAACATATGCAGTTTGGTGTCTTATTCACTGCATGACTTTTTATTACGTAATAGTAAATTCATGATCTTGTTTTTGGTTCAGAAGTTTCCAAATTCTGATGTCACCCTGGTAACTCTGCTGTTCAACCGACCTTCTCCCTCTTTCTTGTTCATGTTTTTTGCCTGGTGATTTGGATGTGTTTGCCACCTACACCTATCTGCAACTGGCCTTTGCGTGTGAGGCAAACAGGATAACCACTACACTACAGAACCCACGACAGGGCAGCCCTTTGGCTGTTGCCTATGGTCTTCTGATGAGAAGAGCACATACTTAAACTTTTGTTCACCACGGATACACGGATTGTAACTTGAAGGTTCAAGTGCTACTTTGTGGTAGTTGGCACAAAAGGAAGCAATCATCTACCTGAAAATAAATTGGTCAACTGAATGTGACATAGTCTTCTCTGTAGGCCTCTTAGATCTCTTTCTGCTTCCCACTTGTACTGATAGTGGTTCTTTGCTGTTTGTAAACACATCATTATCCATCAGGGCACGTTTGACCCGTGAACAGGGGAGAAAATGTAAGAAGATGGGGTCTCTCCGTGTGTCTTTTGTTAGCGACAAGTTAGCATGCAAACTGTGTTGAGAGGTGTACATTTTCTGCAATCAGCCATCTATATAGTCAATGTTTTTTATTTAATAAGCAAATATGTCTATATGCTGATTGGTCTTAAGCAGCGTTGTCCAGTCTTCAGGTTTTCGTTCCAATCTAGCAGGAGCCACACCTGATTCCAATTGTTTGATCCGCCGATCTTGGCTTTCAATAGACTAAAGTGTGGCTTCTGCTTGGTTAGAATGAAAACCTGCAACCACACCGGCCCGTTCTGGATAAGACTGGACAACCCTGATCTAAAGCAAATAACCACTAAGGTAAGTGCCACTTTGTGAGTTCAGAATCTGTCATGCTGACTCGACGTCACTCGATGAACAGGGATGGAACTGGTAGATGAGGAGACTTCCCACTGTTGACGAATGGCAATTTCAAGTTGAGGGTGCGTTTTCTTTGCGTTTTCCTGCTTGGAGGTGGGGAATTACAAGCTGCAACCTCGAGTCAAGCGCATCATTATTCTTGCCTTCTTGATGAAGGAAAGAGCCAGACAAAAAAGGGTAGCAGACACAGTCCATGTTGCTCAAATATACAAGAGCCTTAGGATGCTCCTTGTCAATTTTGAAACCAAATTGCTGAGTCAGCACAATACTTACCTGGAAAGCGCCCTCTGTGAAGTCCGGGTTAGATTCCAGGCCAATGCACAACTGAGTTTTGGAGACGTTTGTGTTGCTTGAGCCTTCAACCAAAGCACTTCACAAGCCTTATCAATTCCGCCCAAAACTAGGGTAATGGACAAACTCCATGCTGCTGAAATATGGAAGAGATTCTCCTTTAGAATTTTAAGCCAAATTGCTGAAGCAGCACAATACTCAGCTTTAAATCACACTCTGCGAAGTCCATGGATTTTTAAGATAAGCATTGGAGGTTCAGTGGTAGAATTCTCACCTGCCACGCGGGGGCCAGTCACACGTAGGTGTAGAGCGCTGACTAGCCAATAGAAAGCGAGGAAAATCCAGGAGGAGGGTCGGACGAACCTAACATAAAAACATCCGTTCAAATATTTATATTATATTATCTGTTACATATTGTATCTATGTAATTTTTTAAAAGCGGCATTGTCAACATTTACTATTCCGATACTCTTTCAGTGTGTAAAATTAACTGTTAAAGAAGAATGTGAAATTAACAGTTTGTCAAAATTAAAATAAGTATCTAAATAATATATGCAGAGTGTGTTATATATAGTAAGTTATTGAAAATGTATTCCAAATAAGGACTAAGATTTTAAAACATTTACAAATACAAACTAGATAAAACATATTTACAAATACACAGGACAATTTTGTTTTGTTTTTTTAAATACAATGTTGTCTATACACAATTACACAATGGTAAAGAGAGAGAGAGAGAGAGAGAGAGAGAGAACACAGAAGACGTAGAATGAGATTCATGGACTACAGTATTACACAAGATTTGTAACTATTTACCAAAATCAAACCTTGTGCTTGGCTTGCAATCAGACATGCCATGCACAGACCTTAAATACTGTGTTTCACAACAAAGTTATTTTCTCTTTTCAACAATCCACCTCTGCCTCTCAGCCTCATAGAATGAGGACTGCTTAAACTCTGCCCATGTCGTCTCTGCATTCATTCCCTGTGCCTGATACAGGGAGAGCACTTTAGAAAAACAGTAAATGTATCTGCCTGCTGCTCCAGGGAAACCAGTGTGGATATGAGGGTTATTGGGTCCTTGTTTTAGTGGCTGGTGGCAGAACCTGCACAGATGACCAGATGGCCCTCTGCAGAGTATGCCTCAAAGACTTTCCTGGAGCAGTAGAAGTATTTAAGATCACCAGCCTGCTAAAAGAAATGTACAGAGGAGCCATCACCCATGTAATGAGAATTTGGCTGACCACAAGCTAAACAGGATCTAATTTGTTTTTTTTGGTGTCTTCTCAACTGCTGCCTGCGTCAGAGGTACGTCTTCAGGAACACCACTAGCAGGTGGATTGAACGGAGCGGGTGGCTGTATTGTTCCTGACCACATCTTTTCTTTGAGGTGTTGAATTCTCTTGCAAAGAAGGATTGTCTTTAATGCTTCTTGCCTCTTCAGATGAGCCCCGAAGTAAATCACCTGATGGGCCTCTCCTGAAGGACACATTGATTCTCCCAGGGAATTGTTTTTTCTTCATGCTGATGGCCTGAATAATACCCATAGATATGAACAATTAACATAAATAAATTTATAAAAAGAATTTACATAGTTATGTATTGTTTTGTAAAGTAAAATTATGGTAACTGATTCTTTTAAAATAACTTGACAGGTTTCATGTTAGAGTAAAAGATCAATGACCCAAAGTTTAATTATACAACTATTGAAAAGATACACATCTACTCTAATATATTCTAACTTAATCTAACATAATTGTGTGATCTGCTCACTTGTTACCAAAAGACTTTATTTTAAGTGTGTGTTTGACTACTGAACAAACAACAGACACTGAACAGTAGACAATTTCACTCGGCATACAAACGTATAATGATATTCCTGAATGGACACTACATATATAGTTTAAACCATTCAAATGATATTCATAATATACCGATGTTTCTTTTGAGTAAATAAGCAATTTTATTATTTATAAGTCACTTTGGATAAAAACGTCTGCTAAATGAATAAATGTAAATGTAAGTGTATAGTTCACTTTACCTGCCGCCTAATAGCGCTTTTTTTCTCAGGTAAAATGATGAATGTTAATCGCTGTCTGCGGAAAAAAGAAATAAACAAAAAGAGATGAAAGCCGAAAAAATAAAGCCAATAAAGTATTAACTGGTTTTCGTGATAGCGGAGGCAATTCAAAATGTAGATCTTCAAAAAAACAAACAAACAAACAAAAAAAAAAAAACACCAAGCTTCGGAACAGCGCCATGGAATCAACACGTGGCGAAATATATATTGCATCCGTAGTGATAAGGACTACCATTGAGAATTAACTGGAAAAGTTAAGCATAACTACTTTCTGCTCTGGGAAAGTTAAGTAGAACTACTTTCAGCTAACTACCCTGGCAGCAGTGGGATTTGAACCCACACCCCCGAAGAGACTGGAGCCTCAACCCAGCGCCTTGGACCACTCGGCCACACTACCCCAGGCCGACGTGGTGGTTTACCCGTCCGTGGTAAGAAGGTGACCGGGTCATTCCACCGGACAACAAGAAATCTGGCATGGGTGCGACAAATGGGCTGTTGTGAGACTCAAGTGCCTTAACCAGCTCTGGCGAAGACATCTAACCATTTCCAGCTGAAGACAGAGCTAAGGCGTGGTCTTTTGGACGCGATTCGTCTAGGCTTAAGACCCCATGGTCCACGGTCACATCGGTAGTGTTTGCGGAAGAGCTCTTCTGCTATGACCTGACATCCCACTTACGGTGGTGCTTGAAAGTTTGTGAACCCTTTAAAACTTTCTATACATCTTCATTACCAGGACCTAAAACATCGTAAGATTTTCACACAAGTATTAAAAGTAGATAAAGAGAACCTAATTAAAGAAACCAGACAAAAATATTACACATGGTTATTTATTTATTGATGAAAATGATCCAATATTGCATACCTATGAGTGGCAAAAGTATGTGAACCTTTGCTTTCAGTATCTGGTGTGACCTTGGTGTGCAGCAACAACTGCTAACAAACGTTTCCGGTAACTGTTGATCAGTCCTGCACGTCAGCTTGGAGGAATTTTAGCCCATCCCTCATTACAGTACAGTTTCATCTCTAGGATGTGGGTGGGTTTCCTCACATGAGCTGCTTGCTTCAGGTCCTTCCACAGCATTTCTATTGGATTAAGGTCAGGACCTTGACTTCGCCATTCCAAAACATTGACTTTATTCTTCTTTAACCATTCTTTGGTAGAACGACTTGTGTGCTTAGGGTTGTTGTTGTTGTGGATAAAAATGACATGAAATAAACATGAGGGAGACCTAGTATGAGTAATATATAATTTTATTGAAAATTCACAGGAAAATTACACACAGGTGGGTGTGTAATCTTGAGGAGAGCGGTAGGGGGAAGAAAATGGGGTGTGTCCTGGGGACATGGGATAGTCAGCAAAGGTGAAATAAGGAGACCACTGAGAGTACGGCGGACTGACAGGTGAGAAGAGGGAAGAATGGTCAGAGCCCAGAACAGAGAAGGTGACATCATCCTCAGACTGAAAGCTGGAGGGATGGTCAGGCAGAGTCTCTGTCTGTGTAGAGCCGTCAATACACACATTCACGGGGTGGATTCTGTATCTGAGAGGGGGGGACCCCGCATTTCCATTTCCAGAGAGGGTGCTGCGAAGAATATTAAGTAGCACCATGATGTCAGCAGTGAGATGCGCGAGCTGATAGTGAGTGTTCAGATCCAAATCCAGCCCCTCCAGTAAAGGAGAGAAGAAAAAATGACGACGGGCACCTAGACACACAGAAGCGGTATTAGGCGGATATTGACGAATTGTTTTCACACTTTAAGATCTTTTAAGAGTAACACACTATGGTTTATTAGTCACAGAGAAGTATAAGAGCTGAGGAGTGCAAACACACACTCTCATACAGTCAAGGGCAGGCATGCAGACATAACACACACACACACACTCTCTCTGTCTCTCTCTTTCTCACACACACACACAACATTATAACTTTATAAGAATAATAAAAAGGAGTATTAAGATATTATAAGGGTAATATAAAGAGTAGTAGGATATGTAGGATATTAGAAGGGTAATATAATGATATTATGAAGTAGGAAGTACAGTAAACAATTTGCAAGCAGTATAACTATATATAAAATAGAGATATAGAGAAAATATGAAAATAAATTATAAACCAGAAATACAGAAAAATGTTAAAGAGACTTACTCATAATTCAGATGGTGAAGATTCTTGTCTCAGACGACGGCGGCCTTAATTTTAAGAGAAAACCATGAGGAGCCATTTATAAGGGTAGCTGAGTCAAGCTGCCCCCGCGAGATAATAATGAGACCAAGGTCTCTCTAAATTGTTTCGTCTCTCTCCCACTTTCAATCCTAATGGTATCCAGAAAGGCCTCTTTAAAAACATAATGGTAAATTTGATAAGCCTCTTTCAAAACATAATGGTAATGTAGATGAGCTCTTTTTTAACCCTATCGGTATTGATATCATAGTCTTTCTGAAATATATTGGTTATCTACTGTGTAAATACAGGTGTCAGATCACTTCTGAGAATTCTCATTGGTGTCTTTTTTTCTATCTCCAACTGGGTTCACAGATGTGAGTATTTGCTTCTATATATTAATTTTAAGTGTTTTTGGGTAATAGGCTAAATTTGGGCCAGCATTGTCTTTCTGCATGGCCCACTTTCTCTTGAGATTCATTTTACGGACAGATTTCCTGACATTTTCTTTTAGAATTTGCTGGTATTATTCAGAATTCATTGTTCCATCAATGATGGCAAGCCGTCCTGGCCCAGATGCAGCAAAACAGGCCCAAACTGTAATGCTACCACCACCATTTTTCAGAAATGGGATACGGGTCTTATGCTGGAATGCAGTGTTTTCCTTCCACCAAACAGAACCCTTCTCATTTAAACCAAAAATTTCTAGTTTGGTCTCACCTGTCCACAAAACGTTTTTTCCAGTAGCCTTGTCCATGTGATCTTTAGCAAACTGCGTGCGGGAAGCAATGTTCTTTATGGAAAGCAGTGGCTTTCTCCTTTCAATCCTGCCATGCACTCCATTGTTGTTCAGTGTACTCATTATGGTGGACTCATGAACATTAACATTTGCCAATGCCAGAGAGGCCTTCAGTTGCTTAGAAGTTACCCTGGGATCCGTTGTGACCTCGTGGACAATTACATGTCTTGCTATTGGAGTGATCTTTGTTGGTTGACCACGCTTGGGGAGGGTAACCATGCTCGTGAATTTCCTTCATTTGTACACAATCTGTCTGACTGTGGACTGGTGGAGTCCAAACACTTTAGAGATGTTTTTTTTTTTTTTTGAACTTTTCCAGCCTGATGAGCATCAACAACTCTTTTTCTGAGATCCTCACAAATTTCCTTTTTTTCATACCATGATACACTTCCACAAACATGTGTTGTGAAGATCAGACTTTGATAGATCCCTGTTCTACAAATAAGACAGGGTGCTCACTCACACCTGATTGTCATCCCGTTGATTGAAAACAACTGACCCTAATTTCCCCTTCAGACTAACTGCTCATGCAGACGCCAACAATGTCTGCACCATGCACGCTTCCTTTACAGAATGTGCTTAAGCAAGGTCTTTACAAGAAAAATAGGATCCAAACCCACATGGGCTGTGCCCAACGGTTTGGCAGTTCATCACCTTAACCTCTTGCAGACATAGTTCACGCATATGAAATTACATCCCAGTGTGTGGAGCAAACAAGAGGTGTCGGTGCAGGTTCTCTGCCACTGTTGTCTGCACTGCGGAATGCGTTCTGCGTTGACGGACCTCCAGAGACGCAAGAGCCTTACAGCAGCTGTGGCCAAAAAGCATTGAAATACAGCTCACGGTTGCAAAACACATAGCCACAGTGCTAGCTTTTCACATTTCTCCACCCTCTGTAGTGCTAGCTCAGGGACCTGTACAAAGCTTTCCGTTTGTAGGCCTTATAGGTGTGAGACAGACATTGTTGCAAGAAAGCCAGCCATTGTTGTAAAGAGGAGGCAAAGTAACAAGTTTGTGACGAGGATGGGATTTGAACCCATGCATACAGAGCACAACGGGTTAGCTGTCCATCTCCTTAACCTCTCGGCCACCTTGTCTGAGGCCTGTTGCTTTTAACAAAAACTATGTAAATTAGGGTTTAATGTTAGCTGACTAGATGGCTGCTTCTCAAATAGATTTTAGTCAAGTCTTCAGGTACGAGTTGTGCCGTCATATAAACTGAAGGGTGACGATGCGGCGAGACGGCCCAAAGGTCTCACAGAACGGGACAATTCCCTAATTGAGCCATCGCAATGCAATCCAGTCCTTGGGCAGCTAGGTACCGACTACCTATGGACTGCACGTCTCAGCGAGTTAAATTTCTTTTGAAAATGTAACTTTTACCCGTGACCTGAGAAGGATTACGCGGTATAGAAGATGGATGGATGGAAATGTAATTTTTATTCTTACCTGGATATACACAACAACTGTGGAAAAGGGGGGCATGAATTGGGACGTTCGTGAGGCAGCATGTTACATGGTGTATAGCATGAGAAAAACCTGCATAAAGCCTTTGGAGACAAGACATCACCCACCATAAGCTAAGTACCCTGGCAGCGGTGGGATTTGAACCCACACCCCCGAAGAGACTGAAGCCTAAAGCCAGCACCTTGGACCACTCGGCCACACTACCCCAGGCCAAGCTAGTGGTATACCCATTTGTGGTAAGAGGGTGACCGGGTCATTCCACCAGACAACAAGAAATCTGGCATGGGCCAACTGCAACTGCAAACAAACGTTTCCGGTAACTGTTGATCAGTCCTGCACGTCAGCTTGGAGGAATTTTAGCCCATCCCTCATTACAGAACAGTTTCATCTCTAGGATGTATGTGGGTTTACAGCAGCTGTGGCCAAAAAGCATTCTAGCAGTTTTTGACATGTACATGTATTTCATCAGCACTGCTACAAGCTTATTTTTTCCCCCGTAACACTAATATAGCCTTATTCTGTTTACTCAGAAAGACTATAACTTTATTTTCAGTTCCTCTCCTTAACTTCAGTCACTTCCTCACTGAAACCTATAATCAGAATAACTCCAAAGCTCAGGTCTAAGCCTAAGTCTCCACTCTAAATCATGTGTCTAGAACAAAGGCTCTGAACTCTTATCTAACACATTTGGTGTTTTATCTGCTCTAAAGCACCCACCTCAGCTCGTGCAGGACACTTAATTAGCTGATGACTTGAATCAGGGGAGTTTGGTGCGGGTTCTAATTGAACATCCTCAGGAGTGTAAGGAAGCCTCTCTCTAATATCTTTCTTACCGGTTCAATTCCAACTTCAGCACCACCCCAAGAAAGCACTGCATGTTAGTAGTGTTCAGGGTCAGTATCTAAACTGATAGTCTATTCACACACAGTAGCACTACTACACTTCACATCCAGTATTTCCTTCTCTAATGTAGTGGGTTCACTGATAACAGGTTTGTCTGATTAGTATTCTGGAGAAGGTTAACAACGTCGGTGTGTTGGTTCGGAGTTGTAGTTTGTGTTTGCCATGTTTGTAGTCTGAGGTGCATTCTGGGAAACGGAGTCACTGGTTTGCTGTGACATGACAATGACACTTGAGAGTTTACTGTTCAAGACTCAGAATTACTATACATTACTATAATTAGCATCAAGCTGCACATGACATTTTATGAAAGTAGTACTATGTTTTTTCTCATTTACCGGTACCTCATACAGTCAAAAGGTTATTGAATTTTAATTATTTTTCTTAAAAATAAAATAAAAAAATGTAAAAACTGAGTTGTGTCATGGAAATTAGACAACACTTGCAGACTCATCCTCTGAGGTGAAAAGGGTTTATTACAGAAAGATGGTTAATACAGCATAGAAGAAGTATCCCAGAAGACAAAACAATTTACATGATCATCCTGTTTACAATGTTTACAGCCAGGCTCTTAATGCATGCTGTTACGTTCTTGAGCATCAGTGAATGTTTGCACCTTTTGGAATAGTCGTGTATGAGTTCCTCGGTTGTCCTCAGTGTGAAAAGATGGATCGGAACATCATATAACCGCTACTGGAAAGGGCTAAAATATGCAGGAAAAGCAAAGTCTGTGAAGGACCTGGAGGATTTTTCTGAAGAACAGTGGGCAGTTTAACTGCTCAGGACAAACAAGGGACTCATGAACAACTATCATAACACATAAAAAGAGTCCTGGATCATTCAGGTAACGACACACAGTATTAAGAATCAAACGTGTGTAAACCTTTGAATGGGGGTAATTTTGATTAATTCAGCTATTATCTTGTGGACTATTTGTAAACATCTGTTATGTGAAATAGCTTATTCATGGCGGTACTAAATAAGAAACTTAGGATTTTTATGATCAATCTTATTTTGTTAAGAGTATTAAGATTTTGTAGATTCTGCAAGGGGTATGTAAACTTCAGACCGCAACTGTATACCCACCCAGCTACCAACACACACACACACACACAAATTCAACCATTTAAAAACAGCAAGGACTTTTATAAACAATCAAAAATAGACTGTTAATTTTTTAAAATGTTCATATTATAAAGACACCACAGTTAAAACACTCTAAATACCTTCTTTTTGCAAAAGTTTTCAAAAGTCTTCTCTTGCGCCCGCACTCTCGATCTGATGCCAGCTGGAGCCACCTCTTCATGGTCCCCTCAACCTCCATCTCTGCAGCTTTAGCCGTGAAGAGGTTTCTATGAACATTGGAAGAAAGCAATACATATCGTAAGGTTATTATGAATCTTAAGCATTAATTACATTTATACCATGGTCAGTGTGAATATTGGATTCTGAATGGCTGGAAGGTGTGCATTATAACCGTTTATTGCACAGGTAGTTCCAGTCAGTTTGATCACTGTGAGCATTTCTAAATCAACGCGCAGCCTACATGCACACACAAACATACTCACACGCACAGACACTCGGGCATACAGAGACATTCGTGAACACACATTCGTACACACAGACACTTCTTGCCGGTGCTGTCTGCAACTTTGTCTGCAACAAAAAAAATAGCTTTGCTGGTGAAAAGTTACATTATATTTCTCAGCAATGAGGTGTTACCATCACTGTTTGTGAAGTAATTCAACTCTCAGTTTTACTACACTACTGCTGCGCAACACTGACTATGTTTACATGGACAGCAGTAATCTAATTATTGACCTTACTCTGAGTAAGATAATAATGTGATTAAGGTGTTTACATGAGTCGCTTTTAGAATACTCCTGTCATGTTCCCATTTTACATGTTATAGAACATAATTAGATTAACAGCCCGCGTCATTACGTCACCGAGCCACTCCGTCCGACGTCCCTCCAGAATTTCACATATCAACATACAGTTCGTCTTTGTTATGGTATAGTATACAGTTTTGGGTGTTTTTATTTAATTTTTTTATGAACGCTTTAAGCGCAGTTATTTTTTTGCCATGCTGTACGTGCTAATAGACAACTGCTTGAATCCGTGGGCTGCATCCCAAACCGTGCACTTAGAGTCTATATAGTAGCCGAGATAGATGTATTTTCCCCACTACAGGCCTATAGTAGGCAAGTATGCGGTTTGGGACGCAGCCGTGCTCTCTTGTTCGCCGTAAAATGTTGAGCACTGTCGTGTGTGTACGTGTCCTGTCGCAAAATGTGGTGAAAACTCACACGACGTTAATAATGTGATTCAGGTGTTTACATGTCTGTAATACACGTTGATAATGCGACTAAAACAGGAGTACTCCACAAGGGTCTTAATTCGATTAGTGCTTACTTCGAGTAACTTGACTTTAATCAGATTAAGGTAATTAAAAATTGCTGTTTACATGGTAATTTCTTAATCAAAGTATCGTCTTAATCGGGTTAACAGCGGATTATTGTTGTCCATGTAAACGCACTGACTGACTGCTGAGAGGCACATGATGCAGGAAATTCATACATGATTAATCTCTCTGTCTCTGATGGATATCTGTCAATTATCTGTCAATTATCTCTGTGTCTGATTTATATCGGGCAAAATTCCAGATCTAACGACCTAACTAATAGAAATTAACTGTCATTTTAAACTTCTAATCAAAGTTTGTGCTTCTAAAATCAATGACAGCTTTAACTTTATTAATTGTGGAAAGACATGGTATAAGCGGGGTAATCCATGGCTAGGTGACGATTTGAACGAGTGGTTCTTCTCCTCCACATCATGCACTAAAATCGTTTAGTGCACATCTAGCTGTGGATTACCCCTTACATATCATCTGAGAGAGACAGCTAATTCTGTATGTAAACAGATATACTTACCAATCATGACCTCTCCAAGTTTGAGAGTGGCCAGTGATTTTTAAAACAATAATATAATATAAAATATAAATAATTAATAAGCATGTATTGCCTTGTCAACTGTGTCAGTGCTTCTCAATACTCCTGCAGTTACCCTGCCCTGTGTGCTTTCCATGTTTTGCTCCTCTACCAAAGATTAGGTCATAACTGTTCCCTCATATCAAAGTGTGTCACCTTGAGAAAACAAACACTCTCAGTAGCTGTGTAATTGTGCAAGCAATTGTTAACAAAAAAAGGAAAAAAATTCTCACCAGTTTTTGCTTGCAATCTGGGCTCTGTTGCATCCTTTGTTCCAGACTATGCAGTTGAGGAAGATCTTGCAGGGCAGTAAATCTTCATCAATATCCAAAGACTGCACCTGGAACACCTGTAGTTGAAGCAATCTCATTGGTTTGTTGGTCCAGCACCATCTCTAATTTAGTCAACACCTCCCTCAGCATGGCTATGGTAAAGAAGTTAACAATATTTACAAACGATACACACTACAAAACTGTACAACTCCATCCTCAGTCTTATTCCTAACCTACACAAATTCCAGTAAGATGGCTGAGTGGAAATCACGGTTAATTAATACTTACAAAAGAAAGTCAATCAGAAAGCAGAAGAATACTTGGTACCGCCGATACTGAAAAAAAAAAAATTATTGTATCATTCTTTTTAAAATTTTAGTATCAACTTGGTACAGATACTTTTGACATCACAACTTACCAATTACAACATCCTTGAATTGCATGGATGCCAAGGATATTTTCCCATTCATTTGCAACAGATAGCTGCACAGTGACAGGGGCGGCTGTGGATCAGGTGGTAGAGCGGGTTGTCCACTAATCGTAGGGTTGGCTGTTTGATTCCCGGCCAGCAGGACTCCACATGCCAAAGTGTCCTTGGGCAAGACACTGAACCCCAAGTTGCTCCCGATGGCAAGTTAGCGCCTTGCATGGCAGCTCTGATACCATTGGTGTGTGAATGGGTGAATGAGACACACTGTAAAGTGCTATATAAGTGCGCCATTTACCATTTATTGACACAGAAGCGGAGTCCATTCCATTCCATGGTGTTTTAATTAACGGAAGTAAAAAAAGAGATGAAGAGAAGGGTGGGGTCTTAGGAAGCAATAAAAAGAACAGGTGACTAGGTGAGAGAAAGCGGGACGCGGAAATGAAAGCCAGGTGAGAATGGCGGAACTGATGGTGTGTGTTTGCCAAGGACCATGCTAATGCTCTTACTGTGGATTATAACCTTGTGGATATTGATTCAGGAGGCTGGCGAACACTTCGGGAATATTCTGCCAAGGTGAATAAACGAGCGAGCGGAGTTCGGAGGCACATCACAGGTTTGAGATCCTTTCTTTAATACTTTTGTGGAGAAACAGTATGTTTAAATCGTTGGATGTTACTGTCTGTAAAGAACTCCGAGTGTTAAGCGGAATCTGACTGCTCTTTCCCATGCTTTCGGGTTCACGAACTCCCGTACGCCTAAATCACCGCCATTGAAGTGCAGCTTTAAAGTGAAAACTTTTTTGTTTTGGTTAAGAATTATTTTGGGGTTAAATGTTTTATTTTCTGCCTTTTGTGTGTGAAAATTTTCTTTTATGAATAGAGCCTTGTTTCCTTATGGGTGCGTTTATTAATCCCACGTAGGGGAACTTTTTGGTTTTCATTATTTAGGTTTCTATGACTGAAACGATCTGTATTTTCTTATGTTTATTGCATAAATAATAATAAACTTATTTTGTAAGAATTGAGTAGCCTTATTCTGAGTGATGTCCAAATTATAAGTTATAAATGACTTTTAATTTGAACTGTCTGGCGTCCAAACCCCATAAGGTACCACGCTACAGAGTGGCGCCCAAATGGGGACCGAACCGTAAGATTTAGAAAGTTTAGTTGGGGTACTGAACTTAACAGTCTTGGACATTTGCGTTATTGATGGACTTGACCATTGTTAATTATTGCGAAATACAGTGTGTACATATATTTTCAGTTTTTCTGGTTGATGTTTACATGAAATGTATGGTTATTGAGAACATTCAGGAGTCTGTGTAACTACTTGCTGCTCTGTATTGTTTCTCTTCTTCCCTGGCCATGTCTACCCCTAACCCTCGAATCAAGCGCATCATTACTCTTGTCTTCTTATTGAAGGAAAGAGCCAGGCTCCCACATTCAGTGGAAAAGCAGAGACTGCCTGTGATTTTGCAAGCAGCTGTTATCTGCCTTGCACCAAAAGCTCAATGGAAGGGAAACCGCTCCCAGCCTTTTTCGGGCGTAGACCTCTCGCTGATAGGTGAACTTGGCGACCAGTACTTTATGGAAAATTTTCCAGTCACGCACAGAGTCTTACTGAGCAACAAAAGAGCCAGGCTTCCACTTTCTGTAGAAAACCAGAGACTCCCTTTCATTTTGTAAGCAAATGTTAACTGCTTTGCTACAAAGGCACAAAAGAAGGAAATCTGCTCTGTCCAAGGTCTCGCTTTCCGGCTGTTCCTAGAGGACCTGATCCTACGGTGATGACAACCGGTCAGTTATTAAAGCAAAGTTCAAAATTGCTAGCTTGTTTCTGCCCAGTCTCGAACCAGGGACCTTTTGCATGTGAAGCAAACATGATAACCACTACACTACAGAAACCACAACAGAAACACCCTTTAGCTGTTGCCTATGGTCTGCTGATGAGAAGAGCACATAGTTAAACTTTTGTTCAGCCATCTGCTTTGAAATGTGATCCATGTCTATCTCCATGAAAGACTTGGCAACAAATGCCACACATATCTCAAGATTTTCAAAATCACTGAACCTTTCCTCAGATTCCTGCCCAAGCCTGGACAGGAGGTCACAATACTCGAGTACATCCAAAACTTTGGTTGCATTTGCATGGCTTTCTTTCTATCTTTACCAATGACGGGAAGTGTTGCAATCTTTTGTTTTTCAATTGCTGAAGGTAAAATGACAGTTTTGCTTTAAATACCTTCACAGCACTGATCGTATCACATATGGTTTTGTCTTTACCTTGTAACTGAAGATTGAGCTGATTCAGTTTCTCTGTCACATCAGCCAAGAATGCAAGATCAAGCAGCCATCAGACAACAGGTTAGTGTCGTCCCCCCCCCCCCCCCCCCCCCCCAGTTCCATTAAAGCCGTAATTTCACTCACCAAGGAAATAAAACGGTGAAGTACCTTACTCCTACTCAACCATCTGACTTCTGTATGAAGGAGATCGCCATACTCTGCAGAAATTTTGAATACAAATTCTTACATTCAGCCATAATCCAGTCCAGACATTCCGTCATCTGCTCTGTGCAGCACTGCTTCATACACGCTGTAGGAGAAAATAAAGACTTCAGATCATCACCATCATCACCATCATTATCACCATCACCATCATCGTCCTCATAATCATCGTCATTGTCATCATTGCCATCATTGTCACCCTCATTGCCGTCATCATCATAGTCACAGTCATCATCGTCGTCACCATCATCATAATCATCATCATCATCATCGTCACCATCATCGCCGTCATATCATCGTCATTGTCATCATCATCACCATCGTTATCATCATCATCGTCGCCGTCATCATTATCTTCATCGTCATCATCATGGTCATAGTCATCATCTATTGTCATCATCATCATAGTCACCATCATCGTCATCATGATCATCATCGTCAACATCATCGTCGTCATCAACATCGTCAACATTGTCACCATGATCATCACACTCCAATGCCCTACAAAACTCTAAAAAAAACTCAGAAAACCTCTGAAACCCTCTGAAATGCTAAAAAACTCAAAACCCCCAAAACCCGCCAAAACAGTCCAAAAACCCCTCAAACCCTCCAAACCTGAAAAAACTCTCCAAAAAAAAAACCCCTCAAAACCCCAAAAGTTGCAGCTTTATTACAGATGTGTTGAAAATGTTTAATTTCTCAAGGGTTTACATTGGAGACCCCCTAATGGTCAAAAGTATAAAGACATGTAGAACTGCAGCACAGTAAACCTTTACTGTGTGTAAAGGCCAAGAAGAAATAAGCAGCTGATATACACATCAGATAAAGTATTTCCTGAAGGAGCCGGGCCAGACTGGGACAGAAATTGGGACAGAAACTGGGTCTCACACCCACCCGGTCCTCCCCATACACAATAATACATGTTTGATGTGAACATTAATAAAGCTATTGACCTGTAGCTGCATGATTTCATGTACAGTGCTGCTGTCACATGATTAGCTGAGTGTATATGGGCCATTGTTCCAGTGATACAATAGAGACTATAATAATTAGAAAATATATTTATAATTAAAATCTACAAGTTAATATAGGAAATTTAAGTAAGACTAGTGAATTTAAATTCAATTTGCATATCCCTCATCAAAAAAAAAGTTGAGCAGACACGACAGTACGTTTTTTTTATCCATGAACACGCATATGTACATAAAATTAATCAGATCTCTACACTTAAAGGTCGTAAACCCTGTTACCTCAGTGTCAAGCCTGTTACCCTTGTGTAACCAGTGTTACCTCAGTGTCAAGCCTGTTACCCTTGTGTAAACAGTGTTACCCTCACGTCAACTATAAAGTTTGTATCTCCATGTGGTATTCGTGTACTGTGAAGTATCTGGTGTTAAATTTTGGGAAAATGAAGAAAACTAAAGTACAAGTTACACTCTAAACACAAGCTCCATTAAATCATCTTCAGAGAAATGCTGTTACTAAAGACTTCGTATAGTAATTGATACTCTAGATAAATATCCCCGCTCATGCCAAGGGACCAAGTGGACACACACATTCATGATAAAAAGAGACTTTATTTACAGTTTACATTTTCATATCACTATAATTTGATTAAAATTACACCTCTTATTTAACAGTTCAGATCAGTAGTTCATAGAGTACAGAAGATACCAATAAGGCCACATTGTGAAGCACACACACACATAAAAGGACACATTTTGATATTTTGTAAAATAGTTAGTAAAATTAGAATAATTTTAAGATTTTTTTTTTGTTTTTTTTTTTAAATAGCAAGCTTTTTGTGCCAATTGACAGGCGTGTCTGAGTCAGTGAGGGCGGAGCTTAAGTATAATCTGAACTGTATAACATCACCACTAGCTTCTGTTTTTATTTATTTAGTATTTGTGGGCATAAAAGCCTGCCTATAATTAAAAAGTATAATAGTTTAGTAATATCAGCTGTGCTAGCCCGTCACCTACCCACAGCACTAGTTAACATAGCGAACATTAACGTTACCTACCCAGCAGTCGCTATACAGCATTAAATAGATGATCAAGCTGAACAAGTGGAAAGAAACGCTAATGGATGTCACATGATTAAGTTGAAAAAAAAATTCACATAAGCTCCACCCATACTGAACCAGGAACACCTGTCACATGGCAAATTCAGTATATACTGACTGTGTGTGCGAGAAAGAGAGAGGTAATGCAACATGTCCAGCAGAGGGAGCTGGTGAACTATGTGTTTCTCCAGTACACACACCCCATCTCTCTCTCTCTCTCTCTCTCTCTCTGTCTCTCTCTAACACACCCCCCACACACACGCACGCACACCCCCCCACACCCACATACACACACACACTTCAGATGTGTAGGACACTGTGTATAGGCCTACAAGACATTCCCCGGAAAATGTGTCTTCTACTTTAAACAAAACTCCCGATTCTTTTAAGCAGCACTTTAAACATTTTACATCCTAAAGGGTTAGGTTTAGAAGGCATGTAATACGCGCGTTTCTTATAAAACACCGTCTTTAAAATGTTTACCTCCTAAAGGGACCTATTTAGAAGGTATGTAAAAAGTTTTTTTTATTATTTATTTTTTCTTTTTTACATTTATTCAGGTATATCAATGTTTTAGAGTATTTATTTCAGTAAATACAGATTTCGTGCTATATTTCCATGTAAAATAATCTCTCAGAGAGAAAGTTAGAAGTGAATGAATGTGCTGCTCCTCTCTGCCCCTCACTGAACAGAGTAGCCGCAGAGAGAGGCGTGTCTCCGGGGGGAAAGCAGGACCTCACACTCACCGGGCAGTACTGGCCATTCTCTTCTACAGAAAGTAGCTAAGGTTTGGCTAAAAAGTCGCTAGATATGACGCTAGGAGCTTTTTTGAAAACGTCTGCAGCGGGGAGCCCTATTTTGAGTGAAAGGATTGTATTCATGTTCTGTAGAAAATAAACCCTTTAAAGTTATTTAGTGATTTCGTATTTATTGACTTTTTATCATCCAAGCAATTTTAAGCCTTTATCTCTGTAATGTTCTTCCCTATTTGTGGATATTCTCGAGTGAAATAGACGAGGCCACCTAGGGAACACATGAAGTTATGTAGGAGCAGTGATGAGAATGAAATGACTAATAAGATTAGAAAGACATTAATAATGTTAATATTAGCAGTAAATTTGTGTACTTTATTACGATAACTATACTGTTATGTACATGATATAATGTTAATGTGTTAATATGTTTTAAATGTGTTTGTGTGCTGTCCTTATACCGTGTCTAGGTCAGTCTCCCCACAGACATGTATAGTCAAATCGGAGCAGCGAGCCATAAGATCTGTTATGACGTCACGTTCAGAGTTCTATAAGTTTCCTGATGGTATGCTTGACGGTTGTTCCCTTTATGACGCCGCGAATGTCAAGGTTTTTAAACTTTGTGGTATCTGAGCAGGCGTCTGTATTCATTTGAACGGAGTAGTATTTAATCATTGGTCTATCTAACCTTTTCATGTGGTTAGTTTCTTTGTTTGTTCATCTGTGTTTAAGAATGGACATTGAAATAATATATCCAGATATGTGTACAGCTGCTGTGTGACAATGTAAACTTAAAAAACCCCAACATTTCCATGTCTAGAGAAGAGGGTGCGTTCTTTAAAAATTAAATCATAATGATGATGCTGTTAAACAGTTCAGAAGCTCCGTGTATTGTCCTTGATATGTGAAAACTAGACAATGCACAGTAATAACGCTGATGAGCTGCGTCAGTGTAAAATAGCCCAAATCTACCTTCTGTTTCAGGCGGCGTTGTGCTGGATGGAGCTTGACTGCCCTCGTGTGTCCAAACTCGGGAACGGCAGTTTCCCAGAAGGGGTATTCTGTTCCAAGTTTGTGGTAGTTGGCCAAGAAATATTACATGGAGACGTGAGGCTGCAGTGGAAGCCCTGAAGGTTCTGGTACATGTGAGCATTGAAGGAGAAGTGCCTTTTGAGCTTCATCGCTACATCACTGGGCAGAAAGGAAGTGGCATTCGCAAAATGATGGATGAATTTGAGGTCAATATTCAAGTGCCTGCTCCTGAGCTCCAGTCCGACATAATTTCCGTTACAGGCCTTGCCACTCACCTGGACCTAAAGAAGGGCTTTTTGAGCGCATCAAAGGGCTGCAGGCTGAACTGGAGGATCGGGCTCTCAGGAGCTTCAAGTTGACCATCACTGTGGATCCCAAATATCATCTCAAGATCATTGCTCGCAAGGGTGCCATAATCACCCAGATCCATACTGACCATGATGTCAACATCCAGTTCCCTGAGAAAAATGACGAGAACCATGACCAGCTCAGCATCACCGGCTATGAGCAGAATGCTATAGCAGCACGTGATGCTATCCAAGGCATTGTTGATGAGCTGGAGGAAATTATATCTGAGGACATTACCTTGGACAGCAGAGTTCATGCTCGCATTATTGGTGCTCGTACCAAGGGTATCCGCAAAATCATGGATGAATTTAAAGTTGATCTTCGGTTTCCTCAGAGCGGAGCTGCAGATCCCAATTTGGTTACTGTAACTGGCCGTCCAGAGATGGTTGATGAAGCCATAGATCATCTCCTGAACTTGGAAGAGGAATGTATGGCTGATGTGGTGGAAGATGAGGCCAAGATGGCCTACATGAAGCCATCTGGCACTGCAGCAGCCAAACCTGAGGAACCCCGTGGGCCCTCCAATGGATTTGTGGTGAGGGAGGCACCCTGGGCTACCAGCAGTGAGAAGGCCTCTGATATGAATAGCTCCGAGGACTTCCCCAGCTTCGGTACTCCTGTGGCTGCTGCCAAAGCTTCTCCATGGGGACCAAAGTGTTTTAGAAGTGACCTGTGGTTGGTGGATGTCTCTGTGAGCAGCATGCGTCAGTGTGTGTTCATTCACACTCTCCAGGCCTGAACGCTCTGCGGTCAACCACACTTTCTCGCTCCTAGCACAGAACTAAGAGTTAAGAGAAGTAAAGGCTGAAGGCTGACGGAGGACGACTGAAAGACATAACCTGAGATACTTTTTATCCAACATACTCTCTCTCCCCTTTTTTTAACCTGTTCATGATAATTATTGTATACTTTACCTATCTTTGTAATGTTCTTCCCTATTTGTGGATAGATGAGGCCACGTAGGGAACACATGAAGCAGTGGTGAGAATGAAATTTCTACTAACATTAGAAATACATTAATATTTTCATATTACAAATCAATTTGTGTACTTTAACATTATATAATATACATAGCAGTATATTTATCAATTCAATTTTTATTTATTTGTATAGCGCTTTTACAATAGACATTGTCTCAAAGCAGCTTTACAGAAATATCAAACTATTTATCATCATCATCATCATCATGTGTGAATATGCTTTAAATGTGTTGGTGTGCTGTCTGTATACCGTGTCTCTTTCCGTCTGTCTGGCCAGCGCGCGCACATATATAGTGAAATCGGAGCAGCGTTCAGAGTTCTAGACCTATCCTGGTGGTATGCGTGACCATTTTCCCCGTTTATGATGCCGCGAATGTAGAGTTTTTAAACGCTGTGGTGTCTGAGCAGGCCTCTGTATTCATTTGAACGGAGTTGTATTAAATCATTGCTGTATCTAACCTTTGCATTTTGTTAGTTTATGTAGCGTTTTTTAATAATGGACATTGTCACAAAGCAGCTGTACAGATATCTGGATATATTATTTCAATGTAAACTTACAAACAACATTTCCATGTCAAGAATCGAGGGTATGTTCTTTAAAAATGTAATAATAATAATAATAATAATAATAATAATAATAATAATAATAATAATGCTGTTAAACAGTTCAGAAGCGCCGTGTATTGTTTTTGATATGTCAAATCTAGACAACGCAGGCCAAGAGAGTGACCATCATGCCCAAGGATATTCAGCTGGCCCGGTGTATTCGCGGAGAGCGCTCGTAAACGACAACTTCATCTAATATACACAAAGGCTCTTTTAAGAGCCACTTCATCGTCTCAGAAAACAGCAAATTTTCTTTCTTGGGCAGTTTGAAAATTTAGAACGTGGTACAGAGAGAAGGGGACATTACATTATAATATATATATATATATATATATATATATATATATATATATATATATATATATATATATATATATATATATATATATATATATAGTGTTAGATTTCCAAGTATCTCATGGAATCTCATATTTATGTCCTCAGAGGTCTGGATGGTTCATAATGTACCAGTACATCAGAAATATATATTGGACCCAAACCATTCAGTGCTTTATAAAACAGTAAAACTGGGATATGGAATTCCAGAAAAACTCAACATGCACATAGTATTTTGTAATTGCCTGTATATACACACACCTCATAATGTGGTGTAAATACACTACACAAATATTTATACACAAAGTTACACACATTACGATGCTATTTTTTCTAATCAGATATGTGTAATCCTTTTTGTATCTAATTTCTTGAAAAGTACACAAGTACTCATTTTCCAACATTATGTGGCAAGATACAATTAAAGCATATAACATACCGCATGCTTAAAAAAATCCGTAATTAAACAATGCTTCAATAATGTGGATGTTAGATTCTGGTCTATGGAATTCCCATGACGAATCTTATGAATGATAGACAACAATTATATAGTTTAACAAACTCCGTGAATATTTTTAATAAACATGCATGAATTTTAGTAAATGCAGACAAAGTGAATAGCTGAAAAATGACATTCAATATTGTAACACACAAAACAGCCAGATATTGTACCTATGTATTGCTAATCAAAGAAAACAATTTATTACATTTACATTACATTCACTTAGCAGACGCTTTTATCCAAAGCGACTTACAAATAAGAAAGATACAAGCAAAGCGATATATCAAGCAGAGAACAATACAAGAGCAGCTACCATACAAGATCTATTCATTGAATTCTAGAAGAAGCAACGTGCAGACTAGAGGTGTAAGTGCATTTTTTTTTTTAATTTTTTTTTTTTTTTTATGAGTTGGTTAGGTGTTCATAGAAGAGGTGGGTCTTTAATTAGTCAGACATCAAACCCAATGGAATTCCCCGTATATTCAAGCTCATTAGAATTGTACTGTTTGGAGGCTGTCACGCAAGGGAGAGGAATGATATTACAAAATTGAATCTGAACTGGACTCAGGCCCAATTCTTGCAGGACGCACTGGAGATCCCACGTAGCTCTGCTGTGAACAGACAGTGGATATATCTGAATATATGGCATTTCATTTCATTGTTATATACATGTACTATATGATGCAGTCTGAACCAACAATTTCGGAAACAGTAAAACTACAGACATTAGCTACACATTCCTGATCGCAAGAAAGTGAACCACAATTCACTCATAATTTGAAACCTCCAAATCAATCATCAGTATTCACAAAAGGTTTGGAGCATGTATGCACTTTCAGTTATATGCATAGTGGAAAGGTTTTTGCTTTTCAAATGGATATAAAAACTAATGAGTCAGTCAACAGTGTTACACAATGGCACATTTGTATGAATGAGAAAAGAAAAAGAATCACAGAAGTTGTAGATTTAAATTCTAACCTTCATCATAAACACTCATAATATGTTTCTTGCCACTTTTCCTGCCTGGGGCATTTTTTAGGTAGCTGCCGATGGCCTCTCTGCAACCGGCAACAGTATATTCACGTCCATGTGCTTGTTCGGCAATATCTGTAACATAAATATCAACAAAAACATTCAGCCTTGGAATGCAATAACAGAGAAAATGTCCAATTTCTGAAGGCAAGACTTTCTTTTCAAGAGTTTGCAAAGGAGGCATATACTGTCATGTACCGTCATTTCCAGACTATAAGCCGCTACTTTTTTCACACGCTTTGAACACTGCGGCTTAAACAACGATGCGGCTAATTTATGGATTTTTACGGGTTAACGAGCTTCATGCCGCCAAAACATTTAGCCTCGTCACATCGGACCAATGAAATTACAGAACAGGTCACAGTGGACCAATGAAATTGTTCGAATTAAATCAAACACACTCACACTAAATTCTTCAGATCAGTCATTTTACGCTTCATGCACACACCCTCATCATGGAAAACACACGAAGAAATGCATTTGATGCAGCTTTCAAGTTAAAGGCGATCGATCTGGCTGTTGAAGAAGGAAATAGAGCTGCTGCACATAAGCTTGGCATGCACTGTTCAGGAAAAAAAGCATTTACGGTATGTATTTAATTAAAAGTTAAAAAAAATCTATCTGTGTAACATCTTTCTGTGTAAATATCTCGCGTTACAACGTGGACACCTGCGGCTTATAGACAAGTGCGGCCTATATATGTACAATTTTTTTTTTCTTTTTAAAGTTAGTGGGTGCGGCTTATATTCAGGTGCGCTCAATAGTCCGAAAATTACGGTATACATTTTTTATCCTTCATACTCACAGTGTACAAGGCGATACACTTCATCCTGATAAGTCAAAGCCAGCTTCCCACCTTTTGACACTTTCAACAAAAACATACATTACAGACTGTTCTCCCCGATTCTTTGGAGAATGGAGCGAACTGTCTCTCCGATGCTGCTCTGCCTCATTGTCTTCAAGTAAGCACGCTACAAGAAATTCAAATAAAAAATCTCTGGAATACATGGTCCAACATAAGATACAATTCCATCATTTAGTCACATAGGAGTCAAATTCCAGGTGAACATTAAAAAGTTTGACTTACAAAACAGTTGACTTACAAAACAGAAGTTTTTCGCTATTCTTCAGTTGTTGTTTATTGTTGTTATTGTTCAGTTGCAAACATACAGCTCTGTATCATCAGCATAACAGTGGAAATTCATTCCATGTTTATGAATAATTTGACCTAGAGGTAGCATATACAAAATAAAAAGCAGTGGGCCTCAAACAGAACCTTGTGGAACACCAAATTTAACCTCAGTATTCATGGAGAAGTCTCCATTTACATCTACAAACTGAACTGATAACGATCGGTCTAATAAGACCTGAGGCAGGAGAGGACTGTTCCCTTAATGCCAACATTTTCTAATCTATCAAGGAGAATAGTGTGATCTATAGTATCAAAAGCTGCACTAAGGTCAAGTAACACAAGCAACAAGACAAACCCTGATCAGAGGTCAGTAGAAGGTCATTTACTACTTTAACTAACGCTGTCTCTGTGCTATGATGAGGTCTACGTCCTGACTGATACATTTCATGAATGTTATTCCTATGTAAGTACGAGCATAACTGCTGTGTACAACTTTTTCTAAGATCTTGGAGATGAAGGGGAGATTAGATATTGGTCTATAGCTGGACAGTTGAGAGGGGTCAAGGTCAGGTTTTTTAATCAGGGGTTTAATAACTGCTAATTTAAATGATTTAGGTACATAGCAAGTGCTAAGGGAAGAGTTGATTATATTTAAAAATGGTTCAATTACTCCAGGACAAATCTGTTTAAATAGACATGTAGGTACGGGATCTAGTATGCAAGTTGATGAATTTGCTGAAGAGATTAATGAAGCTAGTTCGGTCTCTCTAAGGGGAGTAAAACATTCTAAACATTAATCCGATATTGCTATATCATCGTCTACAGGGTTAGTTATAATACTGTCTGGTTTTAATTTAATAGCCTGAATTTCACATCTAATATTTTCAACTTTACCAATAAAAAGTTCCATGAAATCTTCACCGCTATGTAATGATTGTGATTGAGTGTTTCTCTCTGTGGTGGTTTCATTCCTAGTAAATTTTGCTACTGTGTTGAATAGAAATCTAGAATTGTTTTTGTTGTCTCCTATTAAGGTGGAGAGACTTTTCTAGCATCGCTAAGAGATTTCCTATATTTCAGTAGGTTCTCCTTCCATGCTGTTTGAAATATCACCAGTTTGGTTTGACGCCAATGTTCTAATTGTCGATTTGTCTGTTTTAAGGTTCGCGTTTGATCGTTATACCAGGGTGCTAGCTTTTTCTCTCTAATTATTTTTCTTTTGAGTGGAGCCACTCTATCTAGCATGTAGCGGAGTGTTGACTGTAAGCTTTCAGTCACCTAATCGAGTTCTATCGGATCAGACGGTGATCCAAATATAATTGATGTCTCTGGGAGGTTATTTATGAAGCTCGGTGCAGTAGCTGATGTGAAAGCACGCTTTATGCGGTAGCAAGGCGAGGTGGAAATATTATGATCAATTCGTATTATGAAAGAGATAAGATAATGGTCTGAGACAACTTTAGACTGCGGAAAAATTATAATATTTTCTATATTTAATCCGTATGTTAGTATGAGGTCAAGAGTGTGACCACCATTATAAGTAGGCCCGATTACGTTCTGATTAATCCCTACTGAATCTAAGATGGACACAACCGCTGTTCTCAGAGGGTCTTCTGGATATCAAAGTGAATATTAAAATCACAGACGATTAATGCTTTATCTACAGACACAACTACAGACACATTCACTAAGAAATTCAGCATATGGCCCTGGGGGCCTGTAAATAATTAGAGGAATTTACTTATTTTTAGTGGCTACATAAGTTATGCTGGTATAAAGAATTTCAAAAGAATTAAATTTATTACTAGGTTTTTGTGTGACGGCTAGATTTTGACTATGGATGAGTCCAACACCTCCTCCTCTACCAGCTGAACGAGGCTGATGTACATAACTGTATCCAGGAGCACTGGCTTCATTTAATGCCATGTACTCGTTTGGTTTAATCAAAGTTTCCGTTAAACACATTAAATTACATTCCTGATCAGTAATGATGTCGTTAACAATAAGAGCCTTAGACGCAAGAGATCTAATGCTCAATAGTCCTAGCTTCAGATTAAAGGTGCTGGATGTATGATCTAATTTTAGGTTAATTAGGTTACTAAAACAAACATTCTGAAATTGTCTATGTAATTGTATAGCTCGGGGAACAGACACAGTCTCTATAGAATGTACTACAGGTGTTGGACTATTAACTGAACATTGCTTATGATGAACTTTGTTATTGTAGGAAAATGTGCTTACGGTAGACAGTCACTTGGTCTGTAGCGTCTTGGAAATGTTGTCTGACAGCAGTTCCGATCCCAGAACAGATTCCAGTTATTAACAAACAGCAGATTCTGTTCATTACACCAAGAAACTAACCAGTCATTCAAAGCAAGAAGTCTACTGAGCCTTTCAGCTCCACCTCTGTATGAGGGAAGAGGTCCAGAGACGATGATCTTCGCGATGGGTGATCTGCCTCGTACCGTCTCGATCAGGCTGGAGAAGTCCCTCTTCAGAACCTCCGCCTGCCACAGCCTGATGTTTGCCCCCACGTGCAGCACGACCGCTCCAATGCGCTAGTCCTTCTTCAGGATTCCTGTTAGCTGCTCAGCGACATCAAGGACACAAACAAAAGAAAAACTGTGTGTGCACCTTACCCCTTGTTGAAGCGACGTGGACGTTTCGCACAATGGAGTTCCCAACGATCACACAGGATCAATCTTATTTTGTTAAGAGTATTAATATTTTGTAGATTCTGCAAGGGGTATGTAAACTTCCGACCGCAACTGTGTACCCACCCAGCTACCAACAAACACGCACACTAATTCAACCGCTTAAAAACAGCAAGGATTTTTTTAAAAAACATTTTTTATGAACAATTAAAAATAGACTACAGTATGAACATTTTAACAAATACCACAAAAACACCACATTTAAAACACTCTACATACCTTCTTTTTGCAAAAGACTTCTCTTGCACCCACACTCTTGATCTGATGCCAGCTGGAGCCACCTCTTCATGGTCCCCTCGACCTCCATCGCTGCAGCTTTAGGCGTAAAGAGGTTTCTATGAACTTTGGAATAAAGCAATACATATCATACAGTCATTATGAATCATAAGCATTAATTATGCTTATACCATGGTCATTGTGAATACTGGATTCTGATTGGCTGGAAGGTGTGCATTATAACCGTTTATTGCACAGGTAGTTCCAGTCAGTTTGATCACCGTGATCATTTCTAAATCAATGCGCAGCCTACATGCACACACACGCACAGACACTCGAGCATACATTGACATTCATATGAACAGACACCTCTTGCCAGCGCTGTCTGCAACTTTAACAATAAAAATAGCTTTGCTGGTGAAAAGCTACATGATATTTCTCAGCAACGAGGTGGTAAGAGCACTGTTTCTGAAGTAATTCAACTCTCAGTTTTACTACACTACTGTTGCGCAACACTGACTGCCGAGAGGCACACATGATGCAGGTAATTCATACACGCTTAATCTCTCTCTCTCTGATAGATATCTGTCAATTCATTCGAATAAATGTAATCTTATCATACTACTTTATCTCTGTGTCTGATATATATCGGGCAAAATTCCAGATCTAACGACTTAACTAATAAAAATTAACGATCATTTTAAACTTCTAATCAAAGTTTGTGCTTCTAAACCAATGACAGCTTTAACGTTATTAATTGTGGAAAGACCATGGTATAGGCGGGGTAATCCATGGCTAGGTGTGCATTAAACGATTTGAACGAGTGGTTCATTTCCTCCACATCAGGCATTAAAATCGTTTAATGCACATCTAGCCGTGGATTACCACGGCTTGTGTTTTCCATGTTTTCCATCTCTACTAAAGAGTAGGTCATAACTGTTCCCTCATATCAAAGTGGTGTTGAACATTGTGCTTTGAGTACGAGTGTGTCACCTTGAGAAAACAGAAATGCTCTCAGTCGCTGTGTAATTGTGCAAGTAGTTGTTAACAAAAAAAAAAGAGAAAAAAATTCTCACCAGATCTTGCTTGTAATCTGGGCTCTGTTGCATCCTTCGCTCCAGACTACGCAGTTGAGGAAGGTCTTGCAGGGCAGTAAATCTTCATCAACATCCAAAGGCTGCAGCTGGACCTCCTGTAGTTGAAGCAATCTCAGTGGTTTGTTGGTCCAGCACCATCTCTAATTTAGTCAACACCTCCCTCAGCATGGCTATGATAAAGAAAATAAAATATATTTTGTTATACAACTATACAACTCCATCCTCAGTCTTATTGGTAACCTACACAATTCCAGTAAGATGGCTGAGTGGAAATCACGGTTAATTAATACCTACCAAAGAAAGTTAATCAGAAAGCAGAAGAATACGCTCACACGGCATATCGTCCATCGGCTGCCAGTTCTGCAGCATCTCTGTAAGAGTGTAAAATATTGACTATATTGCCAAATTCTACAATGTTTCATGAAAAATACAACTTTGAATATGCTCTCAAAGCATCAAGGAATAGCAATAGCGATGTGCTGAACGAATATCTGCATGTTTTACACCTTGGTGGTCTTTACCCAGACACTTCCACGTCTGACTGGAGGTCTGACCAGGTCCTGCCCTCTTTATCGCTGTCTGTAAAATACAGTTGCATTTAAACTTTATTCAATCCCTTCAGGATCACTCAATGAGACAAAAAATTAGTATATTGCTAGACTATGGCTAAGAATTGCACATAAGAAATACAGTGTTGAGCCGAACAACAGGTCTGTTATACTGCCAAGTGGACAATATAATCTAATAACGGGACACAGCATGCTGCAAACTGTGTGGGTTTTCTGACACAATATATTAAAAAAGTTAAATAAAAAGTAGTAAAACAGGAACGGAAGGAATAAACTAGGAGTTTATCTTATTTGTAGAGCAATTAAAAAAGCTTTATAAAAAAAAAAGTGTCAAGCTGCTTCTTAACTTAACCTTTAAGCTAGCCGGCTAGCTAGCTGCTAGGATACTGTCTGATGTTCTTGTCACAATCACACATACCGTTGAAAAGATTTTTAAAAAACATTTTCTCCCTGACATTTTAAATATCAAACAATATTGTAGACTGAAATTACTCAATTAAATTACTTACCTTCTTCAGCTGAAATGATTCCTCTTGAAAACGAAGAATGACTGCAGCCTCGAGTATCCTAACTGATTTAACCGTCAAAAGTTTTTTCCAGGCAGCTGAGCTCCTTAATTTTAGCTGTGGCCCGTCTGTGACTTAACGAACTCGAAAAAGCAGATACACACCGCTACACCGAGTATGGACCTGCCGCAAGTACACCTGCTTTCAGCCGAGATTGGCCCACATAGCAAAAACCGTTCGTCAGCGAGAAGTGGTGTGAACGGTCAGCAGGGCTCTGGGCAATTACCTTTTCACCGATACCGGCATTGAGCCGACAGTCGCGCATTTCTACCAGAATCGGCCTAATGTGCTTGCTATCCAGGAACTCTTCATCGCCCCTAACGGCAGAATGCTCCGGAAAAGTCTAAGCTTTTTACCAAATAAATGTAAAGTAAGAATTTCATCAATGGTAACTCTTCAACACCCGGGAAAAAATCAGCAATGATCGGCCTGGAGCTGGCCAGAGTCTGTGCGACATGACGCTCCCTCCCCGGGCTATGTCCGAGTGCTTTCCCCGCTGCACGGAGCACCGTCCATATAATTTTGGACACTTACAAATATTCGCTTAAAAATTCTCTTCGAAACTATTATGATATATTATATATGTGGCAATGTAGCTCAGTTAAATAGTGCATGGTGTTAAGAATGCCAAGGTCGCTGGTTAGAATCTCAGGGCTGATTACATTTTTGCATCTTCTAGAACTCAATTAAAAATCTTCTATTGTAGCACTACTTGCAGTGTTCTCTGCTTGATATACTGCTTTGCTTGTATTTTGTATTTTCTCATTTGTAAGTCTGGTGAAGGATGCGGGAATGAGCACAGACCCGGCCAAATAAAAAAATAAAGGAAAAAATATATAATAATAAAAAATGTAAAAATAAAAACATGGATTCCATGCTGCAGCAACTAATGGAGGCCAGCCTCCAGCAGCTGACGATAACGCCTGCAGCAGCCGGTAAGCGAGCAGAAACGTACAGGTACCATGTGAACCTGTTGAAGAGGTGAAAAACGCTCCTCACACTACTGCCACCCAGGTGCTGAACAGACAGTCATTTCAGCACCACTGTTGTCGACTGCAGCAGAGCATGAGGTGGGGAAATAGAGCACAACTTGCGGCAGATAAAACACTGCAACTCCTCACCCTCTCAGAGAAGACTGGAGAGGATAAAAAGGCATCACAACCTCAGCAGCTTGAGCAGCTTTTGTCTACGTGTCTATGCTGATCAATTCTGTTCTATGTCTTGCAGATGACGATGACGACAGCAAGTCTCTCCCCCCAAGAGCCCTCACCCCCACTACCTACGCTCCCTCCGCACTCTGCTACCGGCCTACACCGCTCTGCCTGGCCCATAGCGACCACACTCCTCTCTAACACCTCCCTCACAGACTGCTTCCCCAGGACAGAGTGTCCATGACCCTTCTGCACTCCCATTCTACAAAATAAAAGCTCTCTTAACCAGTCTCACTCTGTCTGTGTTCCACCTGCCGCTGCTGCTACACTATAAAACATTCAACCTTTCGTTCTTGAGATGTCACACTAAACAAGAATCTCATGCAAAAGCAAGGACACACAGAAGCATGGAATGATGGCAAAACCGTAGCTAGCCAAAAAAAAACAATAAAGGGCCTTGAGTTCCTAAACATGAAACTGCTGTGACCTCGTTTATTTTTGATTGTTGATATTTGTTTATCAATTCCAAATACTAATCAAGTCATCTGCTGGTTACAACAACTATATAGTCTATAGAATTCCTACAAACATTCAACCACTGGTTCTTGAGATATTGCATTAATGAGAACCTTAGATGGATGGACAGACTTAGTGGTGGAGACATAAAAAAAAAATATATAAAAGGTCTGCATAAATACTAAACTCAGACACACTTATCTAACGTTATGGTGTGTAGTAATGACCAACTAAAGCTATCTACTTAGTAAATCTGAGAAAGTTATGTTTAAAAAAACTTTACTGTCCCATAGTTCTTCATTTTAAACACTTTTCTTGTTGATGCTGACAAACGAGTAACCATTTCCTTCAGACTACTCACCTTTCACGACTTCATTTTGCCAGCCTTCTTCATTTGTAAACGCGTTAAAAAATGTGCATGCTCATGATATATCTATGCAACTCTACAAGTATCGGCACCCTATCTGCCTCGCTTTCTTTTTTAAAACTAGTTAGTAATATTCATTGCCATATCATAAGTAATTGGAAAAAATTAGTCTATGGTGTCATCTGGTGACAAATTGAGCATGCTTTAGCTACTTTCCCTAAAAAGAGTTGTGAAAGCTGGTTGACATGCTGTAGCACACTAAGGGAGTGATGGCTGCATGGACAGGAGTTGTGAAGAGTACTCACCCTACACTCGGGACAGCTGACTGAGGGGACAGAGTTGGAGTCCTGAGGACACTCCAGAGAGCAGAGACACTCCACACAGAAGAGCACATGGGGCAGCCTCCCCACAATCTTACCCTCTGTAAACAGCAACAAAACCACCAAAAAACATCAAGTTCACTTATTTATGAAGCTAAACATCACATGGAGGAAATTTCCCCCACTGCTCTTAACATTTCACATGGCTAACATTTGCTGTGTGGAATTTGGTTGTTTATCATTTTTAAGAAACCACGCTGCAAAAAAAAAAAAAAAAAAAAAGAAAATTAAGCTTTAATGCAAAACGTTAGCTAGCTAGCCAACTAAACTCAAGCTAACTTGAAGGCCATGTTTATCAATTAAGTCTCATTGTTTAGCTTTAAAACGCTCACTTTGAGGATGTAGTCTTGTAATTAATTAGGTTAATTAGGTGTGTTCTGAAACCACATTGCATTCAGCGCATTCAGCAGTGTGTAACCAAGATGCGTCCGGAAAATACTTGTATAAGTAAATACAGAGAATTTGTTTAAAACTTTTTTTTTTTTTTTTTTTTTTACCAGACAACGTGTACGGTAAGCCACAATTATTACATGCCACTGTAGCGTCCATTATGATGCTTTTTCACCGCGCACTTCACTTCCTTCAGTGACGGAAAGCACTGGCTCTTTTAAGTGAACCGAATCCTTTGGCTCAGCTCTTCAATAAGAGTCGATTCCTTTGGCTTCCGTACGGATCACTGCCATTTTTCTGAATCAGATTCAGAATCAGTTTTATTGGCCAAGTATGCCCGCACACTCAAGCAGGGATATGTATCATGCTATATAATTTAGCTAACAAACTGTCACCAAAGTAGCCGTGATGTGAAAACATGTAAACAGATGGGGGGGATGTAAAATAAATGAATAGATTTAAAGTGCATTACATTTATTCACTTAGCGGACGCTTTTATCCAAGCGACTAACAAATGAGAAAAATACAAGCAAAGTGATATATATCTAGCAGAGAACAATACAAGTAGTACCAGTAGTAACAAGTAAGAACTGTTCAACTGAGTTAGATATTTTATTTATTTCATTCCTACAAAAACTAAATTCTAACACTGAAAATAGTTTTATTTTTTTTTAAAGGAGGGAGATATTTGAAAGATTAGGCTTTTTAAAAACATCAGCAAATTTACATATAATTAGCTGCTTTCATTCAATTCTATTTATTTTGTAATTACTAAAAAAAGATATCACAATACCAGGTGGATGGTGGCTTAACGGTTAACACGTTCGCCTCACTCCAGGGTCGGGGGCTCGATTCCCACTGTATGAATGGATATAGTTGTGCCCGATGCTCCCTGGGATAGGCGCCAGGTTCCCCGTGACCCTGAAGGATAAGTGGTATTGAAGATGGATGGATGGATGGATGGATGGATATCACCTTACCTACAACATCATAGAAAAGTGTATTGTGACCTAATTTATCGCAATATCTATAACCAATTTATGGTTGTTGTTGTTTTGTTGTGTTTACATAGTTAATATTAACTTGCCTAGATAAACACAACAAAACAACAACAATAAATTGGAGTTGTTCCTTGTAATATATGACTTATATGTAAATAATGAAATTGCTAAATGCAAAAATATGTATAATAAATAATTGTAATCGTTTATACAATAACTGATATGTATATCACAGGTTACAGTGACATTGTATTGAAGATTAAGAATACTCTTTAAGGGCCATGAATGAAGGCCTCTGGAAAGAAACTGTTCTTGTGCCTGGTGTATTGGAAGTTCAAATAAAGTGTGTCCAAGCCGTGTCCAGAAAATATTATGGTCTGGGATGTATTGCCTTCATTGCTTAACTAGTCTCATGTTCATTGAGAACACATTAAAAAGACCAAATCAGCAGATGATCTTATCATATGCATGTGAGGAAACCATGTCCTGCGCTGTGGTTATCTTCTTTAAACATCTTTGTAGCCAAGCCTTCATTTTCCTACAACTGAGTTTACAAAAAAAAAAAAAAAAAACCATTATATCATGGTAACTATAACACCAGTCGCATACAAACTAGTAAATTATGTGCCCTTTGTGCTTGTGCTGCTGGATCTTCGATACGAAGGTAAGAAGGTACTGACTTCATATACTGGATAGATAGTGTGGAAACTGAACTGTCACACAGCTGTACAGATTCTACAGAAATACTTTTCATTAGACCTCACTAGTCTTAAGGAATGAATCTCACAAGTTTCTTCTAGTGCACTAAGTAGTACTCTACATACAAAGCCAAGCTTTTCTATAGACTCTAAAGAGATGTGACTTGATAATGAGACCTCTCTGTGCTGATGATTATGATAAAGTCCAAGATAATGATGTGTGCTTTGTATTTAAAAAATGACACAGGGAAATTACAGTCTCCATGTCTTTTATTATTATTAATAATAATAATAATAATAATAATAATAATAATAATTGCAAGCATAGTGAAATGCAATGGTATTATTCTACCCAACCATTTGTCACTATATTTTTACTTTACTACATCCTGGCCGGAGTTTACTTTTGATTAAAGGAGTGCTGTGCAGCAGTGAGAACAGTGTCGAGAAGCACCTGGAGATGGGGAAGAAGCTCCTGGCTGCCGGACACCTGGCCGACGCACTTTCCCATTTCCACGCAGCTGTTGGTGAGTCGGTGAGCTTTTCTCAGAAAGTCACCAGCAATCATTTCTTTATTTCTGCAAAAAAAAATATTCTGTCTGAATCTTAACCGACCACTTTCTGACATCCGTGTGTAGACGGTGACCCGAAAAAATACTTGGCCTACTACAGAAGAGCCACCGTCTACCTGGCCACGGACAAGTCTAAATCCGCTTTACCGGATCTAAGCAAAGTCATCGAGTGTCATGATTCCCCCTTGAAGCAGCGTGATCTAAGCGCGAATGCGCGAGCACCTGCTTTTCCATTGTTGACAGTAGTGACATCTGGACACGTGTGTTTTGTTTATGTTTCTGTCATGTCTCCTCCCTGTTCTGTCATTGGCTGGGATTTCACGTGTGTCTGTATTGCCCTCAGCAAGTTTAGAGGCTGATCAGTTTAGACGCTGATCATGTCCACATATATACCGCGCGCCTCCCAGCACACAACGCGGAAGATTATCGTAGAGTTAGATTGGTTCGTATGGTACTCATAGTCACGGTCCATGTTTAGAGTTCGTTCACGCTGGATTATCCGCTCCCAGTTCCTCGTCATAGTTGATGTTTCTCGTTTAGTTTATCGACCCTGTTTTCCGTGACACGACCTTGATTCATGTTTAACCCTGTGTATGCCTGTTTGCCGATCGCCTGACCTTCGCCTGTTTTGGATTATGTTTTGGATTTGTCTGCCTGTCTCTCTTTTAAAATAAACAACTGTTCATACTGCAATTGCATCCGTCCTATCTCCGCTCCGTCACGATACGTGACATCGAGTTAAACCTGATTTCACATCGGTGAGTTTTACTCCATGATAAGACATGAAAAGAAGATTGACATGCATCATGTTGAAAAGAGTTGGTGGTAACAGGTGATTTGTCACAGGCAAGACTTCAGAGAGGGAGCCTACTGTAACTCTTTGACTTGTCATTAAAGGAAAATTAAGTCATTAAAGGAAAAATCCACCATGAACAACTTGCATATTGATCTTTATAATTAACAGGTGGCATCCAGGATTCATTTTGTAGTGAAAATTTTGAGTTTACTTTTTAGTTTAGACTTCTTTCATTGACCTGTTGGTCATTTTTCACTTTGGTTTCTTGTATTACCCACATTCAAGTTCGACAACATACTAATATTGGTGCCAGTAAAATTTAGCTCCCGATTGACCTATCTGTACACTCTGTTCACATTAATTACATCATTAACAAACTTCAGTTTTCATGCTAATACCACCGTCAAGGCCATTGCATGCATCATCTCACAGATCACAATAAAACATGATGAAAACTGATTATACTGTAGCTGTGTTGTTTGTGCAATAGTGAAAATGATGCCAAGTTGTATTTCCATTTTCCTTTTACTTTGAAATTGCCCTTAAAATTAGTTATCTGACTAGACATGCTTTCAAAGAAAACAGAAACAACACCTGAGTCTATTGAAAGCCAAGCTCAACTGATTAAACAGGTGGAATCAGATGTGGTCTTGCTTGATTGGAATGAAAACCTACACCCACACCGGCCCTTTGCTTGGAGACTGGACATCCCTGGTATAGTCAGTTTAACAACCTCCAGATGTGCTCGATCTAAGATGTTGAGTGATCTTAAACAAATGCTTGTCTATATACAGCATAACTCATTTAAAGGTAAGAGGTGCTATTTTGTTGATGCTCAGCAAGTGACATCAAATCAACATAGCCCTTATGTTGTGGTTGTGGAGAGTGTCCCAAGTAGGAATTCCGAGTTCGTTCCTTTTCTTAGTCGGAGGTCGGAAATGACTAGTTATGACCTTTAGTCAAAAGTAGAATTAGAGTTTGTTTTGCTGAAAAGTGTCACATTTCACACGTCCTATAGATTATAGTTGTTTTACTGCTGATCAAACTCAAAATTTACATTACTAACAGTTACAAATAGAGCCTCAAACATGTGCAACTGTAGTTGTTTATGTTTTACAACCAACATTGCATTTGTGTATATGCACTTGACGGTCCATTTTAGTTTGCTATTTGCTATCTGTAGCTTTCCCCCTGAGCTCCCTACCCATAGAGAGTCTAGTTTCTAATCACCCCTAATCAAGCACAGCTTCATACGAGTCTTTATTAGCTGAATTAACTGCCGTAGATGGCCTAGACTAAATTAGAACTGGGACTGATCCCCTGAATCAGAGTTCATCACATCTATGCAGCCATTAAGGACTTTGAAAGTGCTAAGGAGTACAGCGAGAATGACCGTCACCTACCCTTTGGCTTCTTAGGTTGATATTGAAGTGTGTCATGTTTTAATGTGTTCTAAACGGCTGGGCTTGTGTGACCACTAGGATAGCCCAGAAGAAGCTCATTAAAGCCTACTGGAAGTTGTCACAGCAGTGACACCCAGACAACTTCCAGGATCCTGAAGAGAAGAACAAGGCTGAGAAGAAGTTCATAGACATCGCACAGGCCAAGGAAGTGCTCACTGAGCCAGGTAAACCCTCAATCAGTTTTGTCTGCTAATATAAAAATACCAAGCTAAGCCGTTTTTTGATGTTGGTTTTTGTGTCCCATGCTTGAATAGTTTTACATAGATGAGGAATACAGTATATAAGTATGTAAGTACAGCTGCAGATAAAGAAGGATGAATCAGATTGGAATTCAGATCAAATTAACAGAAATTATGGTTGTGACTTGGTGATTAGTGGGGATGTTGAACACAGTCTGTGATATGTTTTTGATTTTTTTGCTGATACAGATCTGCCAAAATAACTAACAGTCAAAGAGAAATAAACATTCATTTTGTTGGAAAGGACGGATCGGATCCATGCTTGCAGCATAAACGGTTAATTGTATTGGTTGAACTGATATTTAACTGTAATCTGCAGAAATATTATGATGTCATATATAGGGAAATTACCCAGCGGTGGGTGGAGACAGACACACGGGAGGCCGTCGTAACGTTAACAAGTGAGATTTATTTTTATTTTTATTTATAACGTTCTGGAGGGGGTGTGTGTGCTCGCGTGTGGGCGTGACAGCGTGTGGTGAGAGGTCAGTGTATTGCGGGGTTGCCAGAGTCGCTCCGGGGCTTTCCGGAGAAACAGGGGCTGTTCTCAGACGTCAGGCAATGCCGCGTTTGTAGCTAGGGAGCGGAGAATTCGCTCGGGTCCGGGTCGTCTGAAAGAAAACATACAAAACCAACAATACTGATAGCTGGCAGTAAGCTAGGCACACGTCATGTGAGAGGACTCTCTCCTTTCGAGCGGAAGAGCGGCCTTCCACTTTTCCTTCGTCTGCTGGATGGTGGAATTTTCACGTGCGGCGCGCCATTCATCGCCCGAGGGTGTGTCTGCGGCTCCGCCCCACCTCCACGTGCTTTCCGACTGTCCAAAACATTGAAGCGGGGCTGTCTCTTCAGCGCCAGTGCGGAAGTCGCGGGAGGAGCGATTTTAGTTCCTTGTGCGCCGGCTGTCGGTCTGTCGCGACACATACAGTATAAGTTTACTTTATACAGTTATTACAAAATTAACGTAAGTGTATGTCAGGCCTGCATGTATTGTTAGTATTTTTAGAACAATTATGAACTCTAATGCACGATGGCTGACTGGTGATCACGTTTGCCTCACACCTCCAGGGTTAGGGGTTCGATTGTCGCCTCTGCTCTGTATGTACAGAGTTTGCATGTTCTCCTCGTGCTTTGGGGGTTTCCTCTGGGTACTCCGGTTTCACCCCCAGTCTAGAGAAATGTGTTGTAACCTGACTGGCATCTCTAAATTGTCTGTACTGTGTGAATGGGTGTGTGATGGCATCCCAGCCTTATGCCCGGAGTCCCCTGGCATAGACTCTAGGCTCCCCGCGACCCTGTGTAGGATAAGGGGTACAGACAATGGACGGCTGGCTGATTCTGACCTTAATAAAATATATTGACTGTTGATTAACACATTCTTGTTTGTATGTCTGTAAAATGAATTTTCCTTTCATTTTAGTAATTAAAAAGTATAGCCTACAATACTGAAAAGAAAATTGAATGGTGGGTCACTGCAAATCCTATTCTTTTATTATTATTCTGACATTGCAGAATTTCTAGAGGTCCAGACAGACTTTAATTTTTTTGGGCAGCATGTAGACTAAATGTCAAGGTGCATCGATCAACAGTATATTAGATTGGATGTAATGGTATTGTTTTTCCCTAGATGGAACGGTTAAAAAAATAAATCGATCACTGGTTCGGTGTGACGGTTATAAATAATTAACCTCTTGCAGAAGTGAATGTGTCGTTCATGTACCACATTCTTTGCGAATTGGCTAATTTTATTCCTGTTTGGCTTGAGCACTTTGAAATAGCAGAAAAGCAGTTTTCAGGTGTCTCCTATATCACTGTAAAAGGGGGAAAACTGTAGCGGTTTGGACCTCTGGTAATATAAAACACGAGTCTCGAAAGATGCTGGTATATCTGACACCTTTTCTCTGTTCTTGTGTAGAAACGAGGAGTTCATTTGACAAGGGTGAAGACCCCCTGGACCCTGAGAGCAAGCACGGAGAAGGCCATCACCACTTCCATGGGGCCTGGGAGAGTTTCCAGGGCTTTAACCCTTTTGGCTCTGGACTGTTCAACTTTAAATTCAACTTTAACTGAGATCATCCAGGACGACATCAGTCTGATCTGAATATATACCATCAGGCATCCAGCGAGAAGTGTAACCTGCTGAACCTATTTGACACTAACTGCCATAGATGTGGCTACAGAAGCCACTGTGGCATGAAGATTCATCGCATGCTGTTGAATATTCTCAGACTTGCCAAGCTGAGGTAAGTGGTATTACATAAAGTAATTATTTCAGGGACCATCAGAGTGTGGGGGTTCATTCCCAAGCAACCAACTATCCTAAAACTATTGTGTGTGTGTGTGTGTGTGTGTGTGTGTGTGTGTGTGTGTGTGTGTGTGTGTGTGTGTGTGTGTATAGGAGACTGCACTATTTTTCTATCAATTAAATAATGCTGCATTGTAAATACACAATTAAAGATATTACGTATTTAATTAAAAAGAAAGTGACATTATTCTCAGATTTCGCTGTTGTAATGCAAATCACTATTGGAGGATTCCTTTAATTGAACTTTTCATTTTGTATAGCACTTACAGACATCGTCACAAAGCATCTGGACTGACAGATGTAGATTTAGATCCCTATCGAGCAAGCTGGAGGTGAAAAACTCCCCGAGACATCATGAAGAAGAAACCTAAGAGAGGAAGCAAACTCAAAAGGGTCCTGTTGACACTGGATAGTGGGATTACAAATCATTACCAGTATGCAGATGTAATAGAGGAAAAGGCAAACAAATGTGTTCGTGTCTACATCCTAGGATGAGTACAGCAGCAGTTTTTAGCAAGCACAAATCTGCACTATCAAGTGTTTTCTGGTTTCTAGCTTATTGTGAAATCAGACTACTAATTATACCTTGCTTTTGAAGCTAGCCCTTTGTGCACAAAAATGTAAAAAATAAAGAGTAGGTAGAACAGGTAGAATCACTATCATCAGGGAGAGCAGATTAATATCTGTACACATTGATGCAGTAACATAACTCCAGACATGGCAGACGACCACTGATGAATGATAAACATTTTATTCCTGAGAAAATTCCCATCCTTCCACTTCCAAGCTTAAAAAGAGGAAGAAAAAAAGAAGAAGAAAAAACCCAGGTCAGCATGGAGTGCCACAAACACAGCATGGCTTTTTCACTTTAAAGGGCTTGAAATCAAATGGAAACACAGGAATAATTCATAATGTGGATAAATAAATTGAACATCTTGTGCATGTGTTGGGGTTACTTTTACACATGTTCCCCCACTCTGACATCCTCTCTGATTTGTTCAATCATATTGTAATGATTTTCCATTTCCTCTTCACTGTAATGGAGGAATAACAAGTTACACATGATACAAAAATCATGTACAGCTTGATTAATATTTTACTTAAACCTCCCCTTTTGTGTAAACATCTAACAGTGATGCAACAGACGAACTCATCGTGAGCTTATAGTGTTGAATGATTCAAGAATTTATCGTAAGAAATTACTGAGGAATGTGCAGATGCATTTTCCCTAGATACTCATCAGTGCAATTTTCCAAAACTGACCATAAGATGACAACAAAACACAATCCTTAACCTTTCCTTCCTAAGAGACTTGGCATTATTTTATGTGCAGCAGAGCTGACATATAACACAAAGAAAAAAGGTTAAATATACACAGTTTGAATCTTTTGAATATTACTGGTTCACTACAGACAAGGTGTTCTGGCTTCTTTACCTTCAGTTCTGTTACAAAAGGATTAGTCTTACATGTTCTGATAGAAAGTGTGACCTATTGTACCTTTAAAATATAGACTTCAGCCATCAAGATTCATAAATAGAAAACTTGCCAGACAGAGCAGTTTCATCAGGCACTGCACAAAAACTCAATAATGCCAGCTACAGAGAGGGCATATAGAGCCTTCTTTAATATCCTGGCTGGAGAAAAACTATTTTACCTTGTGTTTTGGCCATGTGCTGAAATTGTTCTAGTAACATTTGGAGCAGTGGGTCATATGAAGTCAAACTAGGGATTTAGAGCCAAGCAAACAAAGCTTGTTCAAGTATAAAACACCACTAGACCAGTGGTTCATCTATCAAAGTGTGCATACACGTTCATAGAAAGCGCAAGTACACACAAGAAAATTTTGTATCTTTGTATGCTTGTATCTTTCTCATTTGTAAGTCGCTTTGGATAAAAGCGTTTGCTAAGTGAATGAATGTAAATAATATATATATATATATATATATATATATATATATATATATATATATATATATATATATATATATATATATATATATATATAATGTATGTATGTATGTATGTATGTGTGTGTGTGTGTGTGTGAGAGAGAGAGAGAGAGAGAGAGAGAGAGAGAGAGAGAGAGAGATAAGTAAGTTTTTACTAAAACAGTCTTCTAACTCGTTTTAAACAAACACATTATAATAATATTTAGTACTGTGCATACAGTATTAAATAGTTATATTTATAGTTTGTTACAAAAATACTAATAGATTGCCTCTTTTTATGTATACAGATAGAAGTTCTTATGCTACTTGTGTACAGCGTTTGATGCCTTATGCGTGACGAAAGAAAAAGGTTTTTGACTTTTTTACCACACGGAACAGCTCTTTTTCTAGACATGTGGGTGGCTCTTAAAAGAGCCGTTGTATTCGCGTCGTTCGGTGTTAGAGCGTTTAACCGCCGAAGCCGTACAGGGTGCGTCCCTGGCGTTTCAGAGCGTACACCACATCCATGGCGGTCACGGTCTTTCTCTTGGCATGCTCGGTGTAGGTGACGGCGTCGCGGATCACGTTCTCCAGGAACACTTTCAGCACACCGCGAGTCTCTTCATAGATCAGACCAGAAATACGCTTTACACCACCACGGCGAGCCAGACGGCGAATAGCCGGCTTGGTGATCCCCTGGATGTTATCGCGAAGCACCTTGCGGTGACGCTTAGCACCTCCTTTGCCGAGTCCTTTACCACCCGATATGACAAAATCATATTCAGAAAGAAAGAAAAAAAAAACTTACATAGTCAAGGTACAATTACACGCAAATAGAGTCCCACACTGAAGAGTCTTTAAACCAAGATGTGCTGCTTTTTAGTCTTCTTAGTTCTTTTTGAATGTCTTTGAATATAATATCACTGGATATAAACGTTTGATTTATAGTCATTCTGGACCTTGTTTTCCAGAGTTTAGATTTAGTCAAACATATTATGAACCAAATGAAGTCATGCTGAGTCTTGCTACAATTTTCTTTAAAAATGCCATAGAAAATTGAGTTCATATTTATTTCTATATTGAGACCAATGATTTTTAATTTAGCCCATGTTTCTTTAGCGCGATAACACTAACAGGAAATGTTCGAGTGTTTCCTCTTCATTACAATTAGGCATCGGGCATTTACTGGTTTTTACAAAACAGCTCCATTTCACACCGGCTCTTACTGGGAGCCTTCTTACAGCGACTAACCAAGTTGTATCTCTCAGGTGTTCAGATAGGATTTTATTCTGTAAGTTTTGGAGACATTCTTTGTTTTGGTCTTCCTCCAAATTTCTGAAAGCCACAGGGTTACAAACTCGATCAACAATTAAAAGATATATTTCTTTGCTCGAGTCTTCCACCCAATCGATGTTTAGATCTTTAAATTGGTTAGTGAAGTCGGAAAACATCAGCTTATAATACGGAATTCCTTTCCTCAATGGACCTTGCTGCGGGGGTTTCCTCCGGGTACTCCGGTTTCCTCCCCCAGTCCAAACACATGCATGGTAGGCTGATTGGCATGTCCAAAGCATCCATAGTGTATGAATGGGTGTGTGTGATTGTGCCCTGTGATGGATTGGCACCCTGTCCAGGGTGTACCCCGCCTTGTGCCCAATGTTCCCTGGGATAGGCTCCAGGTTCCCCGTCACCCTGAAGAGGATAAGAAGTATAGAAGATGGATGGATGGACGAACGCTTCAAGGTTAATTATTTGTCATGCTATACCTGCAAATAGACGATGTACTGAGTGATTACGATTAAAATAATTTATGGCTGCAACAACTAATCGATAATAATCAATTATGAAAACCTTCGGCAATGAATGTCATTATCAATTAGTTGGTCTGCTGACGTCACAGGTGGCGTTTATGTATGACGTCGCTTTCATGAAAACACAGGTGCAAAACAGATAACCCGGCGGTAAAAAAAAAAGTGTGCGTCCCAAGTCATCTAAGGCATGGGAGCATTTTACATTAAATGCAGCAAAGATGGTAACGTGCATGTTCTTCAAAGTGGAGTTTGTGTGACGCGGGAGTACCACAGTGATGTACGAGCACATGAAACGAAAACACGTTGCTGTCATGGACGAAGGTGGAACATCAGCACGGTAAGCAAAAACCTGAGTATATCCACATTATATGAAGATGTGAAAAATGGTGTAGTCTAGTTTAATTCCATGCTATTGTGTAAAAAGCTTTGTTTACTAACTTCGGGACAGTCACACTAGATGTATTTTGTCTCGAGCATCAGGTTGTGCAGCATATTGATGGATTAAAATCGCGCTACCACAGAAACAGGTTAAATTAAACACGGTGTGAACAAAGTCAAGCAGTCAATCTAAAGGCAGGTGATAACAGCAGCAGTAAAAGATTTTGTAGTCACTGTAGTGGTTTTCATCGAATGCTTATGCGTTAGTGTATAATTGTTCCTGTCCTTTTAAACAAGCCTGTTAGCTTGCTGCGTTTCTCTGGGTGTCTGCTACAGTTAACTTTGATCTGTGTTTCAAATGCCATCTACTGCGGCTCTACTATGTTATATAAATTAACAGAATAAATTAACAGAATGAATTATATATTTGAGATATATTTGGTTTATATTGTCACATCTGAAGTACAGCATGTCTGTGTAAAAGAAATTTAACAAAAAATGGTTAAAACATGTATAAATTATATATTATTTAGATCTCTTATATTAATCATGGTTGCCATCAGCAATTATCATTATAAACAATGAAAATATTAATTTACATATAAATTGCTTCTTGCATACTCAATTGCTGTTTTTTAAATTTATTTATTTCAGAAAGAAACAGCTCCCCATGAGTGAATTTGTTCGGAGGAGAAATCCCCCATGCACTAAAACTAAATTTTTACCTTTGTTTTTGAAGTTTTGCTGCTTAAAACTGGACAAACTGTAGACAAATGACCAATGTTTGAAAGGTTTAAATGTAAAAATTAAAGATCATATTAGTAAAACTATATGTGCCTTTTGCATATTTTTTTTTTAAGTCCACACACAAATACCCTGAGGGTATTGGGGGGTTATTTTATTATAATAAACAAAATCTAATTGAAAAAAGTTTAGTTAAAAAAAAATCAGATTAATCAATTATCAAAATAATCATTAGTTGCAGCCCTACAATAATTAAAGAACAATACATCATACTTTTTGAGCCTATGAATATAAACCTGCAATTCCCTTCAAGCCATCATTACTGTATGAGTTGATCTTATAGAAAATTAAAGCGCACCCATTATGGCTTTGAAACGTGCCTAATTTTGTTTTAAAGGTCTCGTACAATAGATTTATATGCATCCAAGGTAAAAAAAAAAAAAAAAAAAAAAAAATAGTGTGAGGGTTTGATGTGCTCATAATTTATATTGCAACATTACCTTTTTTCCACCCAGTGTCAAAAACGACTCGTTAAATGATCCATTCTAAAAGTTTCACTCTAAACTCCTCCTTTCAGAGACCAGGGATTTTTATTACAAATCTATGTAGGTTAGTACAGGAAGTAAGTCTGGAATTACTAACGACTCGTTTCAGTTCTTGAGAATCGGTTGCTTCTTTTGTGGGTTAATAACTCCGTTTGTCGTTTGCTTTGATTTTTGAAACTTTTAAACATAATAGGTGCACTTTAAAATAAAAAAAGAATCAAGACTTATAAAAAGGTACATCTCACATACTGTACAAACCATATATTCAGCAGAAACTTTTTGTTTCAAAGTAACTGACAGGTGATGAACGTTTAGCACATAGCTGGAGGGATATTAGTGATTATGGATCTTTGGGAAACAAACAGGATTTGAACTCGCAGCCATTCAGGCCACATGCTTGGTCAAACTGCAGATTTGCAGTGTCAGTGTTGTGAAGACTATTGTTACTTGTTACTGGTACTCAGCTGTTGTCAGAAACACTAGACTGGCTCATGCTGGAGTCAAAATTGAAAGAGTAAAGGCTCACAGGGACAAACCCGTTTAACGTCCTTTTAACTGCACGGATATTTAATCTAAAAGTTACCAGGCAACTTGACAACATTCTGCAAGGCAACCCAGTTTGAGGAAGGGCATTACTGTTTGCTCAAACCTTTTGTAGCGTTGAACTACATCATAATGACTAAACTGTAAGGAGAAGTGCAGAGAAGCAGAGCTCTAGCACATTTAATTGATGTCACGTCATGCAGAGCTGATGGAATAGTAACTTTGACATTTGAATGTTTCCCGCTCATGTTCACAAAGCTCCAGCCCAGGATCTATGGTTGCCCATAGAGTGTCTCTAAAATGATTGACAGGAGGCACATCCAAACACAAACAAGCTTTCCAGACCAGAAGTCTTTTTTAAACAGGTTTTCTAAGTGACTTGATGCACTTTTGCTAACGCCACAACTTAATCCATTATTTTGATCATGTTTTACATATCTCCCAGGTTATTTGTACAAGTGAAAAATAAATAAATAAATAAAATTATTGCACCTTTTAAAGGAAGATGAACAATGCGCTCATTTTTTTTACTTTACAGTCCCCACAAAACAACTTTGAGAGCTGTGATTTGATTCAGTATGACAACACAACAGCTAACAGTGTTTGGGATACGCCCAGCTCTGAAGAACATTGATGCTAATGAGCTGCTACTGTTGAGCAAGACCCGCCTCACGACCCACACATTCCTACACATTCTAGAGAGCATTTAATTGGACAAACACAAGTCTGGTGCATGCTGAAGCATTAAAATTGTATCATTTTTCCCCAGAAGTGACTTTTTAATTTTTTTTTTAAACTGTGGTATTGGAGGCCATAACAGATACAAAAACATCTCGAAACACCAGTTTTGATTTCAGGAGCAGCAATTTAAAGACTTTACCAGAACAATCCAGAAAATACATGAAAGATAAAAATATGATGATTGTATAGCCAAAATCAAAAAAGAATGCAAACAAGTATAAAATTAAATTCATTTGATCTGAAATGTGAACAGAACTTCCATCCAAGCCCTAAAACTAGATAAAGAGAACCCAATTAAACAAATGCATTATAGTTTACACATTTATTCACTGAGCACAATTACCCAACATTAAACACCTTTGCTGAAAAAAGTATGTAAACTTTTGATTTCAGTAACCGGTGTGAGACGTTCGAGCAGCAATAACTTGAAGCAAACATTTCCGATGACTCACTCAATCCTGCACAATGGGTTTGAGGAATTTTGACTCACTCCTCCTGCTTCAACTCAATGATGCTGGCAGACTTCTTTGCACGAACTGCTCTTTTTAGGTCCTCCACAACATTTCTATTGGGTTAAGGTCTGACTTGGCCATTCCAAAATGTTCAATTTCTTCTGCTTTAACCATTTCTCTGTAGACGTACTTGTGTGCTTAAGGTCGTTGTCTCTGCTGCAAGGCCCACTTACAGTTAAGCTTGAGTTCACAGACAGATACCCTGACATTCTCCTGGTACAATCTAGGATTCATAGGTCCATCAATAATGGCAAGCTGGTTCGGACCCAAAGGAGCCCCAAACCATAATGCTGCCACCCCCATGCTTCACGGTTGGGATGAAGTTCTTATGTTGGGATGCTATTTTCGGTTTGTATCGAACAATGATTTTCAATTAAAGCAAGAAGTTCTATTCTGGACTCATCTGTCCACAGAACATTCTTCCAGTAGGCTCCTGGCATTTCCACATGGTTGTGAGCAAACTTCAGACAGGCAGCAGTGTTCTTTTATGGAAAGTAGTGGCCTGTAGGTTCTCAGATGTTACCCTGGGGTCCTATATGACTTACTGTGATATTATTCACCACACCCTTGGAGTGATCTTTTTTGCTGGACGCCCAGTCCTTGGGAGAGTAACAGTGGTGCTGAATTTCCTGCATCTGTATGTCATTTACCTCACAGTGGATTGGTGGAAGCCAAACTCTTTAGAAATGGCTCTGTAATCCTTTCCAAGCCGGTGAGCATTGACAACTCTCTTTTTCTGAGGTCCTCAGGAATGTCCTTTGATCGAGGCAAGGTACACTTCCATAAACCTGTGAGGTGAAGACCAGACTTTGATGGTGAAGACCCAAGTTAATGTCCTTGAAACATGGGCGGGCCTAATTGCCATTCCCTTGATTGAAACGCCTGACTTCAATCAGCCCCATTTAAATGAACTCGTACTCCTAGACTTCACATTCCTTCTCCTACAAAGATATTTAACGCTGGATCATTTTTGCTTAATAAATAACTGTAAAAACTACTGTTTTTTTTTTTTTGCATCTGTTGTTACCCGGGTTCTCTTTTACCTAGTTTAAGGACTTAGATGAAGATCTGATTAGGTTTCAGGTCAAATGTATGGAGAAATACAGAAAACTGTAAACGTTAAACTTTCTAGCCGCACAGTAGCTGTAGATCAAATGAGTCATATTTGCTTGCAGTCGCTCACGTTTTTGTGGTAGGAAATCGTGTTATTGACACGGAGCTGTCGATGCATGTATGTTTAGACCAGGCATGGGCAAACTACGGCCTGAGGGCCATATACGGCCCGTTGGGATTTTTAATCCGGCTTTAATCCGAACTTGTCCAAATTATATGATTAAACCTCAGTGTGGTGTATTATTCTCTACTTCACTTTTTCGCTTTGCCCTTTGAGCCCTTCTGTAAAAATGAGTGGACCAAAGAAAAGAAAAGTGGACAGTGAGTGCCGAGTGTTTAATAAGGAGTGGACAACAACATATTTTTCCACTGAAGTCCGATCAACGGTCGTATGCCTGATATGCCAAGAAACTGTTGCGGTTTTCAAAGAATACAATATCAGCCGTCACTTTGCCACGAAACATGCCAACTATGCTAGCAAGCAGTCAATGCAAGAACGGGCGGCTACGGCTCAGAGGTTGATGGATAATTTACAGACTCAGCAAAAAAATTTTCACCGACAAGCTGCGATTCAGGAGTCAAGTACCAAGGAAAGTGTTTTGCTGGCATTCAAATTAGCAAAGGCTAGCAAGCCTTTCTCCGAAGGCGAGTTTTTGAAAGAATGCATGGTAGAGACAGCAGGTCTCCTGTGTCCGGAGAGCAAAGGCAATTTTGAAAAAATCAGTTCATCACACAGGACTGTGAGTCGCCGTGTGGAACTAATTGACGAAGATATCGCCAGCGAATTGAACAAAAAGGCGGAGTCTTTTAAGTTATATTCACTACCACTAGATGAAAGTAACAGCATAAAAGACACTGCTCAGCTCCTAATTTTATCTGAGGGATTAACGACAGTTTTGAGATAACGGAGGAGTTTTTGACTATGGAGTCCCTGAAAGGAAAAAGGCGGGGAGAGGACTTGTATAACCAGGTGTCTGCTGTCATCGAGCGAATGAAGATACCTTGGAGTAAACTTGCTAATGTCACCACGGATGGATCGGCAAATTTAACTGGAAAAAACACTGGGCTGTTGAAAAGAATCCAGGACAAGCTGAAGGAGGAAAACCCTGACTAGGGTGTTATTTTCCTTCACTGCATCATTCATCAGGAATCTCTGTGCAAGTCTATATTGCAGCTTAAACATGTTGTGAATCCGGTCGTAAAACTTGTTAACTTTATACGAGCAAGGGGACTTCAGCATCGTCAGTTTCTTACGTTCCTGGAGGAAACTGATGCGGATCACCAGGACTCCTCTACCACTATCGGGTCCGCTGGTTAAGTTTGGGCGAAGTGTTTCAACGAGTGTGGGAGCTCAAAGAGGAAATTATCGCATTTTTGGAGTTAATGGGGAAATCCGACAAATTTTCTGAGCTAAGGGACAACAACTGGCTTTGTGACTTTGCGTTTGCTGTGGACATATTTTCACACATGAACGAGCTGAACATCAAGCTACAGGGGAAAGATCAGTTTGTGCACGACATGTACACAAATGTTAGAGCCTTCAAATCCAAGCTGACTTTGTTCTCCAGTCAAATTTCAAACAAATCTCTCTCTCATTCCCCCACACTAGCCATGCAGAAAGAGGCGTCCCGAAACGTGAAGAAATACAGATCACTGGGCGACCTGCACAGAGAATTCTGCCGTCGGTTCAGCTGGTGTCCTGTCCCCTGTCACAAGACCCTGAAACAGCACCACAGGAGCTGCAATTGGAACTGATCGATCTTCAGTCTGACTCAGTCTTAAAGGAGAAGTTCAACTCTCTTAAACTGAATGACTTTTATGCTTCACTTAATGATGAGACGTTTCCAAACCTCCGGAGGACGGCACAGAAGATGCTGACATGGTTTGGCTCGACCTACGTATGTGAGCAGACATTCAGCGTCATGAACATCGACAAAGCCCCTCACAGATCCAGGTTAACTGACCAACACCTCGGATCTATCCTGAGAATTGCCATAACAAAACTAACTCCAGAGTTTGATGCACTGGCAAAAAAGGGAGATCAACAACACTGTTCCCACTGAAACTGGACGCGGGTTTCTCTACTGTGTTATCAAATTAATGCATTTGGAAAACAATTGGTACAATGAGCCTTGCATATTCATGCTTTGCTACCTGTTAAAGGCCAAATCCTTTCATGTAATGGCTTTTACATGTCATTTATATTAGTTCACACAAACACTCCATCCGTCTGTTCCTGGCCCGGCCCCTCTGTCAAATTTTAGAACGCATCGTGGCCTGCGAGTGTCGTGAATAAAATCAACCTTTTAGCCTAGGTCAAAAACTTCAGAGACCGAGAGTTTAGTAGATGTCAAAAAGTAAATAAACTTTATTGAAAATCAATAAAGTGTGACAGTCTGCAGAGTGTCTGAATTATGCATACACAAACATGTCTTTATATACCTATCTCCACAGCATAGTCTCTGTAGATGCGGTTTTGCTTTTCCTCGTTGAAATAGACCAATCTTCTTTTGCCACAATTAAATATTCATGTCTGCGTTATCTTAAATTTGTGGAACATGCGCAGTTAGTTGTTTTTCTTGAAAAGGTTTCATGAGGACAAGGTTTCTTTTTTTAAAAAAAGGTTTCACACAGGCTTGTGTGTCTTGACCTTGACTCCCTTCTTAGGGCTCAATGAGCATCTGTCTGTCTCTATCGGTTGTCCCCGCTGATATCTACCTCCTTTCCCGAGGCCCTCTCCTAACTCCCTAATTTGTACCTGCCTCAAAGTTATTTACTCACGCATGCGAATATCTACTGCCAATTTTTATTGCTGTGGAGACAGGAGCCAGCTAATACAGAAGAACAATTGTTGTGCACTGAAACACAGAGTTCATTCAACTCAAATCCACTCAGAATAGAACCTGATCAAACATTGTTCTATGGATTTAGATTATGCTTCTAACCGTTGATTATACATATAGATGATGTTTTTTAACCAATATTGATTATACGATAATGCTCAAGTAATAATTCTAAATGTTGGTTACATATTGAATTCACTTCATTAGCATATCCAAATGTCAGTTACACATATTGTTTGCACTTCAGATATTTTCCATATATTCTCCCCCTCTGGGGCTTACTAAGCCCCATCTAGCTAGAGAGAGTAATCTCACTAGTGATCAATGTATGACCACGTCAGCCTTCTACCAATGACCAAATCCTGAAACCACTCTCTCTGGAGACCAGAAACAAACATCTCCCATTGGCTAGAAAGGAGTAAAAAATTCTCTCTCTCTTTCCCTAACCACAAAAATCAAGACATTGTTTGTAAGCGTGAGTATGCGTTTGGTTCAGCACTTGCCTGTGGTTGTCATCGTGATGTAGAGTACACAGCTGATTAAGCACATATAGCTGATACAAGTATAGACTAATAAACATGAATACAAATCAAATTTTCTCAGTTTGATTAATCATGACAGTGATCACCCTGTCTCTTAATCACACTTGATTATATTGTAATAGAAAATGTGAAAATTTAAAAATAGAAAAATGGAAAAAAATAAAAACTCCATCACATCCTTTCTCAGGGGATGTGTTAACAATGTTTGTCTTCGACCCAGATACTTTGCATATCGCGGGGACGACCCTTGGGGAGAGGTCAAGCTAGTACTTACACCCATGGCATGGCTCATCAAGCTGCTTCTTTGTCCTCACTTGAGGAACTGGAATCTGTTCCATCCTGTTGCAGCCGATCGAAGGTCCAATCTGGCTCACTGATTGTCTCATTCAGTTCTAGTTCAGTACTGTTTTGGAGACTAGTCAAGGGCTGAAAAGTCAATTATGGAAAAGTTGTCCTGTAAGGAACGTCTGCTTGGGCCTCTTTCTCCTTCAGCAGGTGTATCAGGCTCGTCAGAACCGCTCTCAGCAGCAGGAGCCCTTCTTTCCTCCTGCTCTGTTGGTACGACCCCTGACAGACCTTCTTCTTTGCCATCGCCTGAGACTGTCATTCTCCCTTATCTTCATTTAGACCCTCTCTCATGTCTTGTCTTGTTCTTTCTTCTGCAATGTCAACCACTGGATCGTCCCCTTTGATCAGCTGATCCTCCTTTCTCCTAGGTCTTAATCTAGGTGCTCACTTTGTATGGCCCTTCTCTTCTGGGCTGGAACACCCCTAGGTACACCTGTTCTCCAGCAGTCACAGGACAAGGAACTTCTGTCTCCTCTCTCAGTCCCCAGCTCTGGTCCTGTGAATAGATAGCTTCATACATAGCAGTTAGTTATTGCATATATGCTCTTAGTTCCATCTGTAATTACTTCAGCGGCAGTTCTTCATAAGGACCGCTCAGGTATGACACAGACATGGGTCGACCCGTAGGCATTTCATGCGGTGTTAGATGCATATTTCTGTTAGTCTGCATGCGATAGCTCATTAGTGCAGGAGGTAGAGCATCTACCGAAAAGAGTTCAGAGTCAGCACAAATTGCGTTAAGCTTAGCCTTAAAGGTACCACTTACCTTTTCCACTATTCCCTGTGACTGAGGGTGATAAACACATCAAAATTTTAATTTAATCACAGTTACTGTAACACTGTTTTTTAAACGAACGCTGAGCCGTTGTCAGAGCTAATCTGAGATGGTATGCAGTCTCTAGGAATTACCTCTCTGGTTAAAAATTGAATCATTGTTCCAGCAGTTTAGTCTGCTGATGGCATTGCCTCCCTCCATCTGCTAAACCTGTCTATCACCAGGTGCTTAAACGGCCCTTCTGGCATTGATACGAGCCCTATCGATACTGATTTTCCCTTTCTGACATTGTTTTGAGCATAAATTTCACACTCAGGTTATTATTCACCATTGCCTGTAAGTTTAAAAAAAATAATAATAATAATCCATAATTGCCTGTAAGTACAGAGACCAGTCCTCTTGCTGTTTTATCTTTTCCCATAACTTCCCCCTCGCGCACTGGTTAAAACCATGTGCATCTGAAATTCATACAGTGAGAAGTGCAGTAGGTACAATCAGAATTCAATTAAACTATTTGCTCGGTATGTTAAAGTGGTGTTCCAGCACTTTTACTAAAACCTCACTGCATTCAAACAGCTCCAAACAGATGACGCAATCCATGGGCATAATCAGAGTCAGTATATATATTAGCAATTCTACCCATAACCAGTTCGCACTCTGTAGTGATAGCTTTTAATTCGGCCAATTGGGCAGAACAGGGTGCTCACAAAATCTTCCAGATGGAACGTCTAAAAAGTTCAAACTTTGGCTCGAGGAAATATGAATTTCGGCTAGGCAATCGTGAGTGTTCTCAGTGACTGGCTCCACAGAATTAATTAGGCAATACAACACTACAGTTGGTGTATTAGACACACTAATAGGTTTAATATTTAAATTTTGGGTGACACATAGAATAACTTCATATCCTGTTCTTTGATGAGCTGTCGTGTTGCATGTGGATCTAATTCAAAATAGAAGTGACCTGGTGTGATGAGTGTAAGATCAATGTGTGAGAGCAATTTTCCCAGTGATCTGCACTAAGAGAGCAGCTTGAGCCATGGCACGCAAACGTGCTGGCGATCCTTGTGCCACCAAATCCAATGTTTTCGATAAATAAACTAAAGACCTGCAAGCGCCCCATACTCCTGAGCCGGGACCCCTGCAGCGGCGCCCCCTCTCTCAGATGGTTAATACAGGATAGAATAAAGCAGGATAGAATAATGAAAGCGCTCTGAAGTCCTTGTACGAAACCACTACTATATATATGAAACTCAGAGCATGACATCATTCTGTGTACCGATAAGAAGCAGTTTGAGGCAGTTCAAACAGGCTTTGTTTTAGGATCTTAGATGATGTTTAGACGAACCTTGAACAGAAGAACATGTTTGTGTCTCTGTAAGCAGATAAACATTCTGATCTCAGTGACATCACATGGCCTTCTGAGTCGTTATCCTCACATGAGAATGAAACAGAACAAGAACAAAACTATTTCAAAGTAAAAATGAATAATTTCCCTCACAGTGTAATGAACAGAATCTGCTGTTTGTCAATAACTGGAATCTGTTCTGGGAGCGTCCTAGGTTGTTTTGTCCTGATGGCCTGCACCCCAGCAGCCTCGGAGTGGAACTGCTGTCTGACAACATCTCCAAGACCCTACACTCCAAGTGACTGTCTACCGTAAGCACATCCTCTACAATAACAAAGTTCATCATAAGCAATGTTCAATTAATAGTCCAACACCTGTAGTACATTCTATAGAGACTGTGTCTGTTCCCCGAGCTATACAAATACATAGACAATTTCAGAATGTTTGTTTTAGTAACCTAATTAACCTAAAATTAGATCATACTGAATGCACAGCCAGCACCTTTAATCTGAAGCTAGGACTATTAAACATTAGATCTCTTGCGTCTAAGGCTCTTATTGTTAACGACATCATTACTGATCAGGAATGTAATTTAATGTGTTTAACGGAAATTCGGATTAAACCAAACGAGTACATAGCATGAAATGAAGCCAGTCCTCCTGGATACAGTTATGTACATCAGCCTCGTTCAACTGGTAGAGGAGGAGGTGTTGGTCTCATCCATAGTCAAAATCTAGTCGTCACACAAAAACTTAAGCATAAATTTAATTATTTTGAAATTATACCAGTATAACTTATGTAGCCACAAAAAAAAAAGTTAATTCCTCTAATTATTATTTACAGACCCCCAGGGCCATATACTGAATTTCTTAGTGAATTTGCAGACTTTATCTCAAACCTGGTTGTGTCTGTAGATAAAGCATTAATCGTCGGAGACTTTAATATTCATTTTGATAACCTGGAAGACCCTCTGAGAACAGCGGTTGTGTCCATCTCAGATTCAGTAGGGATTAATCAGAACGTAATCGGACCTACTCATAATGGTGGTCACACTCTTGACCTCATATGTACGGATTAAATATAGAAAATATTGTAACACTTCCACAGTCTGAAGTTGTCTCAGATCATTCTTATCTCGTTCATAATACGTATGGATCGTATTTCCACCTCGCCACCACATAAAATGTACTTTTACATCAGCTACTGCACCGAGCTTCACAACGTAATGGCTAATGATTATTTTACTAAATCATACAGTACATATGCTAATAACAATGCAGAAAAAGCACACAGGTGATAAATGTCCTCACTCAAATACATTTATAATCTGAGTAATAACCCGAAGTATAAAGAACTGCAATGGGTATTAACTGCATTACCTTGAACAAACATCTTCAAATACCACACAATGCTTAGTATAATGTGTTGCAAATAGAGCTGCAACAACTAATTCATAATAGTTGATAATAATCGATAATGAAAATAGTTGACCGAGCAACCCTCCTCACGGAACGGTCATCCACGCCGAAGTCACGTGACCCGAGTGGTGTGTTCAGGCATAGTTCATCCATCTTTTTCTCTTTCTCTGGCAGTCATTCTGATCGCAGCTTCAGGTTGCGTTCGGTGTGTTTTAAACGCTGATGGCTTGATTTGTCAGGTACGACTTCATCGTGAGTCACAAAGTGCGCTTCAGCAGTGTGGCCCCCACTCACTACACACACACACACACACACACACACACACCTGTGTTCATACAAGCCCGCTTTCTACACAACCCCGGATCATGCTGATTGATGATGTAAGGATTGAGGATGTGGTCATTTTCTTTAATCGCACGTCTATCATTAGAGAATCCGCATCGTGTGATCAAAAACGGAGAACGCGTGTTAATTTGTTAACCATTAAAACCAGTACCATTATTGGTTCTTAATGGTATCCACTAGACACAACATGCCACCAAAGCAACAAATTACCAGTAGACCTACAGGACATTACAGATTCTATGAGGGTTTCTGTTGTGATTGATTTTTGTTTTGTTTTTTTCAGCAGGGAAATTCCTATTTCCATTTTGGGAATAAATCAGAACAAAGTGTAACCAAATAATGAGCTAATAAAATTATTTATATGTAATTTGCATTCAGTGTCTCAATCTGGCAACAATGAGAAGCTGTGTTTTTCTTTGTCTATTTTACTTTCTTCTTTTTTTTTAAGTGTACAATATCTGGAGGAAAATACTAAAATAGTTTTATTCGATTTAAATGTATTAATTATTGACATCACTGCCTACTGGATTTCCTTTTTTATTTTAGTAATAAATATATTTTAGGAATAAATCAGCAAACTGTGATTAAATTGATAATGAACTAATTAATGCACAGAAGAAAAAAAACATGTTTCAAATTGCACTCGATTGTTCAATCTGAGACGTGAGACGTGCGGCTCTAATCGCTTGGATCAATAGTCTAAGGCTGGAAGTTCAGTGCATAGGGTAAGTCAACACCTGTTTATCAGTGTTTATTTACAGTCACAGTGTTTAACCTCACACTTCACGTGCAGCTGAGAAGGAGGACAGGGTAAAGGAAATGCACCATACCGTGGCGTAGGGCACGGCCAACAGGCTGCAGCTCCAGACCCGGCGGTAAGGATGCACAATTCAGCTAATTAAAACTTGTCTTTTTTTTTTTTAACTACGTTCAACCACTCTGCTAACGATTCATCGGTGACTCGATCACTTGAGTTTTATTTTACTGTGTTTATATTGTTTGGGGAGAGTGTGTGCTCTGTCCATGGATAACGGTTTAGATGTTCAACGAAGTGCATGAGTTTAAAAGACCTGTGCTCCTGTAGGTGTTGAGAGCTCAGTGGAGGATACGTTTGGCTCGGATCAGGAGGATCCTATAGGCTCTTGCCGGAGTTTCTGCACATGTGGTAAGTGCAGGAGTCAACACCTGTTTCAGTGTTTATTTACAGTCACAGCGTTTAACCTCACGCTTCCTACCTCGCCAGGCAGATCATGTCCGAGGTCAAGGCACTCATCACTCAGATCACAGATGCGTTAAAGTAACGTCTGAACTTATTCACTCTTATTCGCTGTCTCTCTCTCTACACGTTCATTACGCACCAGTTTCACTGACTGTGTTTAGCCTGCAGCCGAGAAGCTGACGGAAGGTGAGCTGCATGATGGCAGGCTGATCGCCGATCAGAAGGTACTATACTGAAATACTCCACCCCGGTCAGAGTAACTCTTCTGCACTGTAGCTTTGTAGATAGAAGTTGTTTTAGTTTGAGATGGCGTTGTCACCCTCAGGTTCGAGTTTAGCGCAGAAGAAGCGTTACAGGAACTTGTCATTAATGTCTCACTGTGACCCGAAAGCTGCTTGTTGGATGTTTAATGTAAGATTAGAAAGTTCAGCTGGTTTATCTCCTCTCAGGTGTGTGTAAAAGAGAACCTGGCTGTGTCCTTGCAGCGTGTGATTTCTATTTCATCTGTGTTTTCAGAAGGAGGGGGAAGATTGAGGAGCCAATTTTTATTTTGTTTTTTGCTAAATAAAAGGTTTCTTTAAACAACCAACACCTGCCTGACTGTACGAGTTATTTACATGAACCAGTCGCAGGAACGTCTTGCTATTAGGGATGTGAAAGTGATAATATCTTTTTGTACACAGCGTAATAGAACTGAGGCATCAGGAATCCCAAATATAGTAATGAGTGGGCAAGGTTTTAAATCTACTCTGAGAATAGTGGACATGACAGTAAAGAAACCAGTCCAAAAACCATGGAGATCAGGGCAAAATAAAAACATATGGCCAAGATGACAGGGAGAGCCATGGCATTTATCACACTTGTCCTCTACTTCTGGATATATTACAGAAAGTCTCGACTTAGACAAATGGACTCTGTGTAAAACTTTGAACTGGATGAGTCCAAGACGAGCACAGGAAGTGGTAGACTGTATCCTACCAATAGCACGTTCCCAACACTCCTCACTTATCTGTACTCCTAACTCCATTTCCCACGCATTCTTAATTTTGGTACTTGCCTCACTACCTAACGCCAGAATAAAATCATAAATCCTAGAAATCATTCCTCTCTGATGTGGATTGAACCCACTCAACCCTGTCAAAGGCTTTTTCAGCATCTAAAGAAATCCCAATTTCAGCCGAATGCTTTGAATAATTTAAAGAGCGTACGGGTATTGAAAAACAACTGATGTCCCTTTATAAAACCAGTTTGCTCTTCAGATATAAGGGATAACATTCTCTAAACGAGATACCAACACCTTTACATCTGCATTAAGCAGAGACAGCGGTCTATAAGAACCGCAGGAGGTTGGATCCTTACCCTCCTTAAGAAGGAGAGCTATAGTGGCTTGTGTCAGAGTTGGAGGCAAAGACCCACATTCCAAAGATTCGTTGAACACAGATAAAAGCAATGGAGCTAATTTTCCAATAGATGCTTTAAACAATTCAATCGGAACCCGTCCGGGCCAGGAGCTTTGTTACGCTGCATAGTTTTAACTGAATTTCAAATTTCTTCAAGAGAGTGGGGAGTCCAGTTGCATGGCAGTATTCGAATCACTAACAGGGTTACAAAGGTCTTGAAGAAATTCATTCACTTTAGTATCGTCTGCAGGAAATTCAGATTTATAAGGTGAAGAGTAAAACCATTTAAAAGTAGCATTAATTTCCATGGGCTCTGTAGTGACAATATTATAAGTGTGTGCGTGCTAATCTTAAACAAACCTGTGCGTGTGCTGCGGCGTGAAATACCAGTTTAAAGCGTGTTCGCGTTAAAATCTTGCTGAAGGTGTTAAATATGTCACAGAGCCACACTCACGAGCATCATAAACCAGTTTAAAAAATTAATAATAATTTCTGTTCCTTTAGTGAAAACTTTCAGAGCGTTTTAAATCTACACCAGCCTTTTGTAAATGTACAGAAAGTATATAATCCGTATATGTAAAATATTTAAATAAATAAAAAGCAGTGCTCGTGTTATTACAGGAGGTGACATTTTGTAGGAAAACGTGAATAGTGAACGCGCCTCGGGGACGTGCACTGTAGGGTTGACAAAAGGCCAAAAACGCTTTAACAAGAAGTTTCAGCTCCAGTTAAAGGAAAGTGCTGGACTCAAGTAGTTTTTTTTCCCCTACAACGATTCCTAGATAACCGGTTTAGAGTACAAGTCAAATATACTAACTTGTTGATTTGATCATATCACATTCCACAACACTGATTAAACCTGAGGTCCTGAGGTTCTCACAGGGGCCTCTGTTACTGACTGTTTAATACTGTCTCAGTTCTGAGATTCATTTAATGTTCAGTCGAAGTGAATAAGTTTCATATTTAGTGTAAAATATTAGTGTAATGCACCTGTTTCTAAATTACATTATATAGCACATCTATCATGTGCACACTGAAAATTCAAGTCCCAGATGTTTCTAAAACTACACACAACCGTGTGTATATATGTATATTTTATATAAGTGTATATATGTATACAGGAAATCACACACACACCTCTACTGCATCCTCCAGGAAACACGTGAAGGAAACCTCACCTTTCCCGGCTTCTAATACACTCATTCATCTGCTTTAAATATACTTTTTTTCTGCACATCCTCAATTCACAGCACCTGTTAATTCTTTATTTCCTTTTTTCTACATCACTCTCTCTCTCTCTCTCTACTAAACTAATTATACACAACCTCAGCTCACCCTTAAGATATAACGTTAAGTAAAATTTTCCTTCAGCCATCAGAACAATACATTAACTCTGACGTGTTTGATACAATACATTAACTCTGACGTGTTCTTGCGGTTTTTTAAACATTGAGTATACGGACTCTCCGATCGCAGGCTTGATCTCGTATAGCTCGTATCTTTAACCCTGCAATTACACGGTTTTAAGCTAAATTGAGCTATTTAGATCGTCAACTCTGTACGAAACATTCCCAATAAAATCTTGGACAAATTCTATAACAAATTCATGCACATTCTCCGTTTTTGATCACACGATGCGGATTCTCTAATGATAGACGTGCGATTAAAGAAAATGACCACATCCTCAATCCTTTATATATACACCTATGGTGATTGGCTATAAGTGTAGGAAGTGCTTGATTTGAGCTGCAGCTGAGTTTTCTATTAGCGGAGGACGAACTTTAAACGTTAATATCGCAGTCGATCATGTTCATTTAATCGTGGGCCGTCAGAATCGTAATCGTGATCGATATTCAATTAATTGTGCAGCACTAGTGCCACCTATATTATTTACCCATAGTAATGTGGGTTTTTTCTTCTACCTTGCTGTTTACATGGTAGTTTCTTAATCAAATTATGGTCTTAATTAGATTAAGAGTGGATTATAGTTGTCCATGTAAACGCAGTCAATAATCCACTCTTAATCTAATTAAGACCATAATTTGATTAAGAAACTACCATGTAAACAGCAACCTTAATCTAATTAAGGTCATAATCTAATTAAACACTAATCTAATTAAGACAGGTGGATTACTCCTGTTTTAATCGTATTATGGACGTGCATTACAGACATGTAAACACCTTAATCACATTATGAACGTCGTGTGAGCATTTTCACCGCATTTTGCGACAGGACACGATCACACACGGCAGTTTTACGGCGAACAAGAGAATTCGGCTGTGTCCCAAACCAGGTCCACATCGCTCGACCACATGTCCTAGCGTGACAATCCCAGCTGAACAGAACAATTGCATCACAAAGGGTTCTGCTACACGCTCCACGTTGAAACGAGTCCCATGCACCACTGGTTCCTTCAGCAGCCACGATAGGGTCTCACAGCCTGGTCTTCATTGTTTGTGGAGCATCCCCCACACAGTAAACAGTCCTTGGTAAACTTTGGGAGATTGTGAAGTTTGTGAGAACTCAAGTCCATCAGCCACAAAGACTCAGCAGGACACAAATTCCGGCCTCGGGTCAATATGGTTCTGGCCAAGGGTCTCCAGATGAGGTCTCTGGGCCCAACAAGGAGCCTCTGAATAAACTGGAGTTGGAAGGCAGCGCCCCTGCTGGCGAGATGAAGGAGTCCCTGCCCTCCTTCCTCCTTGGGTAGAAAAAGTACACTCTGCAGGACCCAATGCAAACGGTCCCAGAAAAAGTCCGCCAATACTGCTTGTATTTTAGCCAGCAGTTGTGCTGGAGGGTCTAAACATGCTAAGCGGTGCCACAGCATAGATGACACCAAGTTGTTAATCACAAGTGTGCAACCCCTGAAAGACATGTGTGGTAAGATCCATTTCCATTTATTTAGACGCCCTTCAACCTTCTCTAAAACATTGTCCCAATTTTTTCTCACAAAAGTATCATCACCAAGATAAACACCAAGATATTTTAAACCACATTTGTTCCAACTCAGCCCAGCAGGTAAAACCAGTTTCTTGCTCAACTCATCGCCGAACGTTATTACACCAAAATCTTCAATGTTTTCTACAAGGGTATTAATATCTTCTTGTTTCTTGCTGATGACAACAACATCATTGGCATAGGCAGATAATTTAAAAACCGTTTCACATCCAGGAAGGGTTACACCTGAAAGAAACCGTCTTAATCTGTGGCTCTATGGCCAAGGAGTACAGCATGCCAGATAATGAACAGCCTTGTCGGACTCCTCTCAGAACCTTAAATGGAGTGCTTAAACCAATGTTGATCTTTAAAATACTCTCAATGTCACTGTACAAGACTCGCACCATGTTTATAAAACCAGAGCTGAACCCGAACGCGTCTAGTGTTAGACACAAAAACTGATGTTCAACCCTGTCAAAGGCCTTTTCCTGATCTAGAGAAATCAAGCAGAATTCACAGCCCAATGAATTGGAGAGGACCAAAACATCACGAATTAGGATGATGTTATCAGATATCAACCTGTTGGGTATGCAATAAGTCTGATCGACATGAACGACATGCTCCATAACGTTTCTCAGCCTCATGGCCAACACCTTTGATAAAAGTTTGTAGTCAGTGCTGAGAAGAGCCACTGGTCGCCAGTTTGTGATCTCCTGTAAATCTCCTTTTTTAGGGAGAAGAGTAAGGATTGCTCTCCTGCAGCTCAGTGGTAGTTGCCCCTTGTTCAAACTGTCTCTGAGAACAAGCAGTAGATCCTCTCCAATCAGAGACCAGAACACTTTATAAAAGTCCACAGGAAGACCATCGATACCGGGTAAGGTACCCGGGGGGGGGATTTACGGTCTGTGAACACGTGCTGATTACACGTGCAGGAAAAGCAACCCACATGTGCAACCCTGACTGAGTGAGAACGACTCAAACGATTCAAGAAGAAGATTCTGAATCGGCTCATTTAAAGAATCCGCTTATCCCATTTCGATGGTTTGAATGAATGAACTGAATCAGTTGAACCGACTCTTCATCGCTCAGTAAACCAACCCCGACAAGGATTACAGGATTATTTAAAAACGTATTTATATTTTTGATGCATTTAAACGAATTTTACACGAATGTACACTTCCAATACACTTATATTTTAAACACACACCTACATTAAGCACCGCATGTCAAACCTGTTCACAAGAATCTGCTGCAGCTGAACCAATCAGTGTGATTAGCATCAGATGCTCACAGACCAAAATGAGGCACGGACTTGAGAAGTGACTCAAGCAGCCTTTTTATTCACAAATCTCTCTCTCTCACACACACACACACACAAGAGCACAATACTCGCTACAAAAAATAAGTTAACTCAAAAACGTGACAAAAATGACCTCAAAGTGTTTTTTGGTAAAGCAATGTTTTCTGTGGAGCAATTTACCGCCTACAAATGCCTCCATGTTCACAATGCAACTCATCCAGCAGCAAATTATCAACAAATCTTAACAACAGACATTGAGAGTAATATCAAATACATATTAATATTGAGATTAATATCAAATACATATTAATACTGAGAGTAATATCAAATACATATTAATATTGAGAGTAATATCAAATACATATTAATGTTGAGAGTAATATCAAATACATATTAAGATTGAGAGTAATATCAAATACATATTAATATTGAGTAATATCAAATACATATTAATATTGAGAGTAATATCAAATACATATTAATATTGAGAGTAATATCAAATACATATTAATATTGAGAGTAATATCAAATACATATTAATACTGAGAGTAATATCAAATACATATTAATACTGAGAGTAATATCAAATACATATTAATACTGAGAGTAATATCAAATACATATTAATATTGGGATTAATATCAAATACATATTAATATTGAGAGTAATATCAAATAAAATGAATGACCTGACTTGGACCCATCGAAGATGCCCACCGATGAAAAAGAGCACAGCCTTCTTGTGAAGGAAACTTAACGGCTTGCGGAAGTGACGTAAGCAGTAATGTAATTGGTTTCTAGGGAATACATTGTGTTGAACACGTGTGTGATTCCCTATAAATAATTAAATGTTGAGCAAACTCATTTAAATAAGTCAGTACAACTAAATCAGCTATTAATTGGAACAACTGAATAAAATAAGTTGAACTTACTAAAGTCAAGAACTATTTTATTACAGTGGTAACTTTTACTTGTAGTAACCTTGTTTTCTTCTGTTGAGGTGTTAGTGCTGGTTGTCGTTTGGCTTTTGTAAATATTTGAGGTATGGTTCATGAAGCCAGAAAGTTCAGATATTAAACAAAAAATGTTCGGAGTCATATCTGCGATTTTGTTTATTTGCTACAAAGTAAAAAAAAAAAAAAAATCCAGGTGAATGTAATTTTTTTCTCCATCAGGCACAAAAATTAATTGGGACCCATAAAGTCCACCATGATTTTTGTATTGTAATTGTAATTGTAAGTATTATTATTATTATTATTATTATTATTATTATTATTATTATTATTATTATTATTATTATTATTCCCTAAAACTGAGCGTGCAGACCAAACCATAAGGCCTAGAGAGCTGAAACTTTGAGGGAAGGTAGTAGCCCAGAGTACTACAGAGTTACAACGTTTCGGCCCGATCGGCCAGATGGTGGCACTATAGTGAGAATGTTTAGAAAAATGGCCATAACTTTTGAACGTTTGTCACAGACACTGTCACAGTGTCTTACATGTATGGAATCCTTGGGACCAGACGAACAAAACATATATCTCTGATTTCATTTCCGCCTATAAAAGTTTTCCACCATCTTGGAGTTTTTTGTAAAACCTACTTTTGCGAACTAGTCCTAGGTTTTTTGTCCAATCAAGACCAAACCAGTGCCAAATGATTCTATGGAGTCTCATTATCAAAAATAATATTAGAATAAAGAATTGATAATACGACAGAATTATTTATCCAAAACATCATTTATACACTTTCTAAATTTTTCTCTCTTTTTTTCTGACCCTGATGTCCTCTTGGCTCTCTCTCTGACCCTTCACCCCTGTGTGTGTGAGAGAGAGAGGGTAGATGAGAGTGGTGTGGGGCTCGTGGCTCAGTTTGAGGAGACTCGGTCATGTGTTTTCTGTAGGCTCAAGCACACGCACCCTCACCTCAGCCAGCATGTGCCTGGTCCAGTTCCGCCGGCAGGGAGTAGAGGGAAGTGCGAGGATCGGTGTGGAGAGCACGAAAGGCGTCGTCGCCCTGAAGGCGTTTGATCAGACTGTGCCGTCCACCATAAGAGAGTTCTTGGAGCTGGGAGAGAAGGGCATAGAGTGTGCTCAGAGGTGGGGCAGACTTCATGGACTCACTTATATGTAATCTTTTGGCTGATATCCAAAACAGCTTTCAGTCCTTAAGGTTTAGATCAGGTTTAGCTGACTAAATTTAGTCTATAACTAACAACTAAATGACTGAAACATGATAAAACATTGTCCTGTTGTCTAAAGATCAATATTAGCTGTTAAAATGTACCTCCAGTAATCAATATCAGTTGGCCAACAAAATGTTCTTGGCATTGGTGGAAATCATGCTTTAAAAAAAAACTCTGATAATGTCTCTAAACAGACAGTGAGCCACTAGAGGGAGCTAATCGCTCACAGGAAGTGGGTTATTTGTGTAAAACAGCTTTTGCCAGCGTACAACTTGCGATTTGTTGATGAAGGGGTGAAAATTTTACAGCAAAGTGTAAAATCTGCTTCTGGTTAAAAGTCTCGAGACTTCTCCTTAAGTCACATTATAAGTACAGTCTTTATATTTATATTGATGATTCGGCTTTTGACAGTAAAAAAAAAAATCCTCATTGATTAAACCTGTTAACATCTGTTTCATTTTTGACCTTATAATTGTATATCGGAATATGTATCAGATTTTTTAACTTGAAAAAAAATCTGTATCGGCCATCAGCAACACAAGACATACACTCGCTCACACAGGTGTGTCCAGGCTTGGTGTTGACGGTCAAATTTTGCCTATTACCCAATAACACTTAATATTTAACATAGAAACAGATACTCACATATTTTAACCAGTTGGAGGAAGAAAATAAGACACCAGCCATGAGTGAGAAGAAGCAAAGGGTCCAAGTTTATTGTTCCACCACACGAGATCCACACCGTTAAGACCTCCCAAAAGTGATCCCAAAAAACCGGAGCTGAAGCTCCCCTATTTATACAGTTTTCTAAACCCAAACACCAATATGTTTAGAATTGGCTTCTCCAGGACACCATTACCTATGTGAATGAGCACTTTTGAGAGACCCTGTTCCCACAGAGTTTGCTGTTCCCAGGGACCCTTATCTCGCGGCTCTAGTCGTCCCCAGAGACAGTTATCTTGCGGCCCTAGCCGTCCCCAGCGACGGTTATCTTGCAGGTGCAGTACGGCCCGAATACCCTAATAAACGGCCCGTCTTGGTTCTCTCTTAAAAAATATACGACCTTCGTCTGTGTCACTTGTTGGCTCAAATTTAGCCTATTACCCAAAAACATTTAAAACTCAACTTAGAAGCCAATACTCACATCTACCTCTGAGCCCAGTTGGAGATAGAAAAAATACACCAGCCGTGAGTGAGAAGAAGCAAGGGTCCAGCTTTATTGTTCCATTCCACCACACGAGATCCACACCAATGAGAATTCTCAGAAGTGATCCCAATACCCTGAGCTTAAGCTCCAGTATTTATACTGTATTTACATACTAGATAACCCATATGTTTCCAGAAAAGGCCTATTTCATTTACACATAGAATCAGAACCCAGGCATTTCTAATAACCCAGAAAATAAAAACCCAGCGTTTTGAATTACATAGAGAATCAGAAACCAGGATTCTCATTTACCTAGGTAAATAAAATGACGTAGACAAGACGACTAAACAACCGGGAGGGACCTTGGTCTTATCGTTATCTCGAGGGGGGGGGGCAGCCACCCTTATAACTGGCTCTCTTCATGGTTCTCTAAAAATTAAGGCTTTCCTTGCGAGATGAGAATCTTCACCATCTGAATCATGAGTAAGTTATATTTTTCTATTTTTCCTGTATTTCTCGTTTATAATTTATTTTCATATTTGCACTATATTTCTTATTTTATATATATTTATACTACTTGAAAAGCGGTTTACTGTACTTCCAACTTCTTAATATCATTACAGTTCTACTGTCCTGCATATCCTACTATTCTGTTTTTTATAGAGTTTCTCTATTACTATAAGATATTATTAAAGTTATTCATGTGTGTGTATGAGAAAGAGAGAGTGTGTGCGTACGTTGTGTCTACTTGCCCGCCCTTGACTGTACGAGCGTGTGTGTGTGTGTGTGTGTGTTTTAGCACTCCTCAGCTCGTACACTTCTTTCGACTATTTCGACTAATAACCCATAAAGATCTTTAAAGTGTTTTACCACTCTATCCACCTCTGACTAAAACCGCTTCTGTATGTCTAGGTGCCGGTGCCCGTCGTCAGTCCCTTCTCTCTTCGTTACTGGACCTGGATCTGGATCTGGACCTCCCTTATGTTTATTTTATGACATTTTTTATCCACAACACACTCCTGACTGGTTTCTCGTGAGAAGAGGATTCCCCACACCTTCACACACATTATGAGTAAGTTTCTTTCATATTTGTTCTGCATTTCTGTTTTATAATGCTTGCATGTACTTTACCTCCTCATCTTATAATAGTCTGTTTCTGTTTTTCTGCGTGCCTTCCGTGTACATATACTCATAGGCCTCTGTGCGTGTGGGTCTCTTTGCCTGTACTCCCCAGTTTATAGGATTCGTTGTAAATAATACAATAAATCATATTATTAAATCTAAAGTGTGAATCCAACTCATCAATGTCGCCTCCCTCTTCTATATGTCTTAGGTGCCATCACTTTTCTTCTCTCCTTTACTGGAGGGGCTGGATTTGGATCTGAACACTCGCTATCAGCTCGCACATCTCAATGCTGACATCACTATGCTGCTCGAAGTTCTCCGCACTCCCTCTGGGAATGCAGGGTTCCCCCCACCTCTCAGATACAGAATCCGCCCAGCAAATGTGTGTGTGGACGCCTCTACACAGACAGACCCTCTACCTGTCCCTTCCTCCAGCTATCAGACTGATGGTGACACGGCCTTCTCTGACCCAGGCTCTGATTACTCTCCCTCTTTCTCACCTGCCAGTCCTGAGTACTCTCCCCCATACACCTCAGCTGGCTATCCCACATCCCCCGCTCGCACCCCATTTTATCACCCGTTTGTGTGAGACAATCATAATGAATTATAGAAATATTTTATCCAAAAGTGTTCCCACCTCCTCCGTAATGCGACCAATCAGAGAAGACATGATTCGTATCCGACTTCATTTCCTTCTTTAGTTTTATTTATTACAGTTTCATTTAAGAAATTCCCACTGGATTTAAAAACAATTTGCTAACTCTTCGTACGATTTCTTCGTATTCTTATGTGTATGTTGCTAAATACCAATTAAATTATCAAGCGATATCACAGCAAAGCTGATTTACATTTAGTGACGCCCACAAAACCCCATAAAAGGCAAAACTCATCTCAAGCGGTCTAGTGCAGGTCGTTCGATCGTTTTAAATTGTCCAAAAAATACATTTCTGTGATTACCTCTGTATTGGAGTTTTGTACATATTTATAGAAAACAGTGTTGGAAATAATTCAATCTGTTTAATTACAGATTAAATACAGTGCTGAATATGTGGCTGTTAACTCCAGGAGACTCTCAGCTTCTGGAAAATTCCAGTTTTTGTTTTGTTCAGGAATCAGTGTAGAAGCTGTTTCTGCTAAATGTGTTCAGTTTGACATCAGAGCTACATTTGTAAAAATTATTTTAATGATGTTACCTTTGCTTGTCTGGAAGGCAGAGGCGACTTTACTGAGTGACACATTACTAACTAACGTTGCTCTTTTTTGCAGGAGGTGGACTGGGAAGTGGAGCTTGCCTTTGTGATCGGAAAAAAAAGGAAAGCACATAAAGGTGAGTCAAAGCACATAATGTTGAACATTTTAGACAAAAAACAGTCAATTCTACACGATTATAAAAAAAAAAACGATCAGAAGATAGGGCAGATGTTATTGGTTTATAACTTCAGGACAATTTTCTCTCTGAAAAATAGTTTATGTCCGATCCTCAAGTCTGAACATCTGCTTTAGTGAAAAATCAACTGACAGTTTTTTTTGGTCTCAAAAGTCAGCCAAGATATGTTTGGCACCCAACGTTTCTTATTTTTCACTTTTGCATTGGAAGAATAAGGCTAAATTAGCTCATCGTTTACTGTAAATCTTTATAATATTCAGTAAGGCGAGGCACGGTGGCTTAGCAGTTATCATGTTTGCTACGCACCTCCGGGTTTGGGGGTTTGAATCCTGCTTCCGCTCTGTGTGTGTGTGTGGAGCTTACATGTTCTCCCCCAGTCCAAAGACATGCTTTGTAGGCTGATTGGCATTTCCAGTGTGTTCCAGCACAGTGTGCGAGTGTGTGTGATCGTGCCCTGCGATGGCTTGGCACCCCATCCAGGGTGTCCCCCGCCTTGTGCTCCGAGTTTCCTGGGATAGGCTCCAGGCTCCCCCATGACCCTGTCTAGGATAAGCGATATGGAAAATACATGGAAGTTACAGTAAGTGACACTGTGTCCTAAACCATATCAGAGGGTCTGAAGAACGGGATGAATTCGCATGAGAGAGACTTCCTATTTATTCCATCTGTTAGCTACATTATTGTCACAGCTCCAGTGCAAAAACTAAAGAAGCAAACCGCAGACATGAAACTTATCTTGGCTACGTTTGGTGTGAGGAGCAAAATCATGCCAAATTAGAAATTCATTCCTATAAAAAAGAGGCGTCTCGCGCTCATGCCTGTTATTCTCAGGAGGAGGACGCTCGCGGTCACGTTGCCGGCTTCACCGTAGCCAGTGAGGTCAGCGCTCGTGACTGGCAGATGAAGAACGGCAAGCAGTGGCTGCTGGGAAAAACATTCGACACATTCTGTCCACTAGGGCCTGCTCTTGTTACCACAGAAGCACTGAAGGGTAGGTGGGGGGCCAGTGAGATGGAAACCTGAACTAAAAATTGTTGTGAACGTAAAAAAACCCTGAGGCTGTGAGTCAGAGCTGTAATGTGCTGTTTTTAAATCAGACGTCCACAATCGGGGGATCCGGTGCCTGGTAAACGGTGATGTAGTTCAGGACAGCAACACCAGTCAGCTGATCTTTAAGACGGAGAAGGTGGTGGTGTGGGTCTCGCAGTAAGTATCCAGCGCATGGTGGTGAACATATTTCACTGACCTGATCTTACAGCAGTGTTCAGATTCAATGTTCAGACTCTTCTAGGGATGCATTGATACCAGTACTGGTATAGGTCTGATACTGTGCTCAGTGAATCGTGCAGCACATTAAGCAGTAATGTGACCGTGCAGAGAAACTGTTGCACGTGGGAGCAGTTCAGATCAGTGAGCACTGAGACATTGGTGTATTGTTACTGCATCCCTAGTGTCTTCTGTACAGCTTTGTTCATTTGTCTTGAAGGCAGGTTTGTGACTCTGTACCCAGGCGACGTGTTTCTAACAGGCACGCCTCCAGGAGTGGGCGTGTTCAGAAAGCCACCCATCTTTCTAAAGGTGAGCTCAGTTTCCAGTTTCTTACACTGCGTAGGCTTGTTCTCCATTTTCAATTTTGTGAATCTCTATAAGACTAATATGACCTGGTCATGGTGATGGAGAAACACCGTGGCTCATTTAATAACCTTGAGTAAATATACATAAAAGACAGGGGCGCAATAAGTTTTGGTGAGCCGAAATCCTCAGAAACGTTAAGAGGTGCCCTTGGTGATGACTGGTTTAGAAAGTCATTCATCACGTCTGGTGTTTGATGACCGTGCGGAACTAAGCGATTAGAGAAATGAGTCTGAAAACAGCTCTGGAGTTATCTCCTACTGAGGCAGGAACATCTGTACAGACGTATCCTTTGAGATTACTTTTGGAGAGAGGAAACACAAAGTACAGCGTTCTTCAAAATTAATATGAAGTCAGAAAGCTTTCTGATTAGGCGTTATCGTTAACGCACCACATCGAAAATATTTTTATTTTAAGGTCTGTGGCCTTGCAGCGTTGCACGAGTGTTTACAGTGTGTTGGTGTATACACTGATGTGTTAATCATAATCATGTGCTTATGTTTCGAATTAATTTGGGTCCAAGTTTAGATCGCAAACGCATCTTGCCGGCTGAAGTGTTTCTTTTATAACCAACAACTGAACACACCTTAGTGCTAATTTCTTTTAAACTCGCAATCCCCCCCCCCCCCCCCCCCCCCGCCAACAAAAAAAGGATTGTTTTGCATAAAATTCTAATTAATTAGCTTTTGAACGAAATGTTCCATCAAAACAAACCTCATGACTACACCTGAGTACTAAATTTGATTAGTTCTTTGTACTGCTTCTAAAACATGACCCATCAGACAGCTACTTACGGGGGGGGGGGGGGGGGGGGGGATTCTTTATAATTCAGAAGGAATACAGAAAGGACACGTCGTGGAGTGTCAGATCGAGGAGATCGGGTTCATCCGAAACACAGTGGTGTGAATCCTGCACGGTTGGCTGACTTTTATCTGAGCTACGGAGATGGAAAAAATAAAAATAAATCCCTTTCACCGTTGAAATGCTTTAATGTCTAGACGTTTCTGAAATCCTAATCAGATTTGTGTGCAATAGAAATGATTGGTCCAGAGTGCAGGTGCTGTGATCTTCCAGGAGATAGAGCTCTGTTGATTATTATTACTGTATTAGTGGGTTGTCCAACCTGCGAATCTCTCTCGACATTATCGATCGCCTTCTCCGTGAGTGTGCAGGAGGTCCTTGTGCAGTTCACCTGTGTGTGTGTGTCTCTTGAGATCTTACTCAGCACCTGGTGCACTATAGTAATCAGCCCTGTCCGTCAGCAGAGAGAGATAGTTTGTATATATTGTAACCGTAGTTTTGACAGGTATAGGTCAAAGGTCAAAAAGATACACATTCTAACTCTCTATATCTAGATAAAAGGTCATGATCATAAAAATATGAATAGTTATGTTAAATATGGATCACATCCATTCGTGACCATACATGGTGCGGCCATGTGTTTTTCCGCCCCACACACGTTGCACACATGTTCTTTCTAACGCTCTGTGGTAGGTCATAATAATATATATAGTTATGTTAAATCTGGTTCACATCCAAATCGTGACCATACATGGTACGGCCATATGTTTTCCACCCCACACAAGTTGCACAATCATGTTTTTTCTTTTCACATAGAATATGAAACTCTCTGTGGTAGGTCATAAAAATATGTATAGTCATGTTAAATCGGGTTCCCATGCATTCCAGACACATATGTTCTCATAACTGGTACGGCCATGTGTTTTTCCGCCCCCACACACGTTGCACACATGGTCCTTCTTTTCACATAGAATATGAAACTCTCTGTGGTAGGTCATAAAATATATATAGTTATGTTAAATCTGGTTCACATCCATTCGTGACAGAAACGTTGCTAGTTATGTTAAATCGGGGTCCCATCCATTCCTGACACAAATGTTACTATACATGGTACGGCCATGTGTATTACACATCCAAACAAAAATATGACGCACACAAACGCACTTTATTTTCACATTATTTAAAAGGAATTTAAGTGTTATGTACTAAATTACCATAATTATGAGCACAAGTTGTTAAGTTGACAATCATTTTTAAAATTACGTTTCTCCATTTAGATTGTCTGCAGTAGAATGCAGTCTTTTAATCCAGGAAAAATGACTGCCTTTAAGTTTTATAACAATAGTAAGTAAAATCCAGCGTGATTTACATTACAAATCTCATACGTAACATCTCTGCAGGATTTATAGACGTTAAAGCACTGAATGAAATGAGCAATATAGACAAAAAATAAACACTCTGTGTCTACTACTTTTATCTCTCATAGAACTATCCACAGTCCAAAGGCTGTGGAGCTAGAAGGCTACGTGTGCGAATGACAAAAGATTTTAAAAAATAAAATAAAAAATGTATCAATACATGAAATTAGATTACACAATGTAGTTGAGGTTTACATGAATAAGCAGAAATGTAATCATGCTTATCTTTCCTATAGCACACATGAAAAGCCCTCTCTAGATGAACAGATTTGTCAAATGAAACTTTTTCCTTCTTATCCACTGCTACGGTAAACTAAAGAGTAGATATTCAAATTACACTGCTAAATATGACTAGCGTTAGCTACGTGTACTAGTGCAAAATAGTCCATCAGATGTATTAGCAGGTGTAGCCTATACACGAGTCCACTATTGGTCATATCACTATTGAGAACATGCCCCAAATTCATTGCTTTAGTAGAATTTAATTGTAAGTGAAATGATACTCACATTGTAATGTCCTTAGTATTTGTTCAGTCTACAGGTCCTCTAACACTCTGTTAAATGAATAAATGTAAATGTACTACAACGTAAATTTTGTTTTAAATCAATTAACGCAGAAATTACACACAATATTAAGTTGATGTAATTATCAACATTATTATGTCAACACCACTCATCAAAATAATGTGTACAACTTTAAATATTTAATTAATTCAATAAATTAGAATTTTTATCTTGCAACCCCACATTAAATTTAGATTGTGGGGGTTTGTTTTGTATAGCTCCTCTGTTAGAAAATACATGACGGTTGAATGTGAACATAAATGAGCAGAATGTAAGCTTGTGAAATAAATTCAGCTTTATTGATTGCACTTTTTGAGAAAATGACATGACTTTGAATAAAACTTTACTGAAATAAATACTCTAAAACATTGATATACCCGAAGAAATGTAAAAAAGAAAAAATAAATAATAAAAAAAACTTTTTACATACCTTCTAAATAGGTCCCTTTAGGAGGTAAACATTTTAAAGACGGTGTTTTATAAGAAACGCGCGTATTACATGCCTTCTAAACCTAACCCTTTAGGATGTAAAATGTTTAAAGTGCTGCTTAAAAGAATCGAGAGTTTTGTTTAAAGTAGAAGACACATTTTCCGGGGAATGTCTTGTAGGCCTATACACAGTGTCCTACACATCTGAAGTGTGTGTGTGTATGTGGGTGTGGGGGGGTGTGCGTGCGTGTGTGTGGGGGGTGTGTTAGAGAGAGACAGAGAGAGAGAGAGAGAGAGAGAGAGAGAGAGAGAGAGAGAGAGAGAGAGAGAGAGAGAGAGAGAGAGAGAGTCGAGTGTTTCCTGGGGGTTTGCTGACCAGACTGCTTACAGTGTGTTTATGTTAATGAATTAAGGTACGAGTCGTGTGTTTTAGGGTTTAACGATCCCTACCAATGTGTACATTTGTGGTTTAAGTGAATCTTTGTTTCTGAAATTACTTCTGTGGTAATTATCAGTTTGTGTAACTAATCTATCAGAAAATACTAGACCTGGTGACTGAATGTGGTAGATGTATTAGAATTTTGGACATGTTATGCATGTGTAGCTCCCTATGTGTATGATCTATGTGTAATCCTTCTGTCAAGAAATGAACAGACTGATGTTTGTGAAATAATTGAACTATTTATAGGCTACGTTGTTGAGAAAAACACTGTGATGTGTAAAACATTTCTACAGTCCTTCAAGGCTGTATGATGTCGTTGTTCTCTTTTACTGAAAGAAAGGTCAAAACCATCGGTGTTATTCGTTGTGGAGACTGAAGTGACAATATGTCTGAAGAAAATGAAAATATGTATTACATATCCTACCTTCTAACCAGGTTATATTTAGGGTGAAAAAACCTTTTTTTTTTAAAGACAGTGTTTTAAGAGTCGTGCATTTTGTTTAAACTATAAACAAGATTTCAGAAAATGGTCCGCCAACGAGGATACTTACACAGAACTATCGCTAAATACATAAGCTTTCGTCTATGCTTTGACATCCCATGTCTCAGCAGTACATTTATGACCTCTGGTGACCATGTGGGTGTGCGGGGGTGGGTGTGAGAGAGAGAGAGACACAGGTGTTCTTTCGGGGGTTTTGCTGACAAGAATTCTTACAAATGTGTTTGTTAACGAATTAAAGGGAGTCGTGTGTCTCAGTGTTGAAATAGTGGTTAAGAATTCGTAGTTAAAACACAGAAGAAACTCTGCAACGATCTGTTACAATGTCTGCTCCGAGAAATCCTAATACCCTTAGAAGATTGCTGTGTATTCAATAACAAGAGGACCTGTTGAAATGAGAGAGGACCTCACTTTTGCTCCAAAAATTTTTTTTTTTAAAAACCAAGAGGTTAGTTTGACAATTTATTAATGAAGGTAATGTAAAGACGTTGTTGTTTAACCCTGAGCAGGGCGTCAACAGCTCCAAAGAACCTGTCTTAAGTCCGAGGTTTTAGTTAGGAGGTAGAAAAACATTTAAAGATGATGTATTAAAAGAAACAAGTGTTTCATTCTTAATGGTAAAAAAGAAAAGTGTTTGTACTCCAATATGAAATAAAACGGCGGAGACACACTGAGTACATTTCTGTTCCACAGTCTATAAGGATCCCCAAACTTCATGTAGTGTGGAAAAATATATACACCCTCCGTGACTACGTTACTTAAGGTTTAAACATTATTATTTTGTGATGGCAGCAAGACAAAACGGTTGTGCATTTGGTATCTGGTGATTTTAGAATTAGGCCCCAAATGTCAAATATGTTTTGTGTATGGCTTCGTCAGGCAAAGATCACGATGGTATGGAAAGAGTATACAAGAGTAATTGGGGTGATCTAATGCTTAGGACTTGTACAGTACTTCAGCTCGGGAACGTCCCACCATGGCGTTCAGAGAGGCATTATCTATGGTACACGTATATATAATATAGATCAGATCACCAGTCTGTCTTTACCCACTCCTGATCTGGGGGTGGGTGGGATGGGGATATCAGTTCAGGCATATTTCCAACAGAACAGAATATTAGACATTTAGTGTAAACTAGTGAAAAAAAAATCTCTGAAATATTTCAGTGAAAATAGTGGTCCATATTTAATGCATTATATTAGAAATGATAGTACAGTCTTTGTTGATCAGTTACCAACTCATACTTTATAATAATTTGTTTAGGAGCATCTGAATCTGGCAAATAACTTTTATTGCAATTAGGTATACAATAAAAGTTAATAAAAAATTAGGAAGAAATGACTTGTGCACTACTTCTGCGGATATTACAGTTTAAATTTGCTGTCCCTTCAAAATGAAGGTGATGTAATGGTGAAGGTGATGGACTGGCCAAGCATGTCTCCAGACCTAAATCCTATTGAGCATCTGTGGGGCATCCTCAAACGAAAGGTGGAGGAGCACAAGGTCTCTAACATCCACCAGCTCCGTGATGTCGTCATGGAGGAGAGGAAGAGGACTCCATTGGCAGCCTGTGAAGCTCTGGTGAACTCCATGCCCAAGAGGGTTAAGGCAAGGCTGGAAAATAATGGTGGCCACACAAAATATTGACACTTAGGGCCGAAATTGGATATTTTCACTTAGGGGTGCACTCACTTTTGTTGCCAGTGGTTTAGTCACTAATGGCTGTGTGTTGAGTTATTTTGAGGGGACAGCAAATTTACACTGTTACACAAGCTGTACACTCACTACTTTACATTGTAGCAAAGTGTCATTTCTTCAGTGTTGTCACATTAAAAGATATAATCAAATATTTACACAAATGTGATGGGTGTACTCACTTTTGTGAGATGTATATGAAATTGCAGTAATCCATGCAAAAGATATGATTTGAAGTTGATCAAGTCAAGGTTTACATTCGTTAGTCTGGGGCTCAAGCTGGGAAATGTGAAGAAAAGAATTTGACTGTGCTGTAATGTATATGTGATTAAATAAAGACTTCTTCTTATGTATAAATGTACACACACTCAGGAGCACGAGTAGAACACGAATGAACAGGATTTTCATGAACACCAAATTTCTTGTGTAAACGCTCGTACAAACGATTTACACACAAACCCGTTCATATCCAGTTGTATAAATGAGGCACATTGTTAATTAGAATAAACAGATGATATTAAATCCTCGTGTCATTCTGAATAATAAAATGTACTCAGTGTGTCTCCGCCGTTTTATTTCATATTGGAGTACAAACACTTTTCTTTTTTACCATTAAGGATGAAACACTTGTTTCTTTTAAAACATCATCTTTAAATGTTTTTCTACCTCCTAACTAAAACCTCGGACTTAAGACAGGTTCTTTGGAGCTGTTGACGCCCTGCTCAGGGTTAAACAACAACGTCTTTACATTACCTTCATTAATAAATGGTCAAACTAACCTCTTGGTTTTTAAAAAAAAAATTTTTGGAGCAAAAGTCAGGTCCTCTCTCATTTCAACAGGTCCTCTTGTTATTGAATACACAGCAATCTTCTAAGGGTATTAGGATTTCTCGGAGCAGACATTGTAACAGATCGTTGCAGAGTTTCTTCCGTGTTTTAACTATGAATTCTTAACCACTATTTTAACACTGAGACACACGACTCCCTTTAATTCGTTAACAAACACATTTGTAAGAATTCTTGTCAGCAAAACCCCCGAAAGAACACCTGTGTGTGTCTCTCTCTCTCTCACACCCACCCCCGCACACCCACATGGTCATCAGAGGTCATAAATGTACTGCTGGGACATGGGATGTCAAAGCATAGACGAAAGCTTATGTATTTAGCGATAGTTCTGTGTAAGTATCCTCGTTGGCGGACCATTTTCTGAAATCTTGTTTATAGTTTAAACAAAATGCATGACTCTTTTAAAACACCGTCTTTAAAAAAAAAGTTTTTTTCACCCTAAATATAACCTGGTTAGAAGGTAGGATATGTAATACATATTTTCATTTTCTTCAGACATATTGTCACTTCAGTCTCCACAACGAATAACACCGATGGTTTTGACCTTTCTTTCAGTAAAAGAGAACAACGACATCATACAGCCTTGAAGGACTGTAGAAATGTTTTACACATCACAGTGTTTTTCTCAACAACGTAGCCAATAAATAGTTCAATTATTTCACAAACATCAGTCTGTTCATTTCTTGACAGAAGGATTACACATAGATCATACACATAGGGAGCTACACATGCATAACATGTCCAAAATTCTAATACATCTACCACATTCAGTCACCAGGTCTAGTATTTTCTGATAGATTAGTTACACAAACTGATAATTACCACAGAAGTAATTTCAGAAACAAAGATTCACTTAAACCACAAATGTACACATTGGTAGGGATCGTTAAACCCTAAAACACACGACTCGTACCTTAATTCATTAACATAAACACACTGTAAGCAGTCTGGTCAGCAAACCCCCAGGAAACACTCGACTCTCTCTCTCTCTCTCTCTCTCTCTCTCTAACACACCCACACACACGCACGCACACCCCCCACACCCACATACACACACACACTTCAGATGTGTAGGACACTGTGTATAGGCCTACAAGACATTCCCCGGAAAATGTGTCTTCCACACACACGCACGCACACCCCCCCACACCCACATACACACACACACTTCAGATGTGTAGGACACTGTGTATAGGCCTACAAGACATTCCCCGGAAAATGTGTCTTCTAGTTTAAACAAAACTCTCGATTCTTTTAAGCAGCACTTTACATCCTAAAGGGTTAGGTTTAGAAGGCATGTAATACGCGCGTTTCTTATAAAACACCGTCTTTAAAACGTTTACCTCCTAAAGGGACCTATTTAGAAGGTATGTAAAAAGTTTATTTATTTATTTATTTTTTCTTTTTTACATTTCTTCGGGTATATCAATGTTTTAGAGTATTTATTTCAGTAAATTTTTATTCAAAGTCATGCCATTTTCTCAAAAAGTGCAATAAATAAAATTTCATTTATTTCACAAGCTTACATTCTGCTCATTTATGTTCACATTCAACCATCGTGTATTTTCTAACAGCGGAGCTATACAAAACAAACCCCCACAATCTAAATTTAATGTGGGGTTGCAAGATAAAAATTCTAATTTATTGAATTAATTAAATATTTAAAGTTGTACACATTATTTTGATGAGTGGTGTTGACATATATGTTGTTATATCAACAATAATGTTGATAATTACATCAACTTAACATTGTGTGTAATTTCTGCGTTAATTGATTTAAAACAAAATTTACGTTGTAGTACATTTACATTTATTCATTTAACAGAGTGTTAGAGGACCTGTAGACTGAACAAATACTAAGGTCATTACAATGTGAGTATCATTTCACTTACCATTAAATTCTACTAACGCAATGATTTTGGGGCATGTTCTCAGTTGTGATATGACCAATAGTGGACTCGTGTATAGGCTACACCTGCTAATACATCTGATGGACTATTTTGCACTAGTACACGTAGCTAATGCTAGTCATATTTAGCAGTGTAATTTGAATATCTACTCTTTAGTTTACCGTAGCAGTGGAAAAGAAGGAAAAAGTTTCATTTGACAAATCTGTTCATCTAGAGAGGGCTTTTCAATTGTGCTATAGGAAAGATAAGCATGATTACATTTCTGCTTATTCATGTAAACCTCAACTACATTGTGTAATCTAATTTCATGTATTGATACATTTTTTATTTTATTTTAAAAAATCTTTTGTCATTCGCACACGTAGCCTTCTAGCTCCACAGCCTTTGGACTGTTTATAGTTCTATGAGAGATAAAAGTAGTAGACACAGAGTATTTATTTTTTGTCTATATTGCTCATTTCATTCAGTGCTTTAACGTCTATAAATCCTGCAGAGATGTTACGTATGAGATTAGTAATGTAAATCACGCTGGATTTTACTTACTATTGTTATACAACTTAAAGGCAGTCATTTTTCCTGGTTTAAAAGACTGCATTCTACTGCAGACAATCTAAATGGAGAAACATAATTTTAAAAATGATTGTCAACTTAACAACTTGTGCTCATAATTATGGTAATTTAGTACATAACACTTAAATTCCTTTTAAATAATGTGAAAATAAAGTGCGTTTGTGTGCGTCATATTTTTGTTTGGATGTGTAATACACATGGCCGTACCATGTATAGTAACATTTGTGTCAGGAATGGATGGGACCCCGATTTAACATAACTAGCAACGTTTCTGTCACGAATGGATGTGAACCAGATTTAACATAACTGTATATATTTTATGACCTACCACAGAGAGTTTCATATTCTATGTGAAAAGAAAAAACATGAGCGTGCAACGTGTGTGGGGTGGAAAACACATGGCCGCACCATGTATGGTCACGAATGGATGTGATCCAGATTTAACATAACTATTCATATTTTTATGATCATGACCTTTGATCTAGATATAGAGAGTTAGAATGTGTATCTTTTTGACCTTTGACCTATACCTGTCAAAACTACGGTTACAATATATACAAACTATCTCTCTCTGTCAGCATCTCTCTCGCCGTGCTGCATGTGGAAAGAGTCTGTCTATATATGTACTTGTGTGGGGTGAAAGAGGGGGGTTATGGGATTGCTACAGTGTCCCAAGAGGGCTGGCGGCATTACCAGCGGATAATCAGGGGCTGATTGGAGGGTCAGTGGTTAAGCTCCGTCACTCATCGTTAACAGCATCATGTATGAGAACGTGGAAAAAGAAAGATCCGGATTGAGCGACGGTGCAGAACAAAATCTGTATTCGTCTCTCCAAATCAAACAAAGCAACGTTATAAAGCAACAATTTTCATCAAACAGAAACCAGAGAAGAACTCGTTAACTTCCTAACAATCCAACATTGTCAAACACTCACTAATTAAACTGAATACAATGACCAATATCCTGCTCTCTTATTGGTTAACAGCTCTGATCAACTCAAAATCCTACCAATATTCTCACTCAAAGCCTACCATCAGCATTATATCGAATGACATTAACACACTTAACACACAACATGTAGCTCAGAGCTCAGTCTTCAGTTTGCACTAGAGCTACAAGGCTCTAAACTGTCAACAGTGTGGAAAGTGAACGCTTAAATCATCACACACTGGTTTAGAAATCTATCTGTACAAATAAAGGATTTTTATCTGCTAGTAGTAAAGGCGTAATGCTTTAGGTTTCATGATGCTAAACCGCTAGATATAAGCTTTACTTGTTAGCTACAGCACATTAGGCTCATAGCTTCAGTGCAAAACTGAAAACCACAACAAACATTTCCTAACTACATTCATAAGAAAGAGAGAAACCAAATGCAGTTTTTAAAGGTCCACGTTCAAGAACACATCTTGCTCCAAGCGAATTACCAGAAACACTGATATTTTGTAACTAAACCTAGAGCGGTGTAGACGTGTGTTTCTCCTGCGTCAGCCTTAGAGGAACTGCGAGACGAACTGGAAGAGTTTGTGTTTGTTCTCGGCCTGGAGGAAAAGAGGACTGATCTCTAGGTACACCGCCTCGCTCTGCCGGTCCTCCATCAGCACCTGGTACAAGAGAAACACACTGTAATCCAGTCTGTACAGGATTTCGGAGGGTTTTTATAATTATTTATATACATTATAAACATTTATTTACTTATATTGTGATTATTGCGGCCCAAAATGCTCGATTTTTCTGTGGCTTTTTTCAAATTTACGTTGTTTTTCACACAAAATTGTTTTGCGCGTTCTTCCGCGGTGATGTTTGTTGGTAAACGAGACCTTTTAGCTGTTACTCATATTGACGGACATGAATCGAAGAGGAAATCTTGGCCCAGATCTGCAGAAAATCTGCGGTAAGTTTAAAACGTTGCAAGCTGTTCCGAATATTGCGGCGTTTGCTCAATTCTGCTTTCGTTTCTGCGATCGCAAATGGAACCGTGGAAGAAGCTGTTCACAGGATAAACATATTTATGGCACACTTGTACTATATCCTGTGTGAAGTTTACTTGAAGACATGTCGGAGACTCTGAAAACGTGTGAGGAAAGCTTATCTGAGACTGAGTCTGCCATTTGGCAGAAACCCAATACCCTGAGGACAACATCCCCATTGTGAAGCATGGTGGTGGTAACACTACAAAATGTGTATGTGTGTGTGTGTGTGGGGTGGGGTTAGGGGATGGGGTGTGTTGGCTCAAATTTAGCCTATTACCCAAAAACACTTAAAATTCAACTTAGAAGCCAACACTCACATCTACCTCTGAACCCAGTTGGAGATAGAAAAAAATACACCAGCCGTGAGTGAGAAGAAGCAAGGGTCCAGATTTATTGTTCCATTCCACCACACGAGATCCACACCGATGAGAATTCTCAGAAGTGATCTGATACCCTGAGCTTGAGCTCCAGTATTTATACTGTACTTACACAGTCAATAACCCATATGTTTCAAGAAGAGTATGATCTCACTACCAATAGGGTTAAAAAAGAGCTCATCTACCTTACTATTATGTTCCAGAAAAGGGCTATTCCACTTACACATAGAATCAAAACCAGGGGTTTTCAAATTACACATAGAATCAAAACCCATGGATTTCTAATAACCCAGAAAGTCAAATCCACGGGATTTCAATAACCCAGAGACTCAAAACTAAGGGATTTCAGTAACCCAGAGAATCGAAACCAAGGGATTTGAATAACCCGTAAAATCAAAAGTGGAGAGACAAAACAATCTAGAGTGACCTTGGTCTTACTATTATCTCACGGGGGGGCAGCTTGACTCAACCACCCTTATAAATGGCTCCTCATGGTTCTCTCTTAACATTAAGGCCTTCCTTGCGAGCCTGCATTTCTAGTTTATAATTTATTTTCATATTTGCTCTATATCTCCATTTTATATATAGTTATACTGCTTGAAAAACGGTTTACTGTACTTCCTACTTCATAATATCATTATATTACCCTTCTACTGTCCTACATATCCTATTATTCTGTTTTTTATAGAGTGTATATATATATATATATGTATATATATATATATATATATATATATATATATATATATATATATATATAATAAGATATTACCCTTATAATATCTTAATATTCCTTTTTATTATTCTTATAAAGTTATTGTAGTATGTGTGAGAGAGAGAGAGAGTGTGTGTGTGTGTGTTATGTCTACTTGCCCGCCCTTGACTGTACGAGTGTGTGTGTGTGTGTGTGTGTGTGTGTGTGTGTGTGTGTGTTATCACTCCTCAGCTCATACACTTCTTTTTGACTTTTTGACTAATAAACCATAGTGTATTACTCTTAAAGATCTAAGTAAAGTGTGAATCCAATTCAATATTCAATATCAGTCAATATTCGCCTCACACCGCTTCTGTGTGTCTTGGTGCCCGTCTTTTCTTCTTCTCCCCTTTACTGGATACTAGGTCTCCCTTATGTTTATTTCATGTCATTTTTATCCACAATAGGTGTCAGAAGTTGAAAGGGGGGTGAATACTTAGGAAATGCACTTAAATAATGAGGAAAACAGTCTGAAGAACACTCAGTCGTCAGTATACACTAAGAATTTAGTCAACATTTTTTCTAGGGCACTCTGCACTGCGTTGTGGGGAACACAGCGGTTCTGACAAACCTCTGAGACAAAACAGCGTCACGGCACTGCAGTGATGCCTGTCTGTTAGTTTGCTTTGCCTCAGACTTATTTTGAACTGATCTAATGTTTTGTCTGCTTGTGGGTTGGAAGTCCGTGATAGTTATATAAGTAGATATTTATATAAATCTTCCACACACACACAAACATCATCCATCCATCACAGCACCACTTCTGAAGCAGGGAAAACTTCAGCCACAACAACTACAGGAACTGTTACCATTGCTCGAACGAGAAAGATTCTTATTAACGAACAACTTTTATATGGACAGAAAGATACAGTCCCTTCTGAAACTACTGGAACGACAAGACCAATTCTTTTTCTTTTGCTGTAGACTGAAGACATTTGAGTTTGAGATCAAAAGATGAATATGAGACGAGAGTTTCAGCTTTTATTTCCTGGTATTTACATGTAGAGGTGATAACCGACATAGAACATAGCACGTTTTGTATCACACCAGCCAATTTGTAGGCGAGTAAAAATATTGGAACATGTGACTGAAAGGTGTTTCTTGTTACCCAGGTGTGTCCTGTTAGATTGACTGTTTAAACAATAAATAGCGCTGAACATCTACTCTTAGTTTTGGTTTTAGCCTTCACTTTCACCTGTGAAGACTGCATCTGTTGTTAAAAAGGATAAGCCAACATGAAGATCAGAGAGCTGTCTATGGGAGAAAAGCAAGTCATTTTGAAGCTGGGAAAAGAGGGAAAAAGAATCAGAGTCATTGTTCAAACATTGGAGCATAGCCACTAGAACAATATGGAATATCCTGAAAAAGAAAGAAAGCACTGGTGTACTGAGCAGCAGACACCGAATGGATCGGCCAAGGACGACAACAGCAGCTGATGACAGAAACATTGTGAGAGTTATGAAGGAACCTGACAAAACAACAGTTAGTGACATCAACAACAACCTCCACAGGGTAGGGGTGAAGGTCTCAGACATTTTGAGAGCAGAAACACAGGCCATACCACTTGATGCAGTTACTGCAAGCAAGGGATATGCATCAAATATTAAGTGTTATTTATTTTAACTTACTTCAAGACTTGTCTGTTCCTATACATTTCATTTTTCCAGGAAATAAAAGTTGAACTTTCATCTCATATCTCATTGTTTGATCTCAAACGCAAATGTTTTTGGTGTATAGCACAAACAAATGAATCGTCTGTTCTAATAGTTTCAGAAGGAACTCTATATTAGCAGTTTAAAACAGCATTGAGTACAACGTGGGCCGTTTAAACTTTTCAGCCTTGAAAATCATCAAGAAAGGGGACTGTATATAAGGAAAAGCACCTGATAGCCATTGTGAAATCTGTAAAGTGATGCTTTGGGCCTGATTTGTTGGTGGTGGGGGAGGCGGTGACTAATGTTATCTGTAGTAGAGCCAATACGTTTGCAGGAAATAAAGCACTCCTTAAGAAAAATATTGTTTTATACAGAATCCCCGTATGTTTAAGATCATGACATGATTTAATAAGTGGTGCGCATTTGCACGATGGGTGCCAATACTTTTGGAGCTACCGGTCTGACTCACCGGTATATACCCAGCTGGCAGTAGGTGTGTAAGCTGTAGGCTTGTTTCAGTCAGCTTCTCTTGACCAAGTGCAACATCAAACTCCATCTCTCCTCCTCCACATTCTGCCACCTCACACAGCAAGGCAGAGACAGCACAGGCTGCGCACACACACACACACACACACACACACACACACAGAGTTCTGATTATTACTACTTACATTATCAAATATGTCTCCTTTACCACTGTTCATCCCTCATTCCTATTGAAGGGGGTGTGGCTTATGAGACAGTCCCAGTGAAGGAGGTGTGGCCTTTGTGTCTCAGTCATAGTGAAGGAGGCATGTCCTGTGTCTCAGTCAAAGTGAAGGAGGCGTGGCCTCTGAACTTTGCATGTTACTGGATTATGTTTGTGGATTACTGTTTGGATTTACCTGCCTGTGTGTCTCTCAATAAAACTGTTCATACTGCACTTGCATCCTACCTTATCTTCATTGCATCACGAAATGTGACAGAATATTCTGCCGTAACATGGATGCAGCAGGAAGACAAGGGAGACATCACGCTACAATGGGAGTAGCAGGACAATACCTTATCGGGAAACGTTCTGATTACTGACCTCAGATTTCTTGTCCGTGCAGTTCCCTCAACGGTACGCCGTTGAACTGCCGCCAGAGACAGCGGGATTGAGCAGCTACCTGCTGGAGTTCCTCTTCAGCTGCCAGGAATATTTCTGCAGCCTGGCGTATCCCAAGCCTACTAAGAGACAGTGGATCGGGTTCTTGGTGTCCAGGTTTTGTGGACCGGCCCGTGACTGGGCGAAGCAGCTGGTGAGCAGAGTTCTCTGCCCTCCAGGATGTCACTCAATTTGCAGAACGTTTTATGGAGGAGTTCACGCAGCCAGGGCAGCTTCATGGTCTGGATTTACTGGGGTGGAGAGTCAATGGACAGCCCCAGCCTGACCTGCCCTTTAAGCTCTATTATGAGGGGATTGACAGGTCAGCCTCCACCGATCTGCTTCAGGTTCCAGCCAATGTGGAGGAGGTGGCACTGACATGCATGTCTGAGGGCTGCAGGAGGGAGACCAAGCTACAATGCCCTACCTGCAAAAAACTGGGTCTCCAGGAAGCATTCTACTGCTCTTCCACTGCAAAGCCCAGTTACTGTCCCAAGTTCAATTCAATTCAATTCAATTTTATTTGTATAGCGCTTTTTACAATAGACATTGTCTCAAAGCAGCTTTACAGAAATATCAACACGGTATACAGATATTAAAGGTGTGAATTTATCCCAACTGAGCAAGCCACTGAGTGGCGACGGTGGCAAGGAAAAACTCCCTAAGATGTTTTAAGAGGAAGAAACCTTGAGAGGAACCCGACTCAGAAGGGAACCCATCCTCATCTGGGTAACAACAGATATTGTGAAAAAGTTCATTATGGATTTATATGAAGTCTGTATGGTGTTAAGAGCAGCCGTAGTCCCAGCAGTCTGGAATTAAAGAAGATTTGAGCTCCATCCAGAGGCTGAAAGGATCAGGATCTCTAGTATCTCCATAAATTCGTGTGGGGCTCGGCGAAAGGAGAGAGGGAGAAAGTAGAACAGAAACTAGTCAGGGTAGGCTTGAGTAAACAAATACGTTTTAAGCTTAGACTTAAACACTGAGACTGTGTCTGAGTCCCGAACACTAATAGGAAGACTGTTCCATAACTGTGGGGCCCTATAAGAGAAAGCTCTTCCCCCTGCTGTAGCCTTCACTATTCGAGGTACCGTCAGATAGCCTGCATCTTTTGATCTAAGTAGGCGTGGCGGATCATATAAAACCAAAAGGTCGCTTAGATATTGTGGCGCGAGACCGTTTAGTGCTTTATAGGTTAATAAGAGTATTTTATAATTAATGCGAGATTTTACTGGGAGCCAATGCAGTGTGGATAATATCGGTGTGATATGGTCGTATCTTCTAGTTCTAGTTAGGACTCTAGCAGCTGCATTCTGGACTAATTGGAGCTTATTTATATTCCTACTGGAACATCCAGACAGTATGGCATTACAGTAATCTAATCTAGAGGTGACGAATGCATGAACTAGTATTTCCGCATCATGTAGTGACAATATGTTTCTTATTTTAGAAATATTTCTGAGATGAAAGAAGGCTATCCTAGTAATATTATCTACATGAGCATCAAATGATAGGCTGGAGTCAATAATCACTCCAAGGTCTTTAACTGCTGCACATGATGAAACAGAAAGACCATCCAGAGTAACCATGTGATCAGAAAGGATACTTCTAGCTACACGTGGGCCTAATAAAAGTATTTCTGTTTTATCAGAATTAAGCAGAAGGAAGTTAATTAACATCCAATGTCTAATGTCCTTTACACAATCCTCAACTTTACTAAGCTTATGTCTGTCCTCTGGCTTCGCTGAAACATACAACTGTGTATCATCAGCATAACAGTGGAAGCTAATTCCATGTTTACGAATAATTTGACCTAGGGGTAGCATATATAAAGTAAAGAGCAGTGGGCCTAAAACAGAACCCTGTGGAACTCCAAAAGTAACCTCAGTACGCATGGAGAATTCACCATTTACATCTACGAACTGATAACGATCGGTCAGATAAGACCTGAGCCAGGAGAGGACTGTTCCCTTAATACCAACAACATTTTCTAATCTATCAAGGAGAATAGTGTGATCTATAGTATCAAAAGCTGCACTAAGGTCGAGTAACACAAGCAGCGAGACACAACCCTGATCAGAGGTCAGTAGAAGGTCATTTACTACTTTAACTAACGCTGTCTCTGTGCTATGATGAGGTCTAAATCCTGACTGATACATTTCATGAATGTTATTCCTATCTAAGTACGAGCATAGCTGCTTTGCTACAACCTTTTCTAAAATCTTAGAGATGAAGGGGAGATTTGATATTGGTCTATAGCTGGACAATTGAGACGGGTCAAGATCAGGTTTTTTAATCAAGGGTTTAATAACTGCTAATTTAAGTGATTTAGGTACATAGCCACTGCTTAGGGAAGAATTGATTATATTTAGAAGTGGCTCAATTACTACTGGACCAATCTGTTTAAACAAACATGTAGGTACGGGATCTAGTATGCAAGTTGATGAATTTGCTGAAGAGATTAATGTAGCTAGTTCGGTCTCTCTAAGCAGAGCAAAACACTCTAAACATTGATCTGATATTGCTACACTGTCATGTAATGGGTTTGTTACAGTACTGTCCAGTTTTAATTTAATGGCCTGTATTTCACGTCTAATATTTTCAACCTTATCACTGAAAAATTTCATGAAATCTTCACTGCTATGTAATGATTGAGTGTTTCTCTCTGTAGTGGTTTTATTCCTAGTTAATTTTGCTACTGTGTTGAAAAGGAATCTAGAATTGTTTTTGTTGTCTCCTATTAAGGTGGAGAAATAGATTTTTCTAGCATCGCCAAGAGATTTCCTATATTTCAGTAGGCTCTCCTTCCATGCTATTTGAAATATCACCAGTTTGGTTTGACGCCATTTACGTTCTAATTGCCGAGTTGTCTGTTTTAAGGTTCGCGTTTGATCGTTATACCAGGGTGCTAATTTTTTTTCTCTAATTATTTTCCTTTTGAGTGGAGCCACTCTATCTAGCATGTAGCGGAGTGTTGACTCCAAGCTTTCAGTCGCCTGATCGAGTTCTGTGTGATCTGACGGTGATCCAAATCTAATTGATGTTTCTGCGAGGTTATTTATGAAGCTTGGTGCAGTAGCTGAAGTGTAGGTACGTTTTACACGGTAGCGAGACCAGGTGGAAATATTATGATCAATACGTATTATGAACGAGATAAGATAATGGTCTGAGACAACTTCAGACTGCGGAAAAATGATAATATTTTCTATACTTAGTCCGTATGTTAGTATGAGGTCAAGAGTGTGACCACCATTATGAGTAGGCCCGATTACATTCTGATTAATCCCTACTGAATCTAAGATGGACACAACCGCTATTCTTAGAGGGTCTTCCAGGTTATCAAAATGAATATTAAAGTCTCCGACGATTAATGCTTTATCTACAGACACAACCAGGTTTGAGACAAAGTCTGCAAATTCACTAAGAAATTCAGTATATGGCCCTGGGGGTCTGTAAATAATAATTAGAGGAATTGACTTATTTTTTGTGGCTACATAACTTATACTGGTATAAAGAATTTCAAAAGAATTAAATTTATGCTTAGGTTTTTGTGTGACGACTAGATTTTGACTATGGATGAGTCCAACACCTCCTCCTCTACCAGCTGAACGAGGCTGATGTACATAACTGTATCCAGGAGGACTGGCTTCATTTAATGCTATGTACTCATTTGGTTTAATCCAAGTTTCCGTTAAACACATTAAATTACATTCCTGATCAGTAATGATGTCGTTAACAATAAGAGCCTTAGACGCAAGAGATCTAATGTTTAATAGTCCTAGCCTCAGATCAATAGTGCTGGCTGTGCATTCAATATGATTTAATTTTATGTTAATTAGGTTACGAAGATCGACTTTCCGAGATTTTCTATATATTTGAATAGCTCGGGGAACAGACACAGTCTCTATAGTATGTATTACCTTTTCCGAATTTTTAGTTGAACATTGATTATACTGAATGTTATTATTGGAAGATGTACTTACGATAGGCAGTCACTTGGAGTGTAGCGCCTTGGAAATGTTGTCTGAAAGCAGTTCCGCTCCAAGGCTGCTGGGGTGCAGGCCATCAGGACGAAACAACCTAGGACGCTCCCAGAACAGATTCCAGTTATTGACAAACACCAGATTCTGCTCATTACACCAAGAGACTAACCAATCATTTAATGCTAGAAGTCTACTGAACTTTTCTGCTCCACGTCTGTATGTGGGAAGAGGTCCAGAGACGATGATCTTCGCGGTAGGTGATCTGCCTCGTACCGTCTCGATCAGGCTGGAGAAGTCCCTCTTCAGCACCTCCGTCTGCCGCAGCCTGGTGTCGTTCGTCCCCGCGTGCAGCACAACCGCTCCAATGCGCTCGTCTTTCTTCAGGATCCCGGATACCTGCGCAGCGACATCAAGGACACAAGCACCAGAAAAACAGTGTGTGCGCACCTTACCTTTAGATGAGGCTACACGGACGTTCCGCACAATGGAGTCCCTGACGATCACAGTGTTGGGTCTGGTCTGGCGGAGAGGGGCGAAGCGGTTCCTGGTTGGAATCTCGAACACTGGAGGTGGAGAAGGTCCAGCCCGCGCCTTTCGCCGCTGGTTTACCCAAGGCCCGAGGTGTGTTGGCGCTGGCGTTACGGAGACCACGGCTGGGAAAGTCCTAGGTGCACGGTCCCTGCACAGAGAAACACACGGCGTAGAGGGGCTGGGAGTGGAAATACCACGCTGTGTGCTTACCTTGGATATGTGAGCAGAGGCACAAGATGTTTCCAGCGCAGTTTGTCGCTCCAGCAGCTGGGCCTGCTTGTCGAGTAGGCCGCGGATCTGCTTCTCCACATCCTCCAGTTCCAGCCGCACCATGTGAAGCTCAAGCGAGTCCTCATCTGCACTCAAAACCGGAGAGACAGCAGACATATTTGTTTGTTTGTTTTTTTTAAAAACAGAACAGCGGTAAGTGAGAAATGTGAAACGTAAACAAGGCTAGCGGTAGGTGAATAGAATACAGATCAAATTTGCGACAGCGCAACGTTACGATTGTTTTATTTAACATGGTGTCAGTTATATTTGTATAACGTAAGGTAAATAATTTTAAAGTATAGAGATTAGAAGAAATTAATGTAAATTAATGTAATAGCGTTAGCTCGAAGGGTGCTGCTTCCTCAGTGACACTTCAGGTTGCCAGATCCTTCCTCCTCAATGACATGACAATCTGTCATGACCATCTCTGCTTCCAAGTGTCTGTTAACCAGGACAACCAAGCCCTGCTCAAGCCCAAGTCTACTGACACGGCCGACCAAGTTCTGCTCAAGCCCGAGTCTACTGATATGGCCGACCAAGTTCTGCTCAAGCCCGAGTCTACTGACACGGCCGACCAAGTTCTGCTCACAGGCAAGTCTACTGATATGGCTGACCAAGTTCTGCTCAAGCCCGAGTCTACCGACACGGTCGACCAAGTTCTGCCATGAATTCCCCTTTAAGCAGCACGCTGTGGAGCATGTGAGCGCGCGTGCACGAGCAGGTGCACCTGCTTTTCCCTTGTTGACAATCGTGACATTTCGACACGTGCATTTGTTATGTTTCTGTTATGTCTCCTCCCCGTTCTGTCATTGGTTGTTGTTTCATGTGCGTCTGAATCGCCCTCAGCCATCAGCCATTACGAAGCTGATTATGTTTGTATATATACCGCGCGCCTCCCAGCACACAGCGCGGAATATTGAGTTGTAGTAGATTAGTTGAGTGTCCTTACGATAGAGAACCAAAGTCACAGTTTATAGTTTCATGGTTCAATTCATAGTCATAGTTCATGTCATGGTTCATGTTTAGGTTCATTAGTTTAGTTCACGCTGGTTTCTCCGCCCCCAGTCCCGCGCTATAGTTCATGTTCATGAGAAAGAAAGAAAAAAGAAACATCCACCTAGTGTTTAAAAAACAAAAAATTTAAAATAGAATATAAATATATAACTGGAGCTTCTGTCAGCATTAGTATAAGACTTAATGTAGTGCACCTACTTATTTTAACTTGGTATGTGTTTGGAAAAAATCAAAAAGCTTTAAAAAAAAAAAAAAAAAAAAAGGGCTGGATTGTAAAATTTAAAAAGAAAAAAGAAATTGTGCAGTCCATGGATTATTGCTCTGAAGATAAACAAGAAAAAGAAAAAAGAATGCACCTATCATGGTGGTCTTTCCCTGATTCAGGATCTGAGGAGATGAAGGAGAGAACAGAACAGACCCAGCACAGAGAAAGGAGAGTCACATTCAAGGGAGAAAAAGCACAGGGAGAAGGCTGGATGAGGTGCATTGTGGGAAGACACGATGGGGACTAGGTCATCTTGGAGGAAAACAAAGCGGTCACACTGATGTAGTCACTCGGTCCACAGTGTTATTGACCTCGTTTTTGTTGGAGTCCAGGCCTTTGGCAGCGTTCAGACCATTGTGGAGATTCTCCACCACCTTCTTCATGCTCCTCAGCTCTCCGGAGTGCGGCGTGGCCCGTCGCAACAGCGTTCCCTATGACAGAGGAAAAGAAATAAAGAAAACAAGACCATCATTGGAGATACACGAGCTATAGTTATAGACACTTAGTTATTGCTATTCATCACATTCGATCCATCACCGTTATAAAACGGCTCCTTTCCCACGCTGGTCCTGTTACTCGGTTATTGATGAATCATTCATTCCTGGCAATAGTTGAGCGTACATATTTGCTGGTCTATGGTCTGTTTTGTACTGTGTTATCTTTAATTTTTTTTGTGGAGTCACCGAGTTGTCAAGTTATTATTCTGACAGGGTCATGTGATTAGCACGGCAACAGCTGGACTACATTCCGCTAACAATAATAATAATAATAATAATAATAAGAATAATAATAATAATAATAATAAAACTAAATGATGAGTGTAGGCACAAGGTCTGTGTATTTAATAACAGAAAGGCTAACTTAGTGCATATTCTGCATTTATAACCTATAGTATCACTATACATACACTCACTGGCCACTTTAAGACAAACACCTGTACAGCTGCACAGCTGTGCAATTATCCAATCAGACAACCATGTGGCAGCAGCACAGTGCATAAAATCATGCAGATATACATCAACGGCTTCAGGAAATGTTCACATCAAACATCTGAATAGGGGGGAAATGTGCTCTCGGTGACTCGGTGGCATGGTTGTTGGTGCCAGACGGGTATTTGCGTATTTCAGAAGCTACTGATCTGCTTGGAATTTCACAGCCTCCTGAGTTTATTCAAGATGGTGCAAAAAACCATCGAGTGGCGGAACTAAGAGTGGAAACGGCTTGTTGATGAGCGAGATCAAAAGAGAGCTCGATAGCTAGACTGGGTCGAGCCGAGAAGAAGGCTACCATAAAATGGAAAAAAAAACAAACAAAAAAAAAAACATGCCGAACCTGAGAAGACGTCCACATTTTATCTACATGATTTCATGTATTGGATAACTGCATGAATGAGCAGGGATATACCAATGAGTGTATAAATCTGTACTGTACTATTAGAAAACCATTTAAACAATTCTCACAGGTCCCGGTCACATAGCAATACAGGTTTCTGCTCTACTTTTTTCTTACAACAGTGATTCATTCATCACGGAACAGGACAGGGCTATGTTTACAGAACAAGGCCATTTGAATGACTTTACTCCCAACTCTCAGTGTACCACGCCAAGTACAGGATAAAACACCATAGGTGTGCTGTTCCAGATAAATAATCAATGACAGTGACTGAAGGCGAAGTAAGCCCCTAAAGCAAGGTCATAGCTTTAACTACGGATCCAAAATCAGACTCTTAGAGGGCTTTCGCACTGGCAGCTCAGTTTGAGCGCGGTTTGTGTGTAATGTGAAAGCTGTCACATGGACCGGGAAGCACAGCGCGGTACCGGACCTGAGACTACCTGAAGGAGGTGGTCCTAGTTCGGTTGCTCTGGAACCGAGCCACGATTCCAGTGAATATGAACGCAAATCGTACTCCGTTCCGCGCTTATTCAGGAAGTAAAGTAACCTGCGCGTGCATTTTAGCTGAGGACGGCATCATTACGACGTAGTCTCCACAACGCACGTGTACCATGAGCGGCAGGGGAATTTGTGGGACACAGAAGAGGTCCACTGCTGCGCATAATATCTGTTGCACCTGCGTTCGAGTGAGTCTGAACCCAGACCAACGGGGGGATCAATCGCACTCTGATTTGGACCACAGTAAACATGACCCGTGTGACAACTATCGTACTCAAAGGCTACCTTATGCTTTATATTCTAATTTTATTAGTTTCCAAGTGTGGTTCATACCACCAGGGTCACTCCCTGTATTAACAAAGGTGAACTGTCAGGAATTTCTTGCCATTGGATTTTGTGTTTATATACTTCGTTATTTTGCTATTTACTGAAATGCACTTCATTCATTTAGTTGGGTTTCCAAAAATTCTGACAATCCTGACTCGGCAACCTACAGCGTAATGTCCGAAATCCACAGGCGTGAAAGTTTCCTCACTCAAACTCGGGATTCTGACACTCTGACATAAGCGTTTGCACATTTGCATTTTAATTAATGATACAGTAAACACGTGCATCAAAACCAATCTTATAAATTGGATGGTAGCAGTAGTAAGATAATAGTAATAGTAATAATAGTCCGAGCTGTTATTTCAGTTTAACACACGCGCGCGCACACACACGGAAGCTCAATCAGGCGATAGAGTCCAGCATTTCACAATTCTCTCACCTGTTCATCGTCGTCATCGAGGAATCGGATGGTGCTCATTCTATTCGTGGCTCTGTTGTCCCACGTGTCATCAGCCACATCGTTCACGAGACTCTCCAGAGCGCCATAGCGTGCCAGGTTATCAGAACCTACATATACACACACAGACACATTCCACTATCACGTCTCACCTCACCATTCCCAAAATATTTTCCCAAAGCTGAAGGTTAAGCCAAAATAAAGTAAACTCAACTGAAGAGTTCACCTGCGATACCCAGCAAGTAAAAAATGTCAGATTAGGGCTCCGATTATACTCGACTTGTATAAACCCAGACTTATTTAGAGGCTTTGTGCATGAGTGTCTGTGCTCCTGCTCGGTCTCCGTCTCTCCCTCCCTCCTCCCCTCAGTGACCTAGCTTCCATGGGTTTTCCACCCTCACCAGTCCGTGTCACCACAAATGATCATAATCCCTCGGCCTAAACAAGAAAACACAGCTGCTACTCAGAAGAGGCTAAGAATGACAAACTTTCTATTCGTCTTTATCGACACTACGTTTACATTCGTAGGCAAAAATATATATAGATATACGAAATTAATTCTGGTGCACTCTCAGTGCACAGCAGTGGATGTGATGCCACTTGCCACTGTGGTTAGTGCTTAATAGCGATGAGTGTGGTTAGGCAGAGATGAGCTTCTTTAAGCCATGCAATCCAGCGGGTGTACATAAAACAGCTCAGGTGCAGAGAGAGAACGTGCCAGACAAGATCAGAGATTTTAGGCTCTGTCTACTTATCAAACATTCCAAAAAAATATATTCTTCTTCTATGAGAATATGTGCTAGACAGGCACAGAGCAAATTAAAATCCTACAAGCCATGCCGTTTAGGGCTCACGTTGAGCAGAGACCTTCTCAAACACAGGAATTCATACATACGGAGTGCTAATGTTTGCATACGCATAGGAAAAAATAGCGAAAACAAAGAAATATAAATGATATGGGGGAAACATTTTGTTAGTTGTTTTTCTTTATTATCAAAAAAAAGAAATGATCAAATGAACTATTTTAAGAATGAATAAGAAGAACTCAGGGTTGCCTCCACCACCACCAAGTCTAGTCCATTCCTTTAGTCTCATTACTAATCTGTATGTCTCAAACTCAAATACCCTTAAAATACATGGCTCAAAAAGCAAGACAGCTATTGAAGAAAAACTATTTCTGACATTTGATCTTGTTTGGATCAACTCTAAAATCTAATATCAGTTCATCTTCTGTGTACAGTCACGATTCTATATAAATCCTCCAAAACATACTACCTCCACCACCTAGTGGCTTTTAATTCCCTCAGTTGTAATATATTGGCTGCCTTGCAGTTCTCCCTGTAGTTCTGGCCTTGTTTCCCACTGAAGTTAAGCAAGGTTGAGCCTGGCCAGTACCTGGATGGGAGACCTACTGGGCAAAACTAAGGTTGCTGCTGGAAGTGGTATTAGTGAGGCCAGCAGGGGGTGCTCACCCTGTGGTCTGTGTGGGGCCTAATGCCCCGCTATAGTGAGGAGGGACACTATACTGTAAAAACAGCACAGTCTTTTGAATGAGACGTTAAACCGAGGTCCTGACTCGCTGTGGTCATTAAATATCCCAGGACACTTCTCGTAAAGGAGTAGGGGTATTAGAAAAAGATCTGAAAAGTTATCTTGATTGCACTTGCATCGCAAAAAGCCACTATTTTAACAGGAGTGTGTAGACTTTTTATAGCCTCGGTAGATTGGTATACGTGTGCGGCACACACCACACATGCTGTTCCTGGCTTGAAATGCTACGGATTATAATATTCATAATCGAAACAGTACATGATCTATACTTCAGCCTGTACTGTGCTGAAGCAAAAAAAAGCGTTCTTAAGTTAAAAAAAAAATAATAATAAAATTAAATGTTCTAACTGCCACTAAGCACAAGCAAACAGATCAATGAAACTTAAGAACCTTATTTGATCATATGCAAAGTCATGTCATTCCTGAGGTAAAACAGGAATAATGCTTGGAAGTGCTTTCTTGCTTGTCCGTTATTAAAATCATCCAGTCATTTTCAGGTTTCAGCTCTGTGCTTCATGCTGGCACTTTCAAGTAACCTTGTAGGCTGAAAACGATCGCCACTAGAAGCAGGTATGTTGAGTATCACTTCAGATATGGAACTGTTCTGCCGCTGACACTAATTAAGTCTCCGTGGATTTGTTGTAGAGTTTCGAGAAAAAGAAATTATTCATGCTGTTTGGAAATACAGCGTTATACTGTGTGTGTATATATATATATATATATATAAAATTAGTGTAATATAAACAGAAAATATATATAAGTCGATACCACAGTGTGGTATAAAAATAAAATAAAAGAATTTAATTAAAAACACTCCTGGAGGACACTGATACTGGCAGAGAGAGAGAGAGAGAGAGAGAGATTTTAGTTATCCTAAATGTGCACACACACCCCTTATACTCTGAATGCAAGCATTAGTTTAAATTCACTGATACGGTGTCAGGATAAAAAGATTTATTAAAAGCATGAACATGTGAATAATTATTAGCGACATGAGGCTACATTTAGCTGACAGGACACGGGCTGAATGGAGATGCATGGTGGACCATTAAGAGGTAGTTTATAACACTGCAATGCGTTTGCATCATTAACAAATAGAGAGAGATAGAGGGGGGAGAGGGAGAGAGAGAGAGTGGGGGAGAGAGGGAGAGAGAGTGGGGGAGAGGGGGAAGAGAGAGAGAGAGAGGGATTTGAATTGAATTTGAATTTCAAAAGCCTTTTTATTTACATGATTTTAAAACTACAATGACCTATTTCGGTCCCACAGAGTCATTTCAAATAACACTAACTAAATAGGCAGGGCAGGGCAGGGCGGGGCAGGGAGGCAGATAGGTACATAGGTGATAAAAATAAACACCACTTCCAAATGCATCTGAAAAACCACAGGGAGTATAAAAAAAATAAAAAGCAAAAAAAACACAATAGTAGAAGTTGATTAAATTTCACCTTTTCTTCTGCAACCACACATAATGCCCCTTCCAGACACCATATATTTTCAAACGATACACGATCCTTCAACTAAAACCAAAAGCAGTCAAGACGTTCCACAGGTAAGTATGCTCAACCCTGTCACAGCCTTTTCCTGATCAATTAAAACCAAACCACATTCCAAATTAAAAATCCTTCCGACCTCTACAACATCCCTAATGAACGAAATGTTATCATGAATAAATCGACCCGGCACACAGTAGGTCTGGTCCGGATGGATCACCTCTTCCATGACTTTACTAAGTCGGTTTGCCAATACCTTGGAGAGCAGTCGGTATTCCACACAGAGAACTGAAACAGGTCTCCATGATCTTATGTCGTGTAGAACTCCTTTCTTGGGCAACAGAGTCAATACTGCTCTGCGACAACTGAGTGGCAGCCGCCCCGTGACTAAACTGTCACCCAGTACCTCCAGTAGGTCTGCACCCATTTCAGGCCAAAAAGACTTATAAAAGTCAGCCGGTAGACCATCGATCCCTGGTGCCTTGCCACTCTCCATACCCTGGAGGGCTCGTAGCAGTTCCTCTACGGTCAACGCCCCTCCGAGGTCTGCATGCGTTTCCTGACACCTGAGGGAGATCCTTCAAGAAGACGTTATCATGGGCCTGCTCAACGGAGATTTCACACATGTACAGTTCCTTGTAGAAACCGACTGCTCTCTTTCGAATTCCTCTATTGTCCACTAAAAGTGTCCCATCATCAGAGAACAGGCCATGTATCATCTTATTCTGACCATTCTTTTTTTCCAAATTAAAATAGAATTTCGACGGTGCATCCATACACTCTACAGTCTGAAACCGTGACCTGACCAGAGCTCCTTGTGCAGTAACGTCTAGCAATTTAGTCAATAAACTCCTTTTTTGTTCTTAAATTTTCTATGCATACCTGCCATCCTGTGTTTTTCATTAACTCTTGAAGCTCCATTATTTCGTTCTCCAAGGATGTCATGCGGAGAGTTGTGTCTCTCGTGACATTGGAGGTAGATTTCACACTTGTACAGTTCCTTGTAGAAACCGACTGCTCTCTTTCGAATTTCTCTATGGTAGAGAACCATACAATGGTCCATAAATCCTACTGGTATATTTACACAACTTCTAAAAGCACTTAACTGGTGTTTAAAAGCATCAAATTTATCTAATCTGGCCATAGAGAGCATATTATTATAGGAGTGCACCCAGGTATATTGTTTCTGCATGTGGTGAAAATTTCTCCAAATGTCCACAAGGTCACAGGAATTCATTAACTCGACTAACCTTCTACGTGATGGCATATGGGGCTCTACATGATTCCTGTCTATACCCAGCTCTGTACATTTTAAAATCCCCCCTAGAATTAAAAAAATCATCAGCGTCACAATTCTTCAGGACATTGTCTAAGGTTCGTAAAAATAACATTCTTTCAATGGCTGCAGTCGGGGCATAAACACAAACAAAAACGACCCACCTATTCTCATATTGAGATCTAACCAACAGTCGACCCTTTATGATTTCATCAACTTGATAAGAACAGGGGATAAAATTATGGGAAAATAAAATAGCTACTCCCCCACAGGTAGATGTCTTATGACTTAAAACGGATAACCCTTTAAACTCCCTGGCCCAGTCCGCAGCATTATTAGTGTCTGTGTGGGTTTCCTGAGCAAAGATGACATCAATTTTGTTTGGCTTCACCGTTTCAAATAACAAAAATCTTTTATTTCTTTCCCTTGCTCCATTTAAATTCAACAAAGCAATTCGAAACTCACTCATAAATATGAGGAAAAATAATAGATTTACGTACATGATGTCTAGGATTGACTATCACTATCATTATAGTCCAACAGTACATTGACTTTTGTAAGGATTTTCTTTAGACGGTATCCCTCCTAATCAGTGAAACCCCATTCTGACATAAACCCACATGTTTTTTTAATGAACTGTTCCACATCCGGGAAAACTCGTCTATCCTCACATTCCTAGCATGTTTAGTCTTTCTCAGAAAAGCCTTGATGTTGTCCACGCTATATTCATGGCTCGAAAAGCCACTTAGATTTACACTACATGTAATACTACAGTCAGACACTTCGCTCTCGCTCTCCACCTCCACAGAATTCAGCTCCTCTGCAACATCTTTCCTCTTAGCCTGTGCATGAGGACGATTTCTCCATCTCTTTCTCTGGGGCACCTTGAACACATTCTCTTCCGTCTCCATATGAGAGCTATCATCCGCAACTTCATCAACAAGGGACGGATCCACACTATCTAGTGACACCGTACTGTCCTGTGTACCCTTATCACCTAAATCCTGCTCAGTCTCAGCCTTCTCTTCTTCACCTGGTTGAACACCGACACCCTGGTGAGAGGGAACAGCTTCAGGTGTCTCCACCTGAGAAGGTACTGCTGTTCCCTCTCCCGGTGTGTGGGCCCCATCCACCCCAACGCCCTCTCCAGCAGTAACCTCGTTACCAGCGGCCGCGTTAGTATCATTATCATTTTCGGGATTCACTCGTTTTTCTGGACAGGCCCGCACCAGATGACCAGATAAACCACACCCACAACACTTCATTGTAGTAATAGTAGCGTAAATAACATAATTAAAATCCTCCACCTTTACATTGAGTGTCAGATCCAGATCATTATTGTCCTTCAGAACCATGTACACACACCGTCTGAAAGACACGATATGTTTTACACGAGGGGATTTACTTGTAGTCGCGATCTTCTTGATCTGAGAGACTGGTTTTCCATAGCGGGATAGAGTTTGTGACAGAACCTCGTCCTTAATAAAAGGAGGAACATTCGACAGGATGACTTTTTTACACAGGGTTGATAAAGGAAGCATTAAGTGGAACACACCATCAATCACAACTCCACTGTCCACCATGTCGTTTACTAACTCCACCGTTTTCAGAAACAGCACAACAGCACTATTCATCCGGGCCGCAGACAGAATGTTGTCGTATCCTACACTCTCCCCCACGGCCAGACTAACCTCCTCAACGCTGGCGGTAGTGGCTACTTTAATAGCATGCCGCCGCGTGAGAGAATCATACTTCCCCGTACCTGAGGCAGCCATGCTCCCGACCACGGAAACAGCCACCCAGGCCAGCGAGAAAAATCACACACAAACACACACACCTGCGCACACACACACACACACACACAGACACACAACAAACAATAGTAGATTTAAACTCCCTCAGAAAACAAAGACCTAAAAGGAAATCGTATTTCTGAAGAAAAGACAGATAGAAAAATGAACAAGCGAACTTTGGAGCAGCGGCCTCGGCCACTGAGAGAGAGAGAGAGAGAGAGAGAGAGAGAGAGAGAGAGAGAGAGAGAGAGAGAGAGAGAGTTTCTGTGTGAGAGAATGTCTGTGTGTTAGAGAGAGAGTGTCTGTGTGTGAGAGAGAGAGAGTGTCTGTGTGAGAGAGTGAGAGTGTGTCTGTGTGTGAGGGAGAGAGTCTGTCTGTGTGAGAGACATAGTGTGTCTGTGAGAGAGAGAGAGTGTATGTCTGTGTGTGTGAGAGAGAGATAGTGTGTCTGTGTGAGAGAGCAAGAAATTGTCTGTGTGAGATAGTGAGAGAGTGTCTGTGTGTGTGAGAGAGAGAGTGTGTCTGTGTGAGGGAGTGTCTGTGTGAGAGAGTGAGAGTGTGTCTCTGTGAGAAAGAGAGTGTGTCTGTGTGTGAGAGAGAGTGTGTCTGTGAGAGAGTGTGTGTCTGTGTGTTTGAGAGAGAGAGAGAGAGAGAGAGAGAGTGTGTGTCTGTGTGTGAGAGAGAGAGTGTGTCTGTGTGTTTGAGAGAGAGAGAGTGTGTGTCTGTGTGTGAGAGAGAGTGTGTCTGTGAGAGAGAGAGTGTGTGTCTGTGTGTTTGAGAGAGAGAGAGAGAGAGTGTGTCTGTGTGTGAGAGAGAGAGTGTGTCTGTGTGTTTGAGAGAGAGAGTGTGTCTGTGAGAGAGAGAGAATGTGTCTTTGTGAGAGAGAGAGTGTGTCTGTGTGTGAGAGAGAGTGTCTGTGCGAGTGAAAGAGAGAGAGAATGTGTCTGTGAGAGAGAGAGTGTCTGTGCGAGAGAGAGAGAGAGAGTGTGTCTGTGTGAGAGTGTGTCTGTGTGTGTATGAGAGAGAGTGTCTGTGTGAGAGTGTGTCTGTCTGTGTGAGAGAGTGTCTGTGCGAGAGAGAGTCTGTTTGTGTGAGAGACAGAGTGTGTCTGTGAGACAGAGAGTGTGTCTGTGTGTGAGAGAGAGAGAGTGTGTGCATGTGTGTGTGTGTGAGTGTTTGTGTGTGTGTGTGTGTGTGTGTGAGAGAGAGAGAGAGAGAGAGAGAGAGAGAGAGTGTGTGTGTGTGTGTGTGTGTGTGTGTGTGTGTGTGTGTGTGTGTGTGTGAGAGAGAGAGAGAGAGTTTGTAATTATCACTTCATGGGGACATCATCATGTTTACACAGCAACCTCATGGGGACCAAAAACATTATGGGGACAAAAATCCACGTCCTCACAGGGGTGATGCATTGAAAAGTGTTGAGGAGGCTGTAAATAGACGCCTCACTAATTTTTATCTTTGGCATATAACGCATGATCTGGACAAACTGTGTATGTGACCGGTTTGGTCTATGTCGCCCCCTTTAGTCTGGAACCGGTATTTTTTGGGGGAGGGGCTTGGCCAACCACTTCACACACTCTGCAAGTCTAATTTATGCAAATTATGGTACCACCCACTTAGTAAAGGACTGTGGCTAATCTGCATATGCACATTAGCTCTATTACCTATTAGAGGATTAAAAAGTGACTGGTAAGTTAAAAGCCTAATTAGACTGTTAGAAGGTTAGATTGGTAGCATAAGCTACACATTAATAAGTCAGAACAGATAGTTATCATGTTTTCCAAATAATTATAAGTCTTAATAATAATTAAAGTTTCAGTTTTTAAATTTTTGCACAGTGAAATGACACTTTTTAAAAATCTCTAAGCAGTAAAACGAAATCCTTAAGTCGGGTTATGGCGGAGTGTAGTTTTTTTGACTGCACTAATAGTTCATAAACACCACACAGGAAGTAGGAAAAGAACTACATTTCCCATCTGCCCTGGCTGTCACAGGCTAATAGCACCAGCTGCTTTCCATTGCCCTAATGAGTGATTCTACTGCGGCAACGAGACCAAATACAACGAAAGGTAAGTTATTATTATAATTTTTTGCAGTTTATAAGTTTGTAATTTTATTTTCGTGCTTTAAGACATCATTTATAATTGAATCGCAATATTAAAGTAATTGTTATGCTAGCGGACTTTACTAGCCAGAGTTAACACTTTAACCAATCTAGCACATTAGTAAGTACAATAAGTTAATAAAATGAAGTTAATATATTAAATAGGCTTTGGTGGTTGTCATGTCATGTGAATATTTAGTGTTATACCGACTTCTGTAACTAGCTTCACCATGTAACGGATAGTTCGGTTATAAATAGCAGAGTCAGACTTCCTAAATAGTTATCGATCTGAGCGCTGGATTGAGTTTAAAGCCTCTGAAATCGAGGACAGGGTGGACAGTAGTCTGGACCGAGCCCAGCTCATTAGTTCCAGTTATTAGTTTGTTATGAATCTGTAAAGCGCTGGGCGGTGGTGTGATGTGCTTCGATGTTGTAACTACAGCGCGCTCCTTTTATTCTGCGTCTCTAAACACCGCAGCTGAGCTGTGATCTGTGTGTAGAACAGGTTCTCACTCAGCACAGTTATTAGCAAGCACGGATATGGTTATTTTCTTACTCAGAACATCACTAGGGACTGAAAATCTCAATATATTAACATTTTCTTTAGAGGTAAAATGGCACGAAGGTGGAAGAAGAATAATTATAACTAGACCAGTACATTTCCTGAAGAAAATGTGAGCGGTGCTTGCCATGGTGAAATTGGGACAGGGCGCCAATACATTCAAGAGCCGCCTCCGTAGGGTGCCAATACTTTCGAGAGCCGGACAGATATGGCACCAGCACTGTTAGAGCCGGTCGTGTAGTGCGCCAATACTTTTTAGAGCCGACCGTCAAGGGCGCCAGTACTTTTGAGAGCTGGCCGTGCAGGGTGCCAATACTTTTGAGAGCCGGCCAGATCGTGTGACAATACTTCTGAGAGCTGAACAGATCGTGTGCCAATACATTTTAGAGCCGAACGTGTACGGAGGCAAAACTTTTACAGCTTTCAGTTTAGAGGGCCAATACTTTCACAACTCAATGCAAGTCTATGGGAAATTTTCTGACTTTGAGCTTCCGTACTGGGAATGCCGACATTCCAATCACTTCCAAAAGTCATAGCACACCTCTCCTCAATAAGCCGATCGATTCGACACCTCACCCGTCGATCTCCGACAAACGGTGCGAGACTAGTTACATGCCGAAAAAAAAGTGGAAGAAAAAGAATAATAATTATAACTAGACTGGTACATTTCCTGAAGAAAATGTGAGTGGTGCTTGCAGTGGCGAAACAGGGACGGGCCCCAATACTTTCGAGAGCTGACAGTGTAGGGCGGCAATACTTTCGAGAGCTGGACAGATATGGCGCCAGCATTGTTAGAGCCGGCCGTGTAGTGCGCCAATACTTTTTAGATCCGACCGTCAAGGGCGCCAGTACTTTTGAGAGCTGGCCGTGCAGGGTCCCAATACTTCTGAGAGCCGAACAGATCGTGTGCCAATACATTTTAGAGCCAAATGTGTATGGAGGAAAATTTTTTAGAGCTTTCTCCTTAGAGGGCCAATACGTTCGAAACTCAATACAAGTCTCTGGGAAATTTTCTGATTTTGAGCTTCCGTAGTGGGAATTCCGGCATTCTGATCGCTTATAAAAGTCATAGCACACCTCTGCTCAATAAGCCGATCGATTCGCACCTCACCCGTAGATCTCCGACAAACGGTGCGGGACTAGTTACGTGCCGAAAAAAAAGTGGAAGAAGAAGAATAATTATTATAATAATAATTAGACTGGTACATTTCCTGAAGAAAATGTGAGTGGTGCTTGTGTGGCAAAATTCAGATCGGGCGCCAATACTTTTGAAAGCCGACAGCGTAGGGAGCCAATACTTTCGAGAGTCGGACGAATAGGGTGCTAGAGGGGTTTAGCATGATGCTCGCATGTTTTAGCATGATGCTCGCGTGTTTTAGCATGATGCTCGCGTGTTTTAGCATGATGCTCGCGTGTTTTAGCATGATGCTCGCGTGTTTTAGCATCATGCTAGCATGTTTTAGCATCATGCTAGCATGTTTTAGCATTGTGCTAGCATGTTTTAGCATCGTGCTAGCATGTTTTAGCATCGTGCTAGCATGTTTTAGCATCTCGCGTACATGTTTTAGCATCATGCTGGCATGTTGCTAGCATGTGTTAGCACTGTACTGGCCATATAGGGTGCCAATACTTTTAAAGCTGGACAAATAGGGCGCAAATACTTTCGAATGCCGGACTCTAGGGCACCAATATATTCGAGAGGTGAAAGTGTAGGGTGTCAATAATTTCGAGTGCCGGACGCTAAGGGCGGCAATACTTTCGAGAGCTGACAGCGTAGGACAGCAATACTTTCGAGTGCCGGACGCTAAGGGCGCCAATACTTTCGCGAGCCAGACAGATGGGGCGCCAGCATTGTTAGAGCCGGCTGTATAGTGCGCCAATACTTTTTAGAGCCAGCCGTCAAGGGCGCCAGTACTTTTGAGAGCTGGCCGTGCGGGGTCCCAATACTTTTGAGCGCCGGCAGGATAGGGTGCCAATACTTCTGAGAGCCGAACAGATCGTGTGCCAATACGGTTTAGAGCCGAACATGTACGGAGGCAAAACTTTTAGAGCTTTCTCCTTAGAGGGCCAATACTTTCGAACTCAATGCAAGTCTATGGGAAATTTTCAGAATTTGAGCTTCCGTAGCGGGAATTCCAGCATTCCGAACGCTTATAAAAGTCATAGCACACCTCTGCTCAATAAGCCGATCGATTTAACACCTCACCCGTCGATCTCCGACAAACGGTGCGGGACTAGTTACGCACCGAAAAAAAGTGGAAGAAGAAGAATACTAACTAGACCGGTACATTTCCTGAAGAAAATGTGAGTGGTGCTTGTGTTGGTGAAACAGGGATGGGTGCCAATACTTTCCAGAGCTGACAGCATAGGGCGCCAATACTTCCAGAGCCGGACAAATATGGCGCCAGCATTGTTAGAGCCGGCCGTGTAGTGCGCCAATACATTTTAGAGCCGACTGTCGAGGGCGCCAGTACTTTTGAGAGCTGGCCGTGCGGGGTCCCAATACTTTTGAGCGCCGGCCAGAGAGGAGTAATAATAATAATATTATTATTATTATTATTATTATTATTCTTAAGTATGCAAGGGAACAATAGTAGTGCTTTACAAGCACCACTAATTAAATGATCCATAGAATTAACCTGCATAAAAAATGACAATGTCTGCATAGTTTTTCTTCAAAGTGTACTTTCATTGTACTTGAAAATTGCAGCTGTAAAGTATTTGTCCACTTAAACATTTACATCTGACCGTTAACAATAAAAATTCTGTGCAGAGCTATCATATTTGTAGAATTTGATGTTGAATATTCGGTCACTGAATACTTCTCTCTTTCTCTCGTTGTGTATTAAGTATTGATGCTGCAAAAGAAGACGGATCTTTTGGTAGGCTGGTTAATGATGACCACAAGCACCCAAATGGCAGAATGCAGAAGACTGAAGTGGATGGAAGCCCACATCTTGGTCTGTTTGCTTTAACAGACTTTAAAGAAGGTGATGAAATTACCTACAATTACGGAGGAGGAGACTGGCCTTGGTGTAGCAAGGTATGCAGGGTATCTCCCTCTCTGTTTTCACAATTTAAAAATTATTAAAAGATAAACATTGTCTTATCCGGCAGTGGTGCGATTCATTTTTGTTGCACAACTAATTTTGTGCTTGTGCATCAACAATAAAATTAGACATTATTGTTCATCTGATCTGCTTCAGGTATTTTACTGCCACGTTTAAGCATGAACTACAAAACATGTGTGTGTCTGAATGCACCGTAATTATCCCAAAGTCTTCCAAAGTATCCCATATCTAACCCTGAAATAATAAACTTAATTCCTATAGTGAAATAATTATTGTTTTTGTCGTATTGAAAAGCATGTTTGCTTTCTGTTACATAATCTTGTCTGTTAATAGTTACTATACGGAGTCCCCACAAAGCATGTTTTATTCAGGTGTGTGAGGGAGTCTTGTGATAGCTGAATAGATATGTGAATTTAGAACAGTGTCCCCATAGGTCACTTAAACCTGTTTAAATATGCAGATTATGGAGGGGGACACTGCTGAGAGCAATGGCCAGGAGAAACAGCAGCCATCACAGTCTACACCTTTTCTGGATCATAAATATCAGAATTGTGTAGTTTGCTGGCACTTTTAATCCTGCCTTTCAATCACACCTCTCCATAATTTCCAACATAAGCATCCCCTGGGACTCGGTAGGTTCCCTACTGCATCTTCTCCAAGAAAACCGAGTACTCTTAGTTACTATTTGGTACATATGCACAAACTGCAGTCAGAGTTTTCATTCTTGAGACGTGAAATGTAAGTTCCAGTCTGTAAGTTGCCAGACAATAATTTCTGTTGGGTGTAAGGGTGTGTGTTTGCTATGTAACTAATGTTTATTCTTACATTTAGGTAAAACATCTACTCTGAAAAAGAGGAAGGCTCAGGAAGGAAATGAGGTCCATGCAGTGGAGAGACATATGAAGACCTTCATCATGTCATGTCGTGACCCAGGGAAGTTGGTCTGTGAAAACTGCATTAGATCTGAGTCTTTATATCTTAAAGATAGAGACTGGCAAAGTGTCAAATTCTACGTCTATAACTGCACTGTAGCTTACAAAAGAGATATAAACAAAGATTAAATAACACTTTGATAGTAACACTGTACATCTATATTACAGATACTGTACATCATAACATCTGTAGTAATGCTTTAACAATAAGTTACATTACACCTCTAGCCTTTTACTTTGTAATGAACCACTCAGCATTTACTTCATCATAAACTAATCAGGAACAAATCAGGCATTTAAAATATCCATTAGGATCTTTACCTACACCGTTATATTGAATTAGATCAAATTGGTTTGGGCCGCCTTCTTCCAGTGGGTCCTTATGCAGGTGACTGACAAGTTCATGAGTAAGCCTATTGGGCAATAAAAGCTTCAGTGTGCTACCCATTTACATGTTTAGACTGCCTGGAATCAAAATTAGCTACCTCAACATACATTATTAAGTTGTTACTGTCACTTTTTAGCTTAGTCAGTTAAGTGGATATAGAATAAAGAAAAAAATTGTGTTTGGTTGTGTGTCTGTGTTTGGCTAGTATCTTTATTTTTCTCAATATGTTTAACTTTGAGCTGGCTATATGTAGTAAGCAGAAGTCTTATGTCAAACTTAAATGAGTCCAAGTTCATTCATGGCACATGTGAGCTTAGTAGTTCTGCACTTTAATGGGCAAATATTTGTTGTCTTTTACAGTAAAGAAGCTCAAGACTCAAGTTGTCTTTATAATGTTGAATAGACAGGGTTTTTTCATCTGACTGACAATTTTTCACTTGATTAGAGATCCAGACCAATAAACAAATCCTTCATGTAGCTAAAATATGAAAAGGATGAGTGTCTTTGTCATTTTGACTTGCCAAAATGACTGGGGATAGTGTTAATTTGTGATGCATGCCTGTGATAAATAAGTGAGGTTCAGTACAGCTAGCACCTCTACTTTCTATTCCACAAAAAAAAAGTATACTTTGGAGCAGGAAATGAAACGCTTCTTAGAATTATAGCCTCAAAACTAATAATAGCACTGGTACCACCTTCCTTAACAAGTTCCTAGTTTTCTCAAAGGGTTCCTCTGTTGGAAATAGAAAGCTCCAAAAAAAAATGTAGTCTGTTATCTATTACGTGCAGATATTGAAATTTGTGTAAGAGAGCTTTTTGATAACCAAACTTTCACTGATTGCATATTTCACAAATAAGGCTAAGAGTCCTTCGTATAAACAATTAAGAACAACTGTTCAATATAATTTCATGAGAAGCTTAAACCTTCAAATAGAGAAAATACACATCATATCTGCTTTACAGACAGCCCTCTAAATTAGACATACTTAGTTTGTAATTTTGTATAAATAATTATAGAGTTAAATTGACAACTTTTTAAAATGTTTTTTTAAAACCATGTCCCATTGTTGTTATATAAACTACCTGATCTGTGTGTATGCAGATTAACCATCTAGTGATGTCCCCACTACAACAAGAAAACCAGCTAATTTTCTGTGTATGAAAATTAGGTCCCCGTTAATGATGAGTTCTTGTTATGTCCACATTAGGTGTGAAAAAACCAAGCACAGAAATTTTGTGATTTAAATCCAGAATTTGAGATGATGTGTGTTCTCAGGCTTAAATTATACATGCCTGATTTTTTTCACATCTGTAGGACCTCAGGAAAGTGGTGTCCCCACAATACATGGGTGGGACTACTGACCCCAGAATGTTATAATTACGAGTGAGTGAGTGAGTGAGTGAGTGAGTGAGTGAGTGAGTGAGTGAGTGAGTGAGTGAGTGAGTGAGTGAGTGAGTGAGTGAGTGAGTGAGTGAGTGAGTGAGTGAGTGAGTGAGTGAGTGAGTGAGTGAGTGAGTGAGTGAGTGTTAAAGGTACAGGAGCAGTCTGGCTGTGCAGCTACAGTAAATGATAATAATAGGACATTATTTAAAAGCTCATACAGCTGATGTGATTTTTATTTAGTAGTTAATTTAACATGCTATGCTAACATGTAAACAATAAGATAATATTACCTGACGTACATTTTACACTCAATATTGACTGTTTCTGTTCTATTTCACCAACAAAAATATTTCCAAACAAAGCCACAGCAGGTCCTGCTCCTTTTTCCTCCTAATTCCCTCATTTCTCCACGTTGGGATTAATAAAGTATTATCTTATCTCATCTTTTGTTCAAATGGGAGATTTCTTATTTATTTTATTTATTTTGTTTATTTTTAAATAGGAGACCTTTTAATAATTTTATTAAAAAATGGCTTCATGTTTCAATTATAATGAAGCGTTTGTTCAAACAAAAATGTTTTCAGTCCTTTAAGGATCATTGTAACTGAGGATGTTATGTTTAAATAAACAGCAGGAGACTGAGCACCAGTGACTTGACACCTACAGCTGACAAAGCTGCAAGCAGGGTTCATACCTGCGCAAGAAAACCCCGTTGGATTTAGAGTCCGACGCCTCAAAGTGATTTAAGGAAACACTAGGCTATTCTACTGGAGCCGACGGACGTGTCTGTCCGTGTTCGACCCTTCTTCAACAACAACTTTGCAGTCTCGTTTATATTCTCAGGTTTCCGCACGTGGACGTCCTCTTCAGTACATTTACTTCAGTCAAGTAATTAGAGCCTTTACTAGTTTACATGAACACATTCGGACGACTTACTTTATGTCAAAGCATTTTTCTAGGATAAAACACAAGCAAGTTTGATGAATGCCAAGGTGCTTTCTTGCTCATCTGAATAGAGTTCTCTCTGCATTACGACACAGTTTCATAACAGGCTTCAAGTTGCACAGGTGAAACCCCAGTGTAGTTCAAGACCAGTGCCCTTTTCTCTCTGCAGTCGGCAAGATAGTGCACACGAGTTAGTTGACACAGACCGCTGACATGCCTTGAGCAGGCTTCAACTCGCATAGGGGAGACCCCAGTGCATTCCAAGTCCAGTGCCATGTTCTCTTGGCCATCAGAGGAAGGGAGCATGAGACAAGACTTAAGTGCATTTCCTTGGTTCATTTATGTTCTGATGGTTTATGTTTTGATCGTTTCAATGTGCCAACCTTCTTTACCAGCCGTAACCGCGATGGAGAATGAGACAAGGCTTAAGAGTGACTCCAAGGCTCATTGACGTTTTGATCGCGCATGGTCTCAACATTCCAAAGTGTCATGTGTCTTTTCAAATGGCTTCATGTTTCAATTATAAGGAAGCATTTGTTCAAACAAAAATGTTTTCAGTCCTTTAAGGATCATTGTAACTGATGATGTTATTATTATTCATAATAATAATAATAATAATAATAATAATAATAATAATAATAATAATAATAATGCTGGTGTGGTGTCCTGTACTCTGATTTCTGTGTGTGAGAGAAACACACTCACATTTCTGTTACATGGGAAACTTTAGCTGTATTATGGCTGTGTGTGTGTGTGTGTGTGATCAGTGTTCTGATATTTCATCATTTCTCTTCCAGTCTGTGTGTGTGATCTGACAGAGGAAAGCTGTAGAGTTCTGTCCTCAGTTCTCAGATCAAACTCCTCCAGACTGAGAGAACTGAACCTGAGTCTCAATAACCTGCAGGATTCAGGAGTGAAGCTGCTCTCTGCTGGACTGGAGAATCCACACTGTACACTGGAGATACTGAGGTACACACACACACTCACTCACACACACACACATTGTACACTGGAGATACTGAGGTACACACACACACACTCACACACACACATACACTGTACACTGGAGATACTGAGGTACACACACACACACACACATACACACACTGTACACTGGAGATACTGAGGTACACACACACACACACACACACACTGTACACTGGAGATACTGAGGTACACACACACACACACACTGTACACTGGAGATACTGAGGTACACACACACACACACACACACACACACACTGTACACTGGAGATACTGAGGTACACACACACACACTGTACACTGGAGATACTGAGGTACACACACACACACACTCACAAACACACATCCAGTTTCCATCTGTGGTGATGTAACTGTAGTGATGTACAGTGCATCCAGAAAGTATTCACAGCGCTTCACTTTTTCCACATTTTGTTATGTTACAGTTTTATTCCAAATGGATTAAATTAATTATTTTCCTCAAAATTCTACTAACAATACCCCATACTGACACCGTGAAAGAAGTTTGTTTGAAATCTTTTCAAATTTATTTAAAAATAAAAAACAAAAAAAGCACATGTACATAAGTATTCACACCCTTTGCCATGACACTCAAAATTGAGCTCAGGTGCATCCTGGTTCCACTGATCATCCTTCAGATGTTTCTACAACGTGATTGGAGTCCACCTGTGGTAAATTCAGTGGATTGGACATGATTTGGAAAGGCACACACCTGACTATATAAGGTCCCACAGTTAACACTGCATGTCAGAGCACAAACCAAGCCATGAAGTCCAAGGAACTGACTGTAGACCTCCGAGACAGGATTTTATCGAGGCACAGATCTGGGGAAGGGTACAGAAACATTTCTGTAGCATTGAAGGTCCCAATGAGCACAGTGGTCTCCATCATCCGTAAATGGAGGAAGTCTGGAACCAGCAGGACTCTTCCTAGAGCTGGCCGCCCGGCCAAACTGAGCGATCGGGGGAGAAGGGCCTTAGTCAGGGAGGTGACCAGAAACCCGATGGTCACTCTGACAGTGCTCCAGTGTGTCTCTGTGGAGAGAGAAGAACCTTCCAGAAGAACAACCATCTCTGCAGCACTCCACCAATCAGGCCTGTATGGTAGAGTGGCCAGACAGAAGCCACTCCTCAGTAAAAGGCACGTGACAGCCCGCCTGGAGTTTGCCAAAAGGCACCTGAAGGACTCTCAGACCATGATGAAACAAAGATTGAACTCTTTGGCCTGAATGGCAAGCGTCATGTCTGGAGGAAACCAGGCACCACTCATCACCTGGCCAATACCATCCCTACAGTGAAGCATGGTGGTGGCAGCATCATGCTGTGGGGATGTTTTTCAGCGGCAGGAAGTGGGAGACTAGTCAGGATCGGGGAAAGATGAATGCAGCAATGTACAGAGACATTCAATTCATGATGCATGTATTTTTCCCACTACCGGCCTATAGTAGGCAAATATGCAGTTTGGGACACAGCCGAACTCTCTTGTTCGCCGTAAAGCGTAAAACTGCCGTGTGTGATCGTGTCCTGTCGCAAAATGTGGTGAAAACTCACACGACTTTCATAATATGATTAAGGTGTTTACATGTGTGTAATACACGTCCATAATACGATTAAAACAGGAGTAATCCACCTGTCTTAATTCGATTAGATCTTAATTAGATTATGACCATAATTAGATTAAGGTTGCTGTTTACATGGTAGTTTCTTAATCAAATTATGGTCTTAATTAGATTGAGTGGATTATTGTTGTCCATGTAAACGCAGTCATTGTCTCAAAGCAGCTTTACAGAAATATCAACACGGTGTACAGATATTAAAGGTGTGAATTTATCCCAACTGAGCAAGACACTGAGTGGCGACGGTGGCAAGGAAAAACTCCCTAAGATGTTTTAAGAGGAAGAAACCTTGAGAGGAACCCGACTCAGAAGGAACCCATCCTCATCTGGGTAACAACAGATATTGTGAAAAAGTTCATTATGGATTTATATGAAGTCTGTATGGCGTTAGGAGCAGCCGTAGTCCCAGCAGTCTGGAATTAAAGAAGATTTGAGCTCCATCCAGAGGCAGAAAGGATCTGGATCTCTAGTATCTCCATAAATTCGTGTGGGGCTCGGCGAAAGGAGAGAGGGAGAAAAAAGATTATTAGGACTGTGAAGTAGTAGAACAGAATCTAGTCAGGGTAGGCTTGAGTAAACAAATACGTTTTAAGCCTAGACTTAAACACTGAGACTGTGTCTGAGTCCCGAACACTAATAGGAAGACTGTTCCATAACTGTGGGGCTCTATAAGAGAAAGCTCTTCCCCCTGCTGTAGCCTTCACTATTCGAGGTACCGTCAGATAGCCTGCATCTTTTGATCTAAGTAGGCGTGGCGGATCATAGAAAACCAAAAGGTCGCTTAGATATTGTGGCGCGAGACAGTTTAGTGCTTTATAGGTTAATAAAAGTATTTTATAATTAATGTGAGATTTCACTGGGAGCCAGTGCAGTATTGATAATATCGGTGTGATATGGTCGTATCTTCTGGTTCTAGTTAGGACTCTAGCAGCTGCATTCTGGACTAACTGGAGTTTGTTTATGCTCCTACTGGAACATCCAGACAGTAAGGCATTACAGTAATCTAGTCTAGAGGTGACGAATGCATGAACTAGTATTTCCGCATCATGTAGTGACATTAGACAACCCCAATACCGAAAAAGTTGGGACAGTATGGAAAATGCTAATAAAACAATGAGGAGTCATTTGTAAATGTACATTGACTTGTATTTAAACATAAAGACGAGGTATTTGATGTTTTACCTAATCAACTGCAAAGTTTCTGGAAGATGAACATTCATTTTGAAATTGATGCTGCAACACGTTCCAAAAAAGTTGGGACAGGGGTCATTTAGGATTAATAGCGATGTGACGAGTTGAAAGAAGAAGGTGATGTGAAACAGGTGAGGTCTAATTATCGTCTAATCATATATATAAGGAGCCTTCAAAAAAGGCCGAGTCCTTCAAGAGTAAGGATGGGTCGAGGCTCGCCAATCTGCCAACAGATATGTCAGCAAATAATCCAACACTTTGAGAAGAACATTCCCCAAAGACAAATCGGTAGGATTTTGGGCATTTCACCTTCTACAGTGCACAATATAATTAAAAGATTCAAGGAATCCGGTCAAATCTCGGTGCGTAAAGGTTGAGGCATAAAACCACTTCTGAATGCGCGTGATCTCCGCTCCCTCAGATGTCACTGTCTTAAAAACCGTCATAGGAGCATAAACAAACTCCAGTTAGTCCAGAACGCAGCTGCTAGAGTCCTAACTAGAACCAGAAGATACGACACATCACCCCGATCTTATCCACACTGCATTGTCTCCCAGTGAAATCTCACACTGATTATAAAATACTGTTATTAACCTGTAAAGCACTGAACGGTCTCGCACCATGCAACTTTGATCAAAAGATGCAGGCTCTCTGATGAAACGTTGAATAGTGTTTTTGTAAAATGATGTTGAAACACACACACACACACACACACACAGATATTTAAAATAACAGAGAATGCCACACAAGTTATTATAATTTATGAATGTACAGTCAAAGATTGAACCTTTACATTTAGACAGCTTTACCATAAAATGGCAGTTGATTTGTGTAAGTGTGTGAGGAATAGTCTGTAATATATCACACAGACGTGTGTGTGTGTGTGTGTGTGTGTGTGTATGTATAAAGGCATTAAATAAATGTTATGGCAGGGGGGGGGTGTAGTATGGGGTGTTGGTGGGGGGGTGTAGTATGGGGTGTAGGTGGGGGGGGGGGTGTAGTATGGGGTGTAGGTGGGGGGGGTGTAGTATGCTAGAGTACTGGGCGTATGAGTTCCACTCTCCTCTGTGAAATCCACCTTCATCTTCTGTTTCTCCATCACTGCCTCCAGCTCTGTTGCCTTTCTGACATCCTGAGAAAAAAACACTCATCATTTATACACATCATTACCATGTGTCTGTGTGTCTGTGTGTGTGTGCGTATGTGTGTGTGTGTGTGTGTGTGTGTGTGTGTGTGTGTTTACCTCCAGCAGTGCCTTCTGTACGGCAACTTGGCTGTACACCCTCGCTCCTTCTTCAGGAATGACAGCGTGAAGTTTCTCTTTATTCAGAGAGAATAGCTGAGCTCCTGTTAACACACAAAGACACTGTGTAGTCCTGCACACACACACACACACACACACACACACACACACACAGATATTAATAAATTAATAGATAATGTTTTATAAAAATTTGACAAGAGGCAGTGATTCACACAGGCCACTATAGGGAGCCGGAGCACAGACTGCCCTTTTACTAGACCATTAAAAATAAAGAGAATTAGAGTCACACTAGTAACTTCGTTCCAACAAGAGTAACACACACTTTCTGTCAAACTGTCAATCAAAGTAGTGTGTGCTGATTTATAGCCCTTTGTGCTTCTCAGGCCGACATTTCTGTAAGTGGCCTAATTTATGACCGGGGGCTGGGGTGAAATACGTCTGAAAAGCGTATCAATGGTTAATATGGGGATGTGTTTGTGTTACTGTGGGGGTTATTTCGTTTGTGTAAACACACTGTTAGAAAAGCATGATGTTTGAATGTGTACATATATGAGTAGAATATTTGTTTGTGAAATAAATGAAAACAATTGTTGATTATGTTTTTAGGAGCCTGGTTTGCCTTTGAATAAAAAGTGTAGGAGGTAAAGCTTTTTTTTTTTTTTTTTTAAAGATTCTGTTTAAAATAATTGTTTGTATTACATACATTCTAAACACAAACCTTTAGGATGTAAAAATGGTTAAAAGAGCTGTTTAAAAAGAATCGCGCGTATTACATGACTTCTAAACAAAGATCCTTACGAGGTAAAAATGTTAGTGTCGGCTAAAAGAATCGCCGTAATGTTTAAACTAGAAGACAAAAAACTGAATCACCTCTCTCTCTCTCTCTCTCTCTCTCTCTCTAAACCCCGCCCATACATACATGTTTCAGACACACCTCTCTCTCTCTCTCTCTCTCTCTCTCTCTCTCTCTCTCTCTCTCTCTCTCTCTCTCTCTCTCTAAACCCCGCCCATACATACATGTTTCAGACACACCTCTCTCTCTCTCTCTCTCTCTCTCTCTCTCTCTCTCTCTCTCTCTCTCTCTCTCTAAACCCCGCCCATACATACATGTTTCAGACACACCTCTCTCTCTCTCTCTCTCTCTCTCTCTCTCTAAACCCCGCCCATACATACATGTTTCAGACACACCTCTCTCACTCTCTCTCTCTCTCTCTCTCTCTCTCTCTCTCTCTCTCTCTCTCTCTCTCTCTCTAAACCCCGCCCATACATACATGTTTCAGACACACCTCTCTCTCTAAACCCCGCCCATACATACATGTTTCAGACACACCTCTCTCTCTAAACCCCGCCCATACATACATGTTTCAGACACACCTCTCTCTCTCTCTCTCTCTCTCTCTCTCTAAACCCCGCCCATACATACATGTTTCAGACACACCTCTCTCTCTAAACCCCGTCCATACACGTGTTTCAACGGTAGACAGTACTTTCTGTCAAACTGTCAATCTAAGTAGTGTTCTAATTTATGATCTTTGTGTTTTCCTGAGCAACAGTTTGTAGGTAGTCTAATTTCTGATCTTTGTGTTTTCCTGATCAACAGTTTGTAGGTAGTCTAATTTATGATCTTTGTGTTTTTCCTGAGCAAGAGCTTTGTGTGGAGACACTTATTTTATGAGCGGGGTCGTGGTGTAATCCTATCAGTATGTTTATGATAATGAGTTGGTGTCTGGGGGTGTTAATGGCTTTACGATACCCCCAGCAATAGGTGGACTCTGTGTTTAAAAGTGGAGTGAGTTACACAGAAGTCTCTAAGATCTCGGCTGTGTACCAGTGTTTGCACTGTGTGATTTAAACGAACCTGCGGCTTCTCATTTTAGCACCGCTAAAGTTTTATTTTTATTTTGAGGAATACTTCAAAGAGGAGGTGGCTGTCTATCGTAACAGTAAGTGTTTTATTAGTGGTGCTTGAAAAGCACTACTATTGTTCTCTTGCATACTCCTTCTTTTTCTTCTTCTTCTTCTTCCTCCTCTTCTTATTATTATTCCACATTTTTTCGGCGCGTAACTAGTCCCGCACCGTTTGTTGGAGATCGACGGGTGAGGTGTTGAATCGATCGGCTTATTGAGGAGATGTGTGCTATGACTTTTATAAGCGATCGGAATGCCGGAATTCCCGCTACGGAAGCTCAAATTCTGAAAATTTCCCATAGACTTGCATTGAGTTTCGAAAGTATTGGCCCTCTAAGGAGAAAGCTCTAAAAATTTTTCCTCCGTACACGTTCGGCTCTAAAATGTATTGGCGCACGATCTGTTCGGCTCTAAAATGTATTGGCACACGATCTGTTCGGCTCTCAAAAGTATTGGGACCCCGCACGGCCAGCTCTCAAAAGTACTGGCGCCCTTGACGGTCGGCTCTAAAAAGTATTGGCGCACTACACGGCAGGCTCTAACAATGCTGGCGCCATATCTGTCCGGCTCTCGAAAGTATTGGCACCCTACGCTGTCGGCTCTCGAAAATATTGGCGCCCTATTTGTCCAGCTTTAAAAGTATTAGCACCCTAAACGGCCAGTATAGTGCTAACACATGCTAGCAACATGCCAGCATGATGCTAAAACGTGCCAGCATGATGCTAAAACGTGCCAGCATGATGCTAAAACGTGCCAGCATGATGCTAAAACATGCTAAAACGTGCCAGCATGATGCTAAAACGTGCCAGCATGATGCTAAAACGTGCCAGCATGATGCTAAAACATGCTAAAACGTGCTAGCATGATGCTAAAACATGCTAGCATGATGCTAAAACATGCTAGCATGATGCTAAAACATGCTAGCATGATGCTAAAACATGCTAGCATGATGCTAAAACATGCTAGCATGATGCTAAAACATGCTAGCATGACGCTAAAACATGCTAGCATGACGCTAAAACATGTTAAAACATGCTAGCATGATGCTAAAACCCTCTAACAACCTATCCATCTGGCTCTCAAAAGTATTGGTGCCCGATCCAAATTTTTCCAGTGCAAGCACCACTCACATTTTCTTCAGGAAATGTACCGGTCTAGTTACTATTATAATAATTATCATTCTTCTTCCACTTTTTTTCAGCTTGTAACTTCTCTCACGTTTGTCGGAGATCAACGGGTGAGGTGTCGAATCGATTGGCTTATTGAGGAGATGTGTGCTATGACTTTTATAAGCGATCAGAATGCCGGAATTCCCGCTACGGAAGCTCAAAGTCAGAAAATTCCCCACAGACTTGCATTGAGTTTCGAAAAAAGTATTGGCCCTCTAAGGAGAAAGCTCTAAAAGAATTGCCTCCGTACACACTTGGCTCTCAAATGTATTGGCACATGATCTGTTCAGGTCTCAGAAGTATTGGCACCCTATCTGGCCGCCTCTCAAAAGTATTGGCACCCCGCACGGTCTACTCTCAAAAGTACTGGCACCCTTGATGGTCAGCTCTAAAAGGTATTGGCTGATGATACACAGCTGTATGTTTCAGCGAAGCCAGAGGACAGACAGAAGCTTAGTAAAGTTGAGGATTGTGTAAAGAACATTAGACATTGGATGTTAATTAACTTCCTTTTACTTAATTCTGATAAAACAGAAATACTTTTATTAGGCCCACGTGTAGCTAGAAGTATCCTTTCTGATCACATGGTTACTCTGGATGGTCTTTCTGTTTCATCATGTGCAGCAGTTAAAGACCTTGGAGTGATTATTGACTCCAGCCTATCATTTGATGCTCATGTAGATAATATTACTAGGATAGCCTTCTTTCATCTCAGAAACATTTCTAAAATAAGAAACATATTGTCACTACATGATGCGGAAATACTAGTTCATGCATTCGTCACCTCTAGATTAGATTACTGTAATGCCTTACTGTCTGGATGTTCCAGTAGGAATATAAATAAGCTCCAGTTAGTCCAGAATGCAGCTGCTAGAGTCCTAACTAGAACTAGAAGATACGACTATATCACACCGATATTATCAATACTGCATTGGCTCCCAGTAAAATCTCACATTAACTATAAAATACTTTTATTAACCTATAAAGCACTGAACGCTCTCGCGCCACAATATCTAAGCGACCTTTTGGTTTTATATGATCCGCCACGCCTACTTAGATCAAAAGATGCAGGCTATTTAACGGTACCTGGAATAGTGAAGGCTACAGCAGGGGGAAGAGCTTTCTCTTATAGAGCCCCACAGTTATGGAACAGTCTTCCTATTAGTGTTCGGGACTCAGACACAGTCTCAGTGTTTAAGTCTAAGCTTAAAACGTATTTGTTTACTCAAGCCTACCCTGACTAGATTCTGTTCTATTTTCTCCCTCTCTCCTTTCGCCGAGCCCCACACGAATTTATGGAGATACTAGAGATCCAGATCCTTTCTGCCTCTGGATGGAGCTCAAATCTTCTTTAATTCCAGACTGCTGGGACTACGGCTGCTCCTAACGCCATACAGACTTCATATAAATCCATAATGAACTTTTTCACACTATCTGTTGTTACCCAGATGAGGATGGGTTCCTTCTGAGTCGGGTTCCTCTCAAGGTTTCTTCCTCTTAAAACATCTTAGGGAGTTTTTCCTTGCCACCGTCGCCACTCACTGGCTTGCTCAGTTGGGATACAAATAAAATACAAATAAAATTGAATTGAATAATGGCGCACTACACGGCCGGCTCTAACAGTGCTGGTGCCATATCTGTCCGGCTCTCGAAAGTATTTTCGCCCCATTCCTGTTTTGCCATGGCGAGCACCATCCACATTTTCTTCAGGAAATGTACCGATCTAGTTATTATTATAATTAATGGTGCTTGAAAAGCACTACTATTGTTCTTCGGCCTACTTAGTATTATTATTATTATTATTATTATTATTATTATTATTATTATAATTAATGGTGCTTGAAAAGCACTACTATTGTTCTTCGGCCTACTTAGTATTATTATTATTATTATTATTATTATTATTATTATTATTATTATTATTATAATTATAATTAATGGTGCTTGAAAAGCACTATTGTTGTTATTTGGCAAACTTATTATAATTATAATTATTCCTCTTCTTCCACTTTTTTTTTCGGTGTGAAACTAGTCCCACACCGTTTGTCAGAGATCAACGGTTGAGGTGTCAAATCGATCGTCTTATTGAGCAGAGGTGTGCTGTGTATTACGGAAGTGATTGGAATGTCGGCATTCCCGGTACGGAAGCGCAAAGTCGGAAAATTTCCCATAGACTTGCATTGAGTTGCGAAAGAATTGGCGCTCTACACCACCAGCTCTAAAAGAATTGCCTCCATACACGCCCGGCTCTCAAAAGTATTGGCGCCCAATCTGGCCGACTCTCAAAAGTACTGGCACCCCGCATGGCTGGCTCTCCATAGTATTTCCGCCCTACACGGCCAGCTCTCAGAAGTATTGGCACCCTGTGACTCCAGCTCTCAAAAGAATTGGCACCCTACGCCGTCAGCTGTCAAAATTATTGGCACCCCACTCTTCTGGCTGTCAAAAGTATTGGCACGCTACGCTTTCGGCTATCGAAAGTATTGGCGCCTGATCTGAATTTTGCCATGTCAAGCAGCACACATTTTCTTCAGGAAATGTACTGGTCTAGTTTATTATTATTATTATTGTTGTGTGTGTGTGTGTATCTGTCTTATTATTTCTGTGTCTGTGTTATTATTTCAGACATCAGATGTTTCTCATCTATATTAAATGTTTTCTACACATTTGATCATTTTAGAAAATGTTTGAAGGATTTTTACACGCACCCCTGCTCTCATCAGACAGAACCTCGATTGGGAAACACTGGGTTAGTTACTCGTCTGACCAATGTGTTTAACTTACTCTCCATCATCACTTTTATTCTGAGTAACATTCATTATTCACACAGAAACTACTTACACACCAATCCTCACTAATATCAGGATACTCGCTCTCATTAAGGGAAAAGCAGAAAAAATACATTTCTGCAGATATTTAAGTAAACTTACTCAGCGTATGAGTTCTGCTTCTTTATCTAATGATCTGCTGAGTGTTTCTAGCTCCTGTTATTTTATTTTAGTTTATATATTTGTATAGAGCTCTGACAGTTGTTTGTGCACAGCTGAATGAAGTCACGAGATAATAAATGAAGGTAATGAAATGATAATGTGTGTGATGTAGATTTTACCAGACTTTTAATTCTGTTCTCTGTATTTGCAGCGTTTTCAGGCTTATACTTTCAGTATTTACAGGCCTTTGCTCGATGGATCAGAAAACTGTCTGAAAACAAACCATATCTCTGTGTGTGTGTGTGTGTATTACCCTACCTCACTGCCCCTCCCCCTCTGCAGAATAAACGGTTAGGAAGTGAAAGTGAAAGTCAGAGTCTCCATTTTGTGTGGAGGGGAAAATACACCATTTCAGGAGTAAAAACACAGTGAGTATCTACATCTAAAGCTATAATATATAAACACACTGAATGTACACTAGATGCAGAAGAGTTTTGTGGGTTTGTACTGAAGTTTGAATGTACACAGGTTGTTTTATGACTTGATACGTGACTATTTCCTGTAAGTGAACTCTGTGCTGATACAGGGTTTGATTTAACACACCGATGTTGGAGTGAAGTAAACGTGTTTCCTGCTGTAATCTGGAGAAGGAGACATGACCTCCAACATGAGTGTGTCTGGAGAACAGGACTTAAAGAAAGACGAGAGGTGAGTTACTTTTCCATTCACCAGCAATAAACACACACCGTCTCATGGAACAGATCTGTATCTCTAAACACTCACTAGTTAACAGAGGAACTAGACTTGGTTTAAGGTGTTTAATAGCAGTGAATATATCACTGATCTGATCTAAGAACAGTTTAGAGAAATCCTTCACTGAGAGAAGAGTGAAAAGGACTGTGTAATGTGGAGGAGAAGAGCAGCGTAGCTTTGAGTCAGTGAACTCTACAGGCTTTAAGACCCAGCTGAGTCAGTTATCTGTGATTGGGACTCCTGACATCAGTGTAATTCCTGAGGTATGGGGCGTGTCTCCTGAGGTATGGGGCGTGTCTCCTGAGGTATGGGGCGTGTCTCCTGAGGTATGGGGCGTGTCTCCTGAGGTATGAGGCGTGTCTCCTGTTTGAATAAGTGTGCAGACTGGAGCTGAATTAAAAAGATGGAATTATTGGTGTTTAATGATGAACACATTGTGTAACAGTGCTGAGACAGCAGAGTATTAATTATTGCTGATATTTCTGTTTAATTCTAGAATGATGAAGAGAAAGAGATCAGACTCACCAGAACCCAGCTGTGTGTCCATGAAGAGTGACTGGTCAATGGAGCAACCACTTACCTTCAGAGATGGAGCCAGTTCTCCTGATGTGAGGTCAGTACAGTGAGGTGTTTTACAGCAGTGTTCCACCTGATCAAACTCACTGGTCTCATTCTGAAGCCCTTCATGATCTTCATCAGGTGTTGAAACAGTAAAACACTAAACTGTGCAGTGCTGCAGCTCTCGGACTGGCAGTGAGGAAAACTGCTTTAAGAGTTCAGTTCAGCCTGCAGTCCCTGAGCTGGAGGGTCTGTGGTGCTACACAACAACATTTACACCTGGGACATTAATGACTAGATCACTGTTTTATTCATAAACATGTTAGTGTCAGTGAGAAATCCTGAAATCAGTGTATTGTGTTAAGAGGATCGTGTTAAATATCTGTCTCTGTATGTATTAGTGTGTGTTGTGCAGCTATGAATACATATAGTCTATATCACATCATGTGTTTTATTTCTTCACAGACCACAACAGAAGAAATCAAACCTCAGCAGAAATCAGTTGGACTCCATATTCAAGGTTTGTGTCTTTTTAATGTGTGTAACTTGTGTGTGAGCAGGTTGCAGGTTTTTTATTTAAGATCATGACAATTTACAGGTTTATTGATGTGCAGCAGCATTATGGGTAATCAGGCAGAATTTCAGCTGTAACTGCGGGAATAGAAAGAGACTTTTATTCTTTTTATAAAATAAAAGCATCTCTCAGTGTGTAACATTATAATATTTAGATGTGTTCCTGTGTGTTTCTAACCAGGAGCTGGAACACAAAGTCATCACTCTGATAAAGAATGAGCTGAAGAGGTTCAGGAAGCTCCTGAGTCCAGATTACCCAGCATGCACTGAGAGGGAGGTGGAGGATGAGGAGGATCTGCACAGTGTCAGAGACGGAGCGCTGAAGATCACACTGCACGTCCTGAAGATCATGAACCACACAGATCTCGCTAACACACTGCAGAACAGTAAGAGCTCTGAGTCATGGCTTTATTCCATCAGGTTCACTTCAGAGAGAGGAAATAGTTTTAGATAGGAACACTTTTAGTTTGAAGTTTGAGTTTAGTATCATGTACATCTGCTTTTCTGTTCTGTTCGTGGTCCAGCTTGTGGTGACTCTGTACAATGGTCCTGTTCCTTCAGGAATATTTACTACATGAATCAGGAATGAACAGCAGCATTTGAATTTTACATTTAATCCTGTGTTCAGTGATTTTACATTAAAACATCTTATTACTTTGTTTATTAGAACTCGTCTCTGTGTATCAGACAGAGCTGAAATCCAGCCTGAGAGAGAAGTTTAAAAGAATTAATGAAGGAATGTCACAGCATGGAAGCTCAGCACTTCTGAATGAGATCTACACAGAGCTCTACATCACAGAGGGTTGGAGTGGAGACGTCAATAATGAACATGAGGTGAGACAGATTGAGACAGCGTCCAGGAGACCAGCAGCACAGGAGACACCCATCAAATGTAATGATCTCTTTAAAGACAAGTCCATCAGAAGAGTGCTGACTAAAGGAGTTGCTGGAATTGGAAAAACAGTCTCTGTGCAGAAGTTCATTCTGGACTGGGCTGAAGGAAAAGCAAATCAGGACGTCACCTTCATGTTTCCACTTCCCTTTAGAGAGCTGAATCTGATGAAGCAGAAACATCTCAGTCTGATGGATCTTCTTCATCACTTTTTCCCTGAAATGAGAAAACTACAATTAATAGACTGTGACTCCTACAAAGCGGTGTTGATCTTTGATGGTCTGGATGAGTGTCGACTTCCTCTAAATTTCCAGAAGAATGAGAGACTGTGTGATGTGACAGAGTCAGCCTCAGTGGATGTGCTGCTGACGAACCTCATCAAGGGGAATCTGCTTCCCTCTGCTCTCCTCTGGATCACCTCTCGACCAGGAGCAGCCAGTCAGATCCCTCCTGAGTGTGTAGACCAGGTAACAGAGGTACGAGGGTTCAGTGATCCTCAGAAAGAGGAGTACTTCAGGAAGAGGATCAGTGATCAGAGCCTGGCCAATAAAATCATCTCACACACGAAGTCTTCAAGAAGCCTCTACATCATGTGCCACATCCCAGTCTTCTGCTGGATCTCAGCCACTGTTCTAGAGAGAATGCTGGGTGAAGCAGAGCGTGGAGAGATCCCCAAGACTCTGACTCAAATGTTCACACACTTCCTGATCTTTCAGATCAAACACAAGGACCAAAAGTACCATCAGAAATGTGACCCTGATCCTCAGCAGACCAGAGAGAGTATCCTGGCACTGGGAAAACTGGCTTTCCAACAGCTGGAGACAGGAAACCTGATCTTCTATGAGGAAGACCTGAGAGAGTGTGGCATTGATGTGAGAGAAGTGTCAGTGTACTCAGGAGTGTGTACCCAAATCTTCAGAGAGGAGTTTGGGCTTCACCTGGGGAAAGTGTTCAGCTTTGTACATCTGAGTGTTCAGGAGTTTCTGGCTGCTTTATACACATTTCTCTCCTTCATCAGCAGAAATGTAACAGAACAACCAACCACTGATCTGTCTGATCTTCTCAACAAGTCAGACATGTCTGATCTCCTCAGGAGTGCAGTGAACAAGGCCTTACAGAGTGAGAACGGACACCTGGACCTGTTCCTCCGCTTCCTTCTGGGTGTCTCACTGGAGTCCAGTCAGACTCTCTTACGAGGCTTAATACCACAGACAGGAAGCAGCTCTCACAGCAAACAGGAAACAGTCGAGTACATCAAGGAGAAGATCAGGGAGAATCCATCTCCAGAGAAATCCATCAATCTGTTCCACTGTCTGAATGAACTGAATGATCATTCTCTAGTGCAGGAAGTACAGACTTACCTGAACAGAGGAGGTTACAGTCGTCTCAGGGGAACCAGACTCTCTCCTGCTCAGTGGTCAGCTCTGGTGTTTGTGTTACTGAACTCAGATCAGGAGCTGGATGAGTTTGATTTGAGGAAATATGACCCATCAGAGGAATGTCTTCTGAAGCTGCTGCCAGTGGTCAAAGCCTCCAGAAGAGCTGAGTGAGTATTTTTATTTATAAATGTATCACTGCATGGTTTATTATTTTAATGTAACACTGAACTGCACAGTTTGGATTAATGCTGGTTAATAATTACTCTAATCATCTTTAAACAAATCTCTGGTACTGTTCCAGAAGAGTTTCACTTTTTACACCAACACGTTACGTCTGCACTGAGGGCGGGGCCATGTGGACAAAACCTTCTATCACCATTTATTACCTTTTCTCTAAAACTGATGAAGAAATGATCTCTACAGAATAACTGCATGTATTCATCACTGCTTTCTGATCATTTTGTGAACTAAACACCAGTGAAAGGCACTTTTTCTTTTCTCCTTTCATTTGAAAGTGACATTGAACAGAACTTCACAAACGAGAAGAGAAACAGAACACTGTCACCATGGGAACAATATGAATACAGCATGTGACATTGGTGATATAGAGGATATAGGAAAATATCTATCAATAGACATGACTGATTATTCTATTTTCTGGTCCTATGATGTGTATCAGCGTATCACACCGCCCAATCTGCACTGAGGGACACGTGAGAGTGTCGTGGAAAACAATCTTTCCAACCTAAGTTAAACACTTCAGAGACAGAGGGTTTGTAGATGCCAAAGGTCATCAAACTTTATTGAAACAACAAAGTGAGACAGTCTGCAGAAAGTCTGAATTATACACACACACACGTCTTTATATACTTTTCTGAAGCAGTAAAATTATCCCTAGGCGGGGCATTAACCTCTTCTTTCTAAAAACAAACCAATCTCCATCGCCTTCATGAATTATTCATATCTATATGATACATTACATTTGTGGTGCATGCGTTGTCAGTTGGATTTTCTTAAAGGTTTTATTGGGACAAGGTCATTTTTTGCAGCGCATGCGCCTTGCGTTGAATTTTCTGAAAGGTTTCATCAGGACAGGATTTTTTATGGAAGTATAATAGTGCCAAATGTCCTGGCATGTTGAATTACATAACCTGAATAAAAACTTATCGCAATAACAATACTTGAATTTTTCTGCCCAGCAATTTGACACAAATCGGATAAAAAACACCGCAATATCAGTGCTTGAATTAGTTTCCTCTGCAATTCATCCTCACAAAGTCAGGCTGCAAAAATCCGGGTCTTCAAATTCAGGTCTTCACATCCGGGTTTCACAGGAAGAGCAGTGGATTGCCGATAGTGTAATAACTTATGGAATTGCTGATAGTGTAATATGTTATGGAATGCCGATAGTGTAATATGTTATGGAATGCCGATAGTGTGATATCTTATGGAATGCCGATAGTGTAATATCTTATGGAATGTGGATAGTGTAATATCTTATGGAATTGCCGATAGTGTAATATCTTATGGAATGCCGATAGTGTAATATCTTATGGAATTGCCGATAGTGTAATATCTTATGGAATTGCCGATAGTGTAATATCTTATGGAATGCCGATAGTGTAATATCTTATGGAATTGCCGATAGTGTAATATCTTATGGAATGCCGATAGTGTAATATCTTATGGAATGCTGATAGTATAATATCTTATGGAATTGCTGATAGTGTAATATCTTCACCTTCTGTTTCACTATCGGTATGGAAGTACAATCCCCACCACAACCACCAACGCGTTG